>NC_087206.1:53463339-53470839 GCF_015104395.2 Macrobrachium nipponense | reverse complement strand
AACAGCCATGCTTGTGGGTGGTGGGGCATGAAGGGTGGCAATCAGATGGAGGCGGCTGCAAGGCTCTCACTGATGGTGTGGGGGCCGTTGCCATAGTCGGTCATCTCCGGTGTCACCAGTGTGAGCGAGGTACAAGCGAAAGTGCAAGTCAGGTCACAACTGATTTATTGGCTTCTTGTTCTTTTTAGACTAAGCTGACCTTGTGTCACCACGGGCTCTCGTTTACCGAGCAGCTCGTAAATTTATTGGCTCAAAATTCTCACAAGTCATAATCGTGTGTGGGCCGCAAGGTAGTCCCCACCAATGACAAATAGGGGAAAAGGGATTGAGCTCACGATTTTTGTGTTTCCCCACAGACATTCAGTTATACAAGTGTAATACATGAATATGAAATAGATGCACATGGTTGAATGAATGACATTCTGATACGTAGATTGGTAAAAATATCTAAAAGGAGACGATAACATTGTCTGAAATATTCGCCTAAAACGTCGTCTTGAGGATTTGCGTTTTCTCCCGACCTCATCTTGACTGCTTGGTCTTCTACGAGGTGACAGCCGATTCATCGGCAGGTAAGCCACACGGTTGATTCATGTGTGCCTACAATAATGTGAGCAAAAAAGGAGGAGAGAGAGAGAGAGAGAGAGAGAGAGAGAGAGAGAGAGAGAGAGAGAGTCATACATATATCGCCATTCCCTGTTCCTTCTATTACTTTCAGCGATATAACAAGAAAGAAAGAACTGCTTAATTCATATAACGAAAAAGAAGACTAATGAATGTTGAGTTACTTAGCCACCCCATAAAGCAAATGCAAGGATGCAATAGTCAAATACAGACTGTGATAAAATTGCAACTATTGAAATAATTCGCCTGAACTTAATACTGTTACTGACTGGTTTCCTAAAACGGGTCAATACCGTTGCAATAAAGAAGCAGTAAACGGAACTATTCGACTTTCATGGAATTCAAACGGGAAAAACTGGAGATGGCTGATGTTCAACTTAACACCTTAGCTAGAAATGCCTTTAGCTGGTTAACAAGAGCCCTTATGGAAGAGAATGTTCCTGGAATGTAAGATAATATGCCCACTTCTGCTAAGTCATGTATATTCAGGAAGTGAGTTGCAGTTATAGCTAATACCACTGAAGAGGAAGAGGAAAGCCAAAAAGAGGAGGGGAAGGAATAGGAGCAACAATCCTATTCAGGTTTTTCTCAAGGGTGGGATTCATTGCCTTTAGACTGAGTGCAGGAATCAAAGTTTGCAACTCGTTTTTTTTTTTTTTTTTTTTGGGTGGTAGGGTGGAGGTGGAGGAGGAGGTGGCGGTGGCGGTGGCGGTGGCGGCAGACGATACAATCTACTGAAGTTTTCTCCATATTAGTTCCATTTGTTATTTCTGCCACTTTTATTATTGAACATTTTCTTAAACTTTTGCTATCTGCAAGATCACTGACGCTATTCGATTTCACGAGAGAGAGAGAGAGAGAGAGAGAGAGAGAGAGAGAGAGAGAGAGAGAGAGAGTTTTTTCCTACTCAAAGTGGGACAGCGAAACCGAAACAGGGGAACTTGAAAGTTTGAAAAAAAACTGGATGGTCCTCCAGTAAATATTTCGCGTGACCTACCTCAAAGATCAAGCGAGATTTTAACGAAATGCGCCACGAATTATTTCCATATATACAAGATCAAAGTCATCAATTGCCATCCCTCCTATAAAAAAATAGCTTCAGATTTTCAGAATAATTCTTTTTCCCACTTCCATTTCCTTAGATTAGCACACCGTCGTTTCTTGTTTTCTGGTTACGCTACAGCTGAAAGACGGTAACGGGACGGTCTCCCTAAACCCCGTGGTCTCTAGAGAGAGAGAGAGAGAGAGAGAGAGAGAGAGAGAGAGAGAGAGAGAGAGATGCAACAAATTTAATAATTTATTTCACAACAGTAAATGGTACAATAATAATTTTCCTTCAACACATCATGACCTGACTTAAACCGTCTTTATTGTACTATATATTCCCGAGACCTAACCCGATACTATTAAACCTTCTTCCCTTCTTTCTCACGAAAAGAGTCTTCTTTTATTTAGATAATTCTTCCCCTGTGGCCTCTATTTGTCACTTTCTCCTACTAAAGTTAACGAACTTGACAGTAGGGAAAAAATCATTAGTAAGTAGGATTTGTTACATGTGAGATTTCAGCAGGTAGCCAATGGTCTTACCTGGAGGATAATATAATTTTCTCTCAGATACCTAGAATGCGTGGTATACATACCTCCCTTTTCAATGACTTACAAAACGCTTTGAAATTAACAGAACACCAAACTGCCCTACTTTGATCCAGGTTGCCGGTTATCCAGTTTGATATTCAACCTTCCACTTTTGTTGAATAATATCCCCGCTTGATACCTTCCAGTTTCAATGAGGTCCTGTTAATAACTGTATTAATGGCAGAACAATTGCGTAAGTGATAAAGTTTATATATATATATATATATATATATATATATATATATATATATATATATATATATATATATATATATATATATATATATATATACGTCTTTTCCTTATATCTTTTTTAAAATTTAATTGGCTGCCTACACTGCCAGTTTATACATGAATGTTTCTTGATCGGAGGTAAAGCTTTTTTGCATTTAATAATAGAATTGCTGGAGTTTTCATTTTCATGCCACTTATCAATTATTGACAAGATCATGTGAAATTTGGGAAACAACAGGATACTGAATATTTAGGAAGATAAGCAAAACCTTACAGTTGGAAGGATGTGACCTTAAACGTGAATACGTTCACTCGCACTGTGCTATTACCTCGTAATAAAAACATACTCATAAGAAAACTTTACTGAATATGTTCATAATATAATTTCATTTAAAACTGTAGAGATAAACGAAATTTAGTATTATTTCTGTCGGAAATGGATATAGCTGATGAACCTAACTCTTTCGTGCTTCGAAATTTCATCCATTTCTTCTAGCATCTTACTTCAACATTAAACAGAAAAAAAGAAAAACTCGCGATAAAAACCATCCGGAAGAAAGCTTTCAAACCGAAAGGATAAAGGAGCATTCAAAACGCACGAAAATCTACGAGGAAATTGTTTTCACAGGGGAAATTCAGGATCTATGTAGGAGTAAAGATCCAGTTCACGTTTCTTTCCTTTAGCTATGGTAAACACTTCGCAAACACACACACACATCTACACACTCAATCACACTAAATCAGAGTGAGAGTAAAGGGTTGGAAGTAAGACGGTAGTGTTCACTACTTCTCCGCCTAAGAATTGACCTAATCTGGTTGTTATATTTAAATTTCCACTTCCACGAGGCCCTCATATTATTCTCTCCCATGACGGATCTGCGGTGCTCTGAACATCATGAGGTAAAGAATAAATGATGCACCTAAGCTATAAACTACTGGTGTGGATCAAAGGCGAGTCCTGGAGGTTGGGGAAATTAACAGGCATGAGTGGTCAGTGCTTCGTCAAACTGTACTATACCGTCTCATTACGATTTAAACCGATAGGGCATCGACGAGGTTATCGTAAAACAACCGAGATGAAGCCATTCATCAGATATGCTCTGTGTCTGTCTGTGCGCCTGGCCTTCATATTCTTCAGATATTGACGAATCTGCAAACGTTGAGACATGCATTTATATATTCTCTCTTTCTTTCTTTTTCAATCTTCCATCTCATCAAGAATGCAGCCTCTCCTAAGATTCCTTAATCCCTCTTTCAGATCTCTCGCGCTCGTTGCTCTTCCGGAAGCCTCCCCAAAAACCCCTCCCACATTACTACTACTACTACTACTACTACTATATACTCCTAAAGCCCCATCTTCTCCAGATATATCGGCCGTTAGTCTCATCACTAATCCAATAAGGGAACTATTTACTCCACTAAAGGTGAAACTTATTGTAGCTATTTCGACTTGAGGAGGAACCCACTAAACCTCGAGATCCCTCTCGACTAAGAATGATATCTCTCTCTCTCTCTCTCTCTCTCTCTCTCTCTCTCTCTCTCTCTCTCTCTCTAACTAACGTTGTACTGGTGTTATCTACATTACTACCCTTCTGTTATACATGAACAACCTTCATACCCTCGACATCATGGGTATCATGCCACTTACGTTAGCGTGACGAGACCGCATTTCAGGGAGGATTCTGCCTCAATCATACTCGTGTGTTACCACGCGTCTGGCACAGACTCCACACGAATCACGCATTCTTAAATTATGGAAAGATCCTGAGTAACTAAAACTGATTATAGCTCTAATAACTATTTAGAGACTAGTTTATAATATAATACAGTTTTGATTTTATATGATGATATTATCATCATCATCATATAAAATCAAAACTGTATTATATTGAAGAAACTCTGATCCAGTCCGTTCAGACTACGTTTGCGTTTGTTGATCTCGTTGCCTGTGAATGGAGTCTTAAAAATTTCTACTGACATTTCAGTGATATTTCCAGCTCAGCTCTAACACCACGCCCATCTCGGGCAACTCCCCATCTCTCTCTCTCTCTCTCTCTCTCTCTCTCTCTCTCTCTCTCTCTCTCTCTCTCAGTTTAACAATAATAAATACTTTGTATCTCACTCCTTTCTACTCTTCTTCCGATCAAAGTTTTATCGTATCTTATTCCGTACCGAAAGACACCAAATCTCGTTCCAAATGGCATTACGTGACTCTAATACAGCATCTCTCTCTCTCTCTCTCTCTATCTGTCTTTGTCTCTCATACCTGAAAAAAAAAATAAACAAAAGAAAGCTCGATCCATCTTTCGCCTCTGCGACTTTCTTTTTCGTTTCTTAAACCTTCAACTTGATTGATTTGTTCCTCGTTCCTACTTCTTTCCTATTCTCGTTCGATTCCATTCTCGCACAGCCCATCCCTCCCTCCCTCTATCGCCCTTACTTCCTTTGTTCTTTGTTTGCCCTTTCCATCAAAGGGTTATTTTCTGATCAGAACTGACCCGAAAGGCGGACGGGAGTAAGGGAGGGAGACTCAGGAAGGCAAACGTAATTCTCTTAAAGGCTGAGCCACACTGACGTTTATCTCTTTCCAGAACGGCGAAGGGTAACGGAGAAAGACGAGATTTACTAGTGTAAAGGAGTTTCAAGAAAACATGTTCATGTATACATATGCATATATATACATATACATATATATATACATATGCATATATACATATATACATATACATATATACCTATATGCATATATATATGTATATGTATATATACATATATACGCCTTTCAAACCTTTCACTGTCAATTTCCGTTACAGCGCTGAATGGCCTTAGTTGCCCCAGTGCTTGGGCAACTAAGGCCATTCAGCGCTGAAACGGAAATTGACAGTAAAAGGTTTGAAGGGCGTAACAGGAGGAAAACCTCGCAGATGCACTATGAAACAATTGTTAGGAGAGGGTGGACTGTAAGATGGAAGAAAGACACTAAGAACAGAAGTACAGTTAAAGGAATAAAAGGTGCGCTACCCCCCTACCGGGCTATAAATAAGGGAGGCAGTCAACATAAGGAACAAATCAAGTGAACCAAAAGTGATGTCGCTTCGGTACAATAATTATTCCTGCGTCTTCGCGACTCTGATGTTTGACAAGTAATCTAATTCGCTTCTGAGTTACTTTACGGGCAGGAAACTATTATGCCTTGCTATTTCACTGTGTTTTCATACAACTTTCCTGCTGTATTACTAGGCATAATAACACATGCATGCACACACACAGACACACACACACACGATGTGTTTTATTTGATAATCCACCTGTGATGCTTCCACATATAAAATGAATCCCTACTTATTACAAAAGAGAAAATATATGCATGGCACATTAAAGTAAGTACAGCATCAATTAAACTTACGCGCACTTGCATCAAGAAAAGTATCAGCATGACCAATCCACGGTGTTCTAGTCAAAGAATGAATGATCTCTGGTACGCAGCAGTATGGAATATGGATGCTTTTGTTCAACTCCAAGAGGCGGCCCATACTAGGCTAGTTCTTGGGAATCAAGAAAGACTTGGTTATAAAAATTTCCTTGCTGAAATAGAGCTTATGGAAGACAGCGAGAATCTAAATCACAATATTAGTTTTGATCAAAGGATATCATTATTTCTTATGATCATTTTTAGGCGATGTACGATCCCAGGACAAAATTCAAATAATGGTAGAGCGAAAGCTCTGAGGCGTTAAGCTTTACTAGAAACATCTCCTCAAGTACAAGAACTCCTCACGAACAAAGCATACATTTATAGCAGTTAAATTATATATTTTCAAGTGCTGTAAAAAAATGAAATCTTGGAGCCGAATGTAAGGTCAAAATCTTCAAATATTCGACATATCAATCTTATCCCTTAATTATCTAACAAGGCCAGAATGGTCCACTTCCTGTCAGTAATAACGGTATATATGAAGAAATTTCTTGATCCCAAAATCATTAGCCCAACATGTCCCATGGCCGCAAACTAAGTGCTACGTGATTACGCTCCAAAAATACATATATCTAAAAATCAAGTCTTTATGTGACATTTCAACTTAATTAAGTGAAAGACAATATACCTGATAAAATAAAGTAAATGAATCGGGTCTAAGTGATGGACAAACATCTCAAATATTAAGTTGGCATTCAGTCTGCAGTATTCAACCAGTAATATATATATGTTATCTTCCAGAGGAGATGATTTGAAATAAAATAGTTTTGAACAATCATATTTCACAAAAACAAAACGATCGTTATAAGTAACTTTCTAATAAGACATTCCAGCTTCAGTTCTTTTCCAGAGCCCACTTTATTTAAGACTAATCAAACAGATCAGTCCGAAATCGCTTTTTACAATATCTACCTATTAAATAGAGTAACAAGTGCCATATATCTATACAGCACTGACCTCGGTTTACGAGGCACCCGAGTTCGTCTTAGGAAGGAAGCAAATGTTGGTCTGAAACTGACCTCCGGTAATATCTGATATTGGTTTTGCATCTCCACGTCACGTCCGGTATTAAGACACCATCCATCCATTCTTACGCATCTCTGGTTGTGAAGATTGTGTATATACGTATTCTTTTAGATTTCAACACACACACACACACACACACACACACACACACACACACACACACACATATATATATATATATATTATATATATATATATTATATATATATATATATATATATATAATTCTTTTAGACTTCAATCTTTTAGGTTAGAAATGGGTATACCAGATTTTGTGGCGATACGCAGGTCCGAACAGCGGCAAGGGACTTGTTAATATCTGCTGATTCTAAGCGTATTTGGTCTGTTCTTTGGTGTTCTTCTGTCATCAGTTACAATATTACCTCAAGTTAAATAGGCATATATATATATATATATATATATATATATATATATATAATATATATATATATATAATATATATATATATATACACGTATATAGAATTATACACACACATTTATATA
>NC_087206.1:53460289-53462839 GCF_015104395.2 Macrobrachium nipponense | reverse complement strand
CACAATTTATATATCTATAATTGTGTGTGTGTGTGTGCGTGTAACTGTAAGAACTACAATGCTCTCTTAACTCTCAAATTCTTCACACTTTTTAGATACGCTTGTCACTACAAAGACTTAGATCCAAATGCAAGAAGTTATAAGTAACTCTGATATCCTGCTACCGGTCCTCAGAATTACTTGTTTATCTTTGTTTATGATATGTCAACAAGGGTATGTAACAGAACCTTTTTATGCATTTAATCACTTATTATGTTATACCTAGACGTATGTTACGAGCACGCTCCTATGAACAATGTTTAAAGTAATTTTTTTTTGTTATTCAAGGCTTGAATAGGTAGCAGTCCGAGCCTAATGTAATAATTACATCTATTAAATTTACAAGATCTGTAAATATAAACCCATGACCTGAGGTCATGGCATTAGGAGGGTTCTCGTACGTGACCAAAAGCAGACCTAGATTACGCTATGCGCTGTCTGCAGTAGCCTGATCTAGCTCAAAGCTTTGTCAACATTTTATGTTTATGATAACTTTGCACAACAACTTCCATGGGAAGCTGTTGACCTGTTAACCTACGCCGGAAACTTGTAACTTCCGAGCCGGCGGACTACGTATGTTTTTTATATGAATTGGCTTTGCAGATAGCTAATGTTCCGCTATCGACGCGATGCTTTAGAATGGCAGTTCCGCGCCAACCATCAAACATATCGGTCTTCCGACCGAGCTGCATCTCCTAGTATGGAGTTACAGAATAAAGTTGTTATCTTTGTTCAACTTGCCTGTTTGAATCATCTCCTTTAGTCAAGAAAGAACCACTCTACTAAGATATCCAAGGGAGATGAGAGGAACCAAAAATACTTACGAATGACAGTCGTAAGGAGAACACAAAAAGTCTATCGCCAAGCGATAAGACTTACATATATATATATATAGATATAGATATATATATATATATATATATATAGTATATATATATATATAGATATATATATATATATATATAATATATATATATATATATATATATATATATATATATATATATATATATATATATATCTATTCTATAGATATATATATATATATATGTATCAACTTCTTAAATTATTTCTTTGGTTTCTTTCATGGGTTTATATATATTGCAAAATAGTTTTATTTATCCGCTTGTTTCTCCTTTCTCATATTCTCAACGAGTGGAGTATCATTCCCTGTAATTGTCACTCTCTGGCTGACGGGAGGATCAGCACTTCATATTCTCTCTGTACTCTTCATCGTTCGATGTCGTCTGCAACGCTACCTTCTGGTCGAGGCCAGAACTTTCGACGCTCGCTTGCTTTAGCGTTTCCTGCTGTTGGTGGTGAGGGTCTGCCCTGTGCCCTCCCGCGCGAGCTTATCTTTGGGTCTCTCCCTTACATTTAAGAATGCTCTGCAGTACCCTCCAGGAATCGTCAGGAAGCCTTCCGAAGCCGGAGAAGGGTGAGCATCCCCTTCTGCCCATATTTCAATGCTTTTCTCCAAGCGAGTAAACTCTCCCGTCGGGGCATTGTAATTAAAGCGTCAAGTGGAAGCTCCCGTAGGAACCTTGACAGACAATTTTTCCTTGACTGAAGCAGCTTCAGTGTAATTTCACCGTATTAGGTGAACGATTGTTGTTGACTTATAGAAATTATGGTGTATCTTGTTTATTTTTCTTGTAAATTATTAGTGTTAGTCATTAGTATTAAGTTTCTTCGCTGTCTCTCCTCCTATCGTGTCCATCTGAGTGAGCTCTGATTATGGTATGTGTGAAGATATTGTATTTGCATGTTTGTTTTCCTAGTTCAAGCAAGCTTTCGGGGACTTTTTTTCTTACTTTTTTTGAAGCGTTTATATTAATAAGTAATTGTTAAATTTAAGTATTTGGTCCTTATCACACTCTTCGAGTGTTTATTACCTACCGTCGGGTTTTAGTGATAAATCTTTGTCTGGGTTGACAATTGATTGAGGAGGCTCCGGTTAACAAGAAAATAAAAATTTGTTCATTATCTATTTATATATTTATCTGCCTATTTCTCTCGAAGCCATATGGTAGTAACTGAAGACAAGAGGAACTCAAACGAGCAGACCAATACGCTTAGAATCAACGGATATTAAGTGCCTGGCAGCTGTTCGGAATGAGTAGCGCCACAAAAACTGGTATGCCGTTTTTTAATATAAAAGACTGAAACGGTGCCAAATCAGCGTGTCTACAAGGAATTTTACCTTCATAACACCAAACCCACACAGTCACCTAAAATGACTTGAATATCAACACGAAATTTCATTAACCAAGCCTTTTCGTTTTGTACGATTTCTCAATGCTCATTACAGAAAAGCAAATGCACAAATAGACCAAATAGACACGAAAGTAATGCTAAAAATTCCAACAAGAAACTACGTAGATAAGACCGGAGATATCCGCCACGACCGAAACCATTTTCATGTGGTAAATTATTCCTTGAAAACAAAATTCGTGGTTTTTAAGTCCTGAATATCGCATAATTCTATGTAATATGTTTTGCATATATAAA
>NC_087206.1:53445289-53457789 GCF_015104395.2 Macrobrachium nipponense | reverse complement strand
AAAAAGACCACTTGCAAGGCAGCAGTTTCCACAGTTATTGGCGGTGGCCCTAGTTTTGACTAAAAAGTAAAACTACAAGGCAGCAGTTTCCACAGTTATTGCTGGTGGGCCTAGCCTTTTACTAAAAAGTAAGATTGCAGGGCAGCAGTTTCCAGAGTTATTGGCGGTAGGCCTACCCTTTTCTTACACCCTTACGACATGGTCTCAGCGAATGAAAGATATCATATCTATTAATCTACAAGGAAAATAATGTTATCTGTGAATTCACAGACATTAACACAATATGACATTCAATTTTAAAAAGGGGGGGTTTAATAGTACTTGGCAACTGCACAACATTCCCTAATGCATCTGAGTTTTTGACGATACAAAAAGAATTATGCTGCATGACATCTGAGTCTTGGTCATGCAGACATAGTCAGACATCTATATATATTACTTAATGCAACATTTTAATAATCCATTGAAATAATCTAGAATACCAGCCTTCCAGTAATTAGATTCTTCTAGCATTCTATGTCCCTTCACAAGGTTCCTTTGGACAGGTTCTCAGCCATGGTAGCAAATGGATGAAATTAATCTATAACAGTCTCTACAGGGGAAATATGCTTAGCATCCATTAGTAGGCTGTCCCTTGAGGAAGATCCCCCTTGTACATGCCAAGTCTTTTGCCTTGCAGGCAAAATGTCAATGTCAAGATCTGTAATTTCATTTGCCCATCTTCTAGTAAAAGAGTTGGAATAATCTAGAAAACCGGTAACTGTAACAGACATGCTGAAGAATGGATAGACAAACAGAGGTATGAACAGAGGGGAGATGGTCCACCTTCAACCCCCACTTCTCTGAAATCCCTGCTACTATGTATGGGGTCTTACAATACCAAGGTAGGTATGATAGATACTATGTTGGTCAGACAGCTAGCCTACCTACTTTCTTACACACGTATTCATGACTAAAATCCCATTAATCATATATGACGAGTTTCAGTGGCATTCTAAATGTAAAAGATACACCTGTGCATGGTTTACGTTTGCATTCACTAGAAAGCTTTCAACGGAGTAAGAGTTACACTAAAAAAGTAGTGTGACAGACAGGCTGATTAACACACACAACCAGATAGACAATCTTCTTTCTTCCACATTCAGTCATGGTCTACCTTGTTGCCACGTTTGACTGAAATCCCTTCCACCATGTAGGAGAACTTGCGATTGCAAGGTTAACGCGATGGACACACAAACAGACACTAATACCAATAGACAAGCATAATAGGAAAAGAACAGACAGGAGGAAAACTATGTCCGCCACTTTCCGCCCACCAAAAAAACTTAGTCTGTAAGGGACCATTAATACCACTAAAGCCTAGTCTGCACAACGCAGTAATGTTTAACAGAAGTAAAAAAAAACAAGATGCTATGTAAGAAAATCAAATCATTTGCTCATAAAGAAAAATAAGCATTACAAAATAAAACTGAAAAACTCAAAAGACCACACTGAGAGCCGAAAAAATTCATTTACAGAATCCTGCGGATCACAGTGGATTCCTTTGAGAGAGAGAGAGAGAGAGAGAGAGAGAGAGAGAGAGAGAGAGAGAGAGAGAGAGAGAGAGAGAGAGAGAGAGAGATTCTCCTTAAGGCAGGGGCTAAGATTTATAGACTAAAGGAGATTTGGGATATTAACGAAATTTCCCAATTGGCTTCATGGAGTTTAAGGTGGCATGCAAAGAAACCAGAAAATTCTACCTTTAATGTACTTTACGTTGCAAGTTCATAGATTGCTTATTCTCACACTGCCTCTTCTGATATTACTATAGTATATAACCGTTCTCATTTTCATTTATAATGACACAAGAGTAAAAGCCACTAAATGGCAAAAAAAGCTCCCATAATTAACGACCATATGAAATCATTTGAGAAAAATCAATTACGAAATGACAAAAAATCAGTTCAATGAATTTATTAGCACATGAACAGTCGAAAACCATAGAATCGATGCAGGTCATTATAAAGTAGCATAAAAGCGTCAGGACATTTCAGTTTTGAATGGCAATCAAAAGGCAGGAATCCACCACTCCATAAATATCTACACCACAGACTCCTCACTGGGTCTCGTACGCCTGATGGACCCTTTTTCTTGCTCTTGAAAGGGAATCAAGTTGGCTCAGTTCACGCTACACTTCGTCATACACATGAATTTCCTTATGGTACTGAAGAGTGGATACTGAATGGTAATGAGATAACTGTTCTCAGGGTAAATGTGGCGTAAGGAGAAGTGATAGGCTGACGTGTGAACGAACATTACGCAGAATTTGTGGTAAAACGATGAGGGTAAGTGAAAGGGCAGATCAGTGTTTTGAAATGTTTTACCACACAGAGAGATTGGAAAACGATAGGCTGATGGAAAAACTGTGTATTACAGAAGAGCCAGGAGGGAGAAGCCGAAGACGGCTAAAAAAGTTCTGGATGGAAGGTGAGAGAGAGGCATTGAAGGGAAGACATTTCTCATCCAAGATGTGCCAGAGTGCGTTCAAGAGTGGACTGAATGCCACAATGTTGGGGAGGTGGGGTTTGAGGTATATTGATGAGCCTTATTTGATTTATTTCACTTTCCAATGCAAGAAAATTGTATAAACATAGCTGTAATTGTCTGATAGAACTTGCCAAAATTATCTCCTACGAGATACTGTACTGAATATCTCCTCAACAGTAACAATCCATATCTTAGTAACATTATCCTTTACAGTTGAGCGACCTGTTTCATACAAAATATTAGCTCTGAGGTAATGTAATATATAGTATAGTATAGTAGTATGTATAGTATAGTATAGATTATATATATATAGTATAGTATATATATATAATAATATATATATATATATATATATATATATATATATATATATATATATATAATTATCTTGAAATATAAAACAAATTCAGCATGGAAAACATTGCAAATGATACATTAAAAATAAAAATGGACAAGAAAATATGCAAAATCGAAAAAGTCCTACTAAATATTAAAAATAAGGCACCATCAAGGAGCGCTTTATATAAATTTTCTATTTGCTCCATCCCAGAGGGATGATATCACCATCCATTCGAGGCCATCAAAATAATCTTCTCTACCTGCATTGGCCAGGGGTGAGAAAAGAGGACGAGATGAAGCTGATGAAGTGACCATTCAGTCACATGCCAATTTAACAAGCAACAACCAGTTCTAGCAAAAAGACCAGGCAGCTCTGACAAAAACAACAAAGTGATCGGTCGGACGAACGTATCACCATAAAGCATAATACGCCGCAATATGGGCATGTGAATGAAAACATCTCATACACAAGCATAAACTTTATGCTTCTCAGTGCTGCTGTTTGCGTCTTATTGGTAAGGTCATGGAGACAGATGTCTCCGCTAGCGAAAAAAATAAAACACATAATAACAACACTCACCCTAAAAAGCTCGAGTATTCCACGGATTTGTATAAATCAAGAAGAAGAAGAGGACAGGGTGGGGGGAATTGTCAACAAAGAGGTCCTTCTTTCGCTAGTATATCTATAATGTGTGCTTCTGTGCCTCACTGCTTTGCAGAAGAACGTGAATGTGAAGTGATGCAGTGTTTTGGCTGAACTGTATTATCTTAGTTTATGAGATTTAGTGTTTTAGAAGGTTTTTGCGGATATACGCATGGGCACTAGAGCTACGTCCCTCTGAATTGATGACGTCTTTATGTTGATACCGATTGTCAATGACAATTTGACGTTCTCGCGGTGCAAAATGAAAATGTTCCAGACATACTCTTCGCATGTAACAAACTCGTTTTATAAACGTGAAAATAGCCGTAAAGGCAAGAGATCTGTTATGTGAGAAGGTCCCCTCCGAAGATAAACAGACGTGTGAAGCACAGGAAGACCGAACATGAAGAACTACTGATGGAGACTCGCTCCTTTGTAGGTAGTCTAAGATGGAGGATAAGCTGCAAGATATGCTGCAACAGCAAATGGTGAGGCAAGCCCAACATGCCGAGATTATGGAATTTATTCAGACTACGGACTCTTGGTAAATCTGTAAAATGAACTAGAGGTGAATCGCCTTTAAACACCACCTCCATTTCTAGGTCCATTTCTGGGACACTTACAGCAGACTACCTTAACCGAGGCAACGCGCCTGATCAACCCTCATACTGACTCACAGCCACCCGAGCTCAGTATACATACGCAGAAGAATTTGTCCTAAACGTTAGGATCAATTCCGAGAATGCTGCCCACCTCCTTAACCGAGGTAGCTGGTCAGCTGGTCATACACCAAGACACATGGAACACAGAATTTCTATGAAATGTGTGCAGGACTCCGGGGATTTCATTCGGCGTAAGAAAAAACCTCACAGTATGCAGTGTCTTTTGACGATGAGAAAGAAGGAAGGGACTAGGATAAAGGTCGTCCCTCAGTTCAATAAATGAAAAAATGTTTTTTGCAGGCTCGATCCCGGGTTCCAGTGGATGATTTGAACGAGTTCGTAAACGAATTGACTGGAAATACACCCTGTGGAAGTGAGAAATTGAAATCCAAGTTTCCTACCTATTCTACATTTTTAATTCGATCTCCCTATGGCAGACGTAGTTCTCCCTAGGTAATATTCCTGAATAGTACAGCAGTCATAATGGCTAGTGAATTTAGAATTGCTTCCTTATATTGATGTTAAGTCGAACCTACCCATTAATATTGAGCTCTGTAAAACTTCGAATGTTATATTTCAGTCCAAATGAAAAGAATTTGTTGAAATGTGCCCTGAATGAGTTTAACTCCTTTTCACTTTTGTCTGGGAACATTTAGGATGTTGTGCGAATAATTCACTTGTTTCCTGTAGCAGTGTAGTGCAATACGACAATGATAAGCCTCTACGACTTTCTATAACGTTACATGGACTGCAATATTTGTTTTTGAATGTATACTCATCTTAATTCTGTTCAGATAACCAACATGATTATGATTAATTTTATATGGGAAAAATTGCCTTTGTTTACAGTTGTGATGCACCTGGTATTGTTGGGACTGGAGATTCTAATGCTAATCCCAATAATTCCTCTTATGCCAAGTTAGAGCAGCTGTGCATTTCCAAGGATCTTATAATGTCAGATACTACTTTGTTAACTTGAGAGACATATTCATGTCAATAACGGGTCACTGTCACGTTCTTGGGTGGATCTTTGTATATCATCATAATCGATGCATAATCCAGTAACAGATATTAGAGTAGATAAGAATTGCCGTAGATAAGATTTTTCCATTGCATGTTAATTCTAATTTACAGAACTTACCTCAAGTTGCTGTGTGTTCTTGTGTTCGTGCGTTATGTTGTTGCTTGAGTGTGAGCTTTTTTGATTGTGGGTCTGTTGTGTGGGTGAGTGTCTGTTTCTGTTAAGTGAAGACGAGGTGGTGTTTGCTGTTATTTATGCTTTATGCGTGTGATTGAGAGCGCATTTTTAGTCTACTCAATACCTTCTAGCTGTTGTTTAGAGGTGTATTTAATATAAAGTTTTCAATGTGCTTTCTTTTGTGTGCATACTGTGCATGGCCAAGAGCTATAATAAAGTATTATCATTATTATTATTATTATTAATATTATTTCACTGACTGTACGTTGTTCATTTGGAAAACACGCCTACCAGAATAAATTGTCTATTATCTCGTCATGTAGGACAGGGGATTTCATATCATTAAAAGCTTTGTAACGCTCTCTTACGCACTTCAAGTTCAGGCACCGACGACCTAACCAAAAAGGCCTTCCTAGCAATCTCAAGTAGACAGACGTCGTCTTTCCGTTCGTTACTCTTTGAAATGGAAATTCATCGACGCAATGCCGACAATGGTGTAATGTGAGGGTGAGAAAGAACTTGTTTGCGGGGAGGAAGGAACGAAAGCCGTCCGCAGTTCACAGTCAATAATAACAAGCAGCCTGATGTTCGCACCACGACTTTGCAAAGGTCGAGGTCCAGACAGTCTGGATGTCTTCCACCCAAAAGGTTTTCCGGGCCACTGACCCCTCAAAAGGACTTCGCCGCAGCCTCCGCTTCCTGCAGGTTTTAGAGCAGACCAGAAGGATAGAGCAAACATAGTCGTTATCGTTTAGCATTGTTACTCTCACACCTTGGTTGGTCATTCACTCAGCACGATAAAAAGACTGAAGTGTAGAGTGACATCGATATCTACAAGTACTGACAAAATAACGAAGATAGACCTATGTTAAAATGAATTTTAAAAAAAGCTGTAAAGATTTAGAAGAGAGAGAGAGAGAGAGAGAGAGAGAGAGAGAGAGAGAGAGAGAGAGAGAGAGAGAGAGAGAGAGAGCAGGGCGGAATATGAAGGAGATTAAAGTACCTGGAAATGAAAAGCCCCTATAATATTATAATTATAACATCAGGGTTTGTCTCAGAGACATTCAGAGGTCTATCACACACGTGTCAGCTGTTGTTTTCGTAAAATTGGCAATAGGGCAGATCTTTAAACGCCACGCCAGAGAGGTCTCTTCGTGGTGTTAAAACTATAGCAAGTTTTCTACACATCCATTCCAACCATAACTACAAAAAAACAGCTCATAAACACTCGGAATGAATACATAAAAGCGAAGAGAACCTTTAACTCTTTAGAGCCCTCAGAAAATGTCCATGTGGACGGTAGAAGGACCAGGAATAAGTCTAATATAAGCAGCTTCCAATAACATCCCAAACCGTCAAGAGAAGCCTTTCAAACAGCGACAGACAGAACAAAGACGGATTAATAGGTGACGACAGCGTACATAAACGAGAATATCAAACAAATAGTGGGATGAATAAAATCAAGGAAAAAATGAGCAAACGTTTCTTCAGCCCAATTGAGTTTTCTGTGCAGCGTATAATTGTGTATGAAACTCTCAGCCACGGCCATGAAAATCTCAGCCCCTGCCCATGAAACTTTCAGCCACACCCCGGAGGTGGCCTGTGTTGTTAACACCTATAGCGGTGCCAGACGCACGATCATGACTAATTTTAACCTTCAATAAAATGAAAACTACTGAGGCTAGAGGGCTGCAATTTGGTATGTCTGATGATTGGAGGGAGGATGATCAACATACCAATTTGCAGGGAAGATCATCAAACATTAAAAATTGCAGCCCTCTAGCCTCAGTAGTGTTACAGTGATCTGAGGGAGGCCAGACAGAAAAAACGCCATTTCAATAGTTTTCTTTTACAGAAAAGAACAAAAAGGGGGAGTTATGATTTTTGCTTTAAATATGAAATACATACTTTCTTTGACTAGAATCATAACATTCATTTACCTTTACTCTGCGTCTGAAATTCCATTGAGTAACTCATCAGCAAACCTTACCTGTGAAAGAAAAATCATAATTAGGTTGAAAATTTCATAATTAGGTTGAAAATTACCTCAAATAAATTAGATAGGCTTCTTAAAACAGAATTAATGCGGTTGAAACATGTAGCTTTTAAGTCTTTCTTCGATATAATACCGCGTATATTATGCAGTCCTCTAAAGCTATGATCATTCAATTTCCATTACAACAAAGCTTAAAAAAATATTATTGTACTTTGCAATTCCAGTTATTCTTCACTTGCAAATATTAACATTGAACTAGACCGCTGATGAATTTTTAAAATGTAAATCGCATTCCGCCTGGAAATGAAATACTTAAACGTACGTATAATTCAAAGCTAAATACGTAGACTAAAATATATTTTCTTGACAGGTAGATACAAGCAATGTGACAAACAAAGTTCAGATACAATCAAATACATTTGGGTGTAAATGTGTAAGTAAGCCCCATGTGGCAAATAGCATTCTGTAATATATATATATATATATATATATATATATATATATATATATATATATATATAATATATATATGTGTGTGTGTGTGTGTGTGTGTGTGTGTGTGTGTGTCTATTTGACCCAGTGGTAGAGGTGTAAGAATTACTACCTACCACCGTAGGTAGTGTGTGTCGTAAAAGACGATTAAAAGGACAGCTGCTGCCTTGCAGTCTTACTTTTGAGTAAAAGGCGAGGCTCAACGCCAATAACTGTGGAAATTGCTGCCTTGCAGGAGGACTTTTTAGTCAAAGGCGAGGCCCACCGCCAATAACTGTGGTTGATGACAGCAAGGACATGCGGTCGTAAAAAACCCTTTGCCAAACAATAAACCATGCCTGATGTTGGTGGAGGGTGATGTCTTTGAAAGAAGGCAGTGGAGAAGGCGCATCAGGCAACCGACCCCTTAATGCAGGGATAACGGTGGGAAAGAAGAACAAGAAGTTACATATATATATATATATATATATATATTATATTTATATTTTATATATATATTATATTATATATTATATATATATATATATATATATATAGATGATAGATATATATAGATAGATAGATAGATAGATAGATAGATAGATAGGTAGGTATGCGTATGTGTGCGGGTGTGTTTAATGCCTACAATGGCCTCTTAACTTATCGATTAATGCACACTATTTGGTACGCATTACAGTAAAAAGCCTAGCAACTGAAATGAAAGTTTTAAGGAAGAGGCTGCTACCACTAATTGAGTTTCATGATCCCACAGTCTGCTGATATCCATTTACATCTTACTGGCTGGCGGCAGACCGGGAACTGACCACGGATCTATGAAAAATGAGTTGAAAGATGCACTATCACCAGAATACTCTGCGGTTGTACACCTATCCCACCTAAAGGTGGGCTTTTGAGAGTTAACCTTGCTGTTCTCAAAATCTCTTTTGAAATGCGTTTCTTAGTCAATGCTTCGTGGAGAGAGAGAGAGAGAGAGAGAGAGAGAGAGAGAGAGAGAGAGAGAGAGAAGGACGGGGGTCTGAACCTCAAACTTCTACAAAATTTTAAAAATTCCGTTACGTAACGTCGGCAACAACTCCAGCATTGCAAAGCTATTTCCTCTTGTAAAAAAAGTACAAAACGAAACCTTGGGTAAAATCTTTCAAAAATGTATTCCGAAGTATAAAGCCTTGAGCCTTGATGCCTATAAACTTCCACCGTTAATACTTTCTCTTACGGCATAATACAGGTTCCATTACACCCGGGCTATATCAACTCGCAAGATTTACGTCCAAGATTAACGTGAGGTGGCGATGTGAACACGCAAGTGGCAGGTTAATGGAGGGAGAGAGAGAGAGACAGAAACAGTGTGAGGTGGAGAGCGTTTACTTTAATAATCCATTACCAAAGATAATCTTTCCTTTCATCTTATTGCATTTGCAGGACACTGCCTTGTTTCATATTTAGTTAAGTACCAGAAACTCGAACAGGATAACTGTCTTTAAAGAAACCCAGCTACAGGGCGGGAGGGGGGACAGGTAAAAAAAAAAAAAAAAAAAAAAAAAAAAAAAAACAAAAAAAAAAAAAAAAAACAAAAAAAAAAAAAAAAAATCTAGCTATTTAAACAGCACCGGATTTTGCAAACAGATCTCCCTCAGACTGATGTCAGCCTCTCAGAATATAGAGCGGAAAGTTCAAGCGTACAGTCATGAACTGAAACAAGTAAGTTTATAGAATGCCATGTCACATTTGCCCTAAGCATTTCTCTCGCAGCCTAAATGACTTTTAACTTCTCACTGATCTCATACTATCTTGATGCACTTTCAACTGAAACCTTGAGTACTCAGGGGAAATACATGAAGCTTCCCTTTCCCTGGTAGGATTCGAATCCACACAAGGGAGAAAGATTAAAGTGACCGATAACCCTGCATGCATCCATCTTGCATCAAGAAATACCCATCGATGTCTGTTTCATACCCAAAAGAGCCAGTACGTACAGGCAACCACAAAATTGAACTTTAGCTGTATTAAAACAATGCTTGCAAATGCACACTTGCCTCTCGAAATGAAAATATTTCACCATCTATCCTTGTGGTAAAATTATCATGCAGAGAACATTATTAACTTTATTTATAGCTGAACGCTACCTTTTCTTTTTTGCCTCATAACTACCGCAAATCCATTCTTCCTTGCAGTTCGTTCCTTTTGTGCACAGAATATCTTGTCAAAACGGAAGATCGAACTAGTCTCAGATTTTAAGTTTTGTATAAGAATAGGCTGTTTATTTAAAATTCTATAGCAAATCTTAGAAGGAAAACAGTCATTAGAGAAGTACTGGAGAAGAAAAGTAATTTCATATGGAAAAGAGTCCAGCTAGAGATAAGAAACAGAGTACGATAGAGTAAGGTATATATCGAGTTATGCTTGAAATTGAGAAAACAGAAAGTATAGAAGTTGGAACCGAGACCGGTAAATGTTTTCTTTCTAAAAATTTAAGTACTAAAACATAGAGACCAGAATATCTAAGAAGGCTAATTTTGGCTTGTGTTCTTTTCCCATTGTAAAATTAATATTATTGTCGTAATTATTGGCAAAATCTAGGAACCGGTCACCTTCGAGCTCATGTTTGAATAAGATAAAGGTGTCGTCCACGTAGCGCGAGTAAAACAGAGGGCGGAAGGCCAGGGGGCATTCGTCCAAAATGAGCTCTTCCTGAGGGAGCACATGAAGATGTTCGCAAAGGTAGGACCAAGAGGAGACCTTCAGTTTGTTTAAAAAGCTCTCCATTGAAAACAAATGCCGTGTCCAGCTTTAAAATTCGAATAACGAAAATAAGAGTAAACAGACTGAGGTTGGGGGAATAGCTTATCAAGAATATTGCTTCTGGTCTCTCTTACAGGTACGTTGATAAATAGCGACTCGACATCAGACCTAGTCACAAAAAAGTCAGAATCCTGTGATGAAATACGTTCTTTAAACTGTTCAGAATTTTTAATCGTATACTGCTTTGTGGTCACCGGTTCCAACAGAAGGACGAGAAACTTGTAATAAGGAGTATTGTTAGAGGCCAAAATAGGGCAGAGAGGAACAATATCTTTATATATCTTTGGTATACGATACAAAATTCCGTAAGATGAACCAGTGGAAAATAAATCTCCTCCAGTACTTCTCTAATAACTGCTTTCCTTCTAAGATTGTCTAAAAAATATTAAATAAACTATTTAAAAAAGTTTTCTGAACAGCCTAGTATATGTTTTAAGGTCACAAAACTCCCTCTTTAGGCCATTTTCCCGTATCTATTAAATGATAACTTTCGAAGAGATTTTACTAAGATTGTACACAGCCATTTTAGAGCCGTAAATCTAAAGAATCCAAAGACCATTGGCTCACTCTTCAAGTTTAAAAATCGGCTCTGCCCTTTGATGACACCGGGTGTCGTTTATGAATACACTTGTCCCAAGTGTGATCTGGGAAGACATATAGAATCCACCCGGCGTCGTCTCAGGGTCAGGGCGGATTCTCATCTGGGCGTTAGTTATAGAACTGGGTTTAAGCCATCTAACCGAGAAACTTCATATATAAGGAATTACATTCTTCTTCTTCTTCCCCACCGTTATCCCTACATTAAGGGGTCGGTTGCTTGATGCTTCTTCTCCATTGGCTTCTTTCAAACCTCTTCTCTCCATATCTTCCTTCACTTTATCTCGCTATCAATTTCTCTGTCTCAATCTCGATCTTCTTCCTCAAACACGTTCCTCCCAAGCCCTCTTCACTCTCTCCTCGTCATCCATCTTCAACACATGCCCATACCATCTCAATCGTGACTCTCTTATCACCTCTGTAGTCTCTACTAAGCCTACCCCTTCTTATTCATCTTTTTCCAGGCTCTCAAGCAGCGATATTCCCATAATCCACCTAAGCATTCTCATCTCTGTTCTCTCAAGCTTTACTTACCCTTTTCTTCTTAGAGCCCATGGTTCTGCTCCATACATATATACACTGGTCTTATCACTGTCATATATATCTTGACTTTTAGCTTGATTGGCATTTCCTTACCACATACCACTCCAGCTACCTCTCTCCACTTCCCCCATGCAGTTTTTATCCTACTCTCAACTTCACCCTCACATCCTCCCTCTTGGCTTAAAGTAGATCCTAAGTATTTAAACTTTCCTACCTGTTTTATACTTGAGTCTTTTATTTCTTGTATTACTATTCTGTCTCTATCTTCCCTACTGCTCAGCAAAACCTGTTTTATTCACATTCACCTTTAAGCCACCCCTCTCGAACCTTCTCTTATTAAATGTAAAACTACAATCAAATACGAAGATTTTAAAATTATTGGTCAAACAAAGGAACTCAACAAACTGTTGATTTTCGAAACTCTAAACATCAGAGTATGAGTTTCGACTCTACACCACCATTCCTATTGCGTCCCGTTGCTTTTAGCCTACGTTTTCTATCATTCTTTGTGCCTCCTGACATTGCTGAAAGGTTGGTTAAGGTGGAGCTGTTTTCAGCTGCAGTTTTATGAATATATGACTTTTACTTTTGATTGTGTGTGTTGGAGTTATTTTCCTTTATATGTATAATTTTGCCAAGATATTTAAATGTTCTTTTTGTTATTTATCAATGTTTGGTGCTTCTAGTCGCAGTTTTAGTCAATTG
>NC_087206.1:53362789-53440289 GCF_015104395.2 Macrobrachium nipponense | reverse complement strand
TAAAGCCTGTTTTAGCCAATCTATACATGGCATATTTTGAAACTAATAAATGCAATAAAACCAAAAGACATGCTGTAGGTGAGAAATGTAGATGATATCCTAACATTTTGGGATAGCAGGTGGCAATTTAAACTAATTTTTTTCACAATTAAATGCATTAGTTCCCAGCATCAAACTTAAAATTCGATGGGAAACAGACAACAAAATTCCTTTTCTTGATGTTTTGATAATTAAAGACACGACATAATACAAATTTACCATAAAAACTCCCACATAACATTTTCAATTTCATACATTCACTATTGCAGTTATGACATTTCTATCAGGATTGGCGTAGCCTGCAATTTATTCTTAAGAACCTTATGGATTTGTTCCCTGGCTTGCCCTGGAAAAATAGAAGTCATATCTAAAGTACCCCAATCATATAATAGAGAAAGCGATCCAGTAAGCTACCATAATCTTCTACCATCCCCCTCATAACAAGACCACAGAGATGCCCCCCAAAAAAGTAAAAATCCCACACCTGTACAGGATTATGACGTTGACTCAGATCCTTGGAAACTCTAACCCTTCTGCTTTTACCTACCCAAATACCCAGTCCCTAAAGACACAAGAGTATACAAAATCCTTTGCCTCGATTGTGAACAATCCTACATTGGCTTTACAGGTAAATCACTCCCCCAGAGATTATTGCAACATAAACGTTCACTTAGATATGGACATAGGAGCTCAGCTGTTTTTAACCATATAAATAACCATAATCACAGAATAAACTGGAATTTCTCATATAATTTATAGCAGCAACTGTCGGTTCAAAAACCAGATGGTAGAAACAGATTTCATTAAACAAAGGAATACAATGAATCTCTCAAAAGGAGTTTGGGTCTCAGATATCATTGATAAAATCTTCCTCCAACCAGCGATTAAGCAGAATAAAGAGAAATTATCAACTGGGGTGACGTAACAACTGACCTACTCTGAAACTCTTAGTATAAATAATGCTTTTTGTAACTTCAAATCTTCATTTATGATTACATTTTCAAGAGCTCTAAAATAGATTTAAAACAACACATTTTGACAGAAAAATGAAATTTACGAAACGTAGGGAAATAAATATGCACAAGAAAGGAATCTTTATTGCACATCAGCATATGTGTTGCATGTGTATGTATATATAATATATATATATATATATATATATATATATATATATATATTAGGCACCCAGCCATAAGGCTAAAACGTGCTTAGAAAATATTCTGATGGCATTTTTTGTTACGACCCAACAACCATGCTAGAGTTGCTCCATAGGTAACTTATTATGATAATGGGGTGTTGGTCAGTCTGGATTTGAATTTTTTGCAAAATATGGGCCATTTTTGTTCGAAAATGTCCAATGTTACCCAAAATTTTATAAAATGGATGTTTTTGGTTATACAAGCACCATTTAGGAAGTTACTACCCACCAACTAGTAAAAATTCTTGCTTCACATATCAATTATCAAGTTACAAGTGTTGGCCTCTTAGAACTGAAATGTTCCACCTTGGTCAAGATTCAATGAAGCAACAAGCACAGTTGATCCAGCTGTAACCACCCAAGGTATACTTCCTATTCTCTAAGCACCCGAACCACTTTGTGAGCATCACAAAACACCTGAATCAGAAATATACTTGTGAAATTTCCAGACCAGCTCTTATACAGCAGAGGTAAAGAGCTGGTATGGGCCAATCCAGAAAAGTATGAAAATGAAATCCTCAAAGACATCAGTCAACACCTTGAAAATAGTGGCCTAGATGATATATGGGTTGAGTCTGGATGGTTTGTACACAACAGTGTTGAATCACAGATGGACGGAAAAGCTTACTATCGGGATGTAAGAAGGTATACCTTGGCATATGAAGCACTGAGCCAAATTAGATGTGACCTTGTTTTAGAATGGATGAAGGCAGAATGAAAATGTGACGGAGCTTATGAGGCAGAAGTGGAGAAGGTGACTATGCTGTTCAAGAAGGATGGAAGAGGCTATGATGACGACATTTGTGATGTAGTAAGGGATCTCACAGAGACATTGCACAACACCAATATGCAAATGCTACTGAAAGAATATGCCACACATTCTAATGAGCCCAACTACGCTTTCTGGACCACATATCTAGAGATGGTAAAATTCCTCTAGACTTCATAAGAGCTAACAGAGATGGGAATTGGAAGCTGCAGCTGGATACATTTGCTGTCATGTCACCATACCATATCTGACATTTATGACCACACCAACTATACTTGCTTGAGATCAGTATACCTTACAGAAATGAAAGACCTACAAACATCAACTCCAGAACTACACAGAATTTGACAATGGTGACACTGTCATTAAGAGAAGCAAAGGGAGATTCAACCAAATACCAGCATACTAAATAACAGTAGCAAAACAGAACATGCAAGATTTCCAACGGTATTATTGGAAAACCAGATATGATACAGCCACAGATCACATTTGCATTACATGGGCAGAATGCTCCAATATCTCCTACAAAACATAAAGTTTGTATGGTGTCAAAATCGAGAATAGTGAAGTTATCTCCACCCACAAGCTGTAGAAGAAGCTGGTTGAACTGTTCAAAAGATTCAGTGTCTCCAGACTCAATTAGGAAAGAACAGTTGAAGATCACCTACAAGATGATTCAATACAGCATAACTTTGAAGCTGCAGATGTTGATATCAGTGAAAAAGCAGAATGCAAACCACAGCTTATTTCATTAACTAACAAGGATATTGCTACTTCTGATATGCAAAAAAACTTGATTACTGTCAAAGATAGAAGCATTGCATTGGTGTGTGAAAGTGTTGAGCAATTTCGCAGTGATTGATCTGTGCCATTTTTTTAACCAGTGAAATGGAACATAACTAAAGCATTTGGTATGTTATACAAAGCCATTATCACACACAAAATAATGACAAGAAAACTTTAAAGGCTGACAGAAAGCTAATACAGCAGCTGTTCAACACACCCAGAGCAGGATGTCCTCACACTTAAATTGTTATAGGTGCCACCATCTTAAAGGGGCAGGTCAATGGGAAAATGAATTCCACCTCAAAATCAGATATGATTGCCATCTTATCTGCAGATGAAGAAACACCGCCATCAGTGCCGGATGCAGCTCCCACTCAACGGACATGTGTATTGATAGATGGTCATGCCCTGATCCAGTCCTTGGGAAAGCCAAAAATGCACAAACATTTAATGACTATGCAAAGGTTTTCCTTGGTGTTATTACCCACCATGTATAAGCAAGCTGACGTAGTCTTTGACACGTATGTCAAACAGTCTATCAAAGGACCAACAAGAGAGAAAAGAACAAGTAAGAGAAGGCCAATCATGAAGATAATAGAGAATGGTGATGTTCCCTTACCAAAAGTGTGGAAGAAATTTATAGCACTTAATGACAACAAATTTTACCTTCCTGAATTTCTGAGTGACTGCATCATGGAGCGTGGCAACTTAACTAATAGATGTGAACTGGTGACAGGTGGTGACTTCAAAGATCACGAATCTTTGAAGACACCACCTGTCAACAGTGTCAAACAGTCAGTGCAACAGGATCATAGTTACATGCAGAGACACTGATGTACTATTGTTGTTGACTCACTTTTTGAACAGCAAGCAAAGCATTGCATTTGGATGGTAAGTGGGACAGCTCACCAAATGAAATGTTATCCTATCCACATCATTGTGAAAAAACTCCCACTGCAAATTCAAGAGAACATATTGGGATTTCACTCACTGGCAGGCTGCGATTCAACATCATTCAACATCATTTAGTAAGTGTGGAAAGAAGTGTTTGAGCAGAATCCAAGCTGCTTAGTGGAGTTTGTCAAGATGGAGGAATATGTGTGCATGTTCCTGACTAACATCATGGGAAAATTGGCGGGAAATGTATCTAAAGCACACTTAGTTCATAACATAGATCTAATTAACAAACTTAATCATATTTTTGTAGAAAATGTAAATTCGGTCATTTTTGAAGTTTTGATGTCATGCCACTGTTCACGAACGTGATGTTTAAGAAAACTTTAGAAATTATAGGAAAAAACTTATGATTGTGAAATAGATGAAAATGCATTTCTATAAGTACTGGAGGCAGCCTTAAGCATAAACGTGATTAAGTAGGGGATAAATATTCTATTCAGTATAATGGAGTGGCCATGGGTTGCAGCCTATAGCCCATGTTGGTGAATATATTTATGGAATGGCTGGAGACGAAAGAGGTGGGAAAAATGAAGATACCTGGGCTCGAGATAGTTAAGTGGTTTAGGTATGTAAACATCTTTGTAATATAACGTGATGAGAAAGAGACACTGATTACTTATTTAGCCGAGATCAATCAGATTACATAAAAGATTAAATTTACTTTAGAAGAGGAAGAAGGAGATCATTTCGTTGGACAAAATGGACAGTAAGGTGTTAATCCCGAATAAAAAATGATGAAGCATACAAACACGGACATTAAGAAGAATGCTGGATAGGGCAGGAGGAGCCACGCCATCCCAGGGATTTGAAAAAGAAAAGAAAAGATGTGGATGGAGCACATACAGATATTATAATACCCGCGTATATCTGGCATCTCCTTAGTGCATCGAAAGAACCAAAATGCATAAAAAAAAATCTTTAATGTAAACTACTCCGTCTTATTGAAGAAGATTGAATGTCTTCTAAAGTTTGTATTTTGTAAACCAAAGAATCTGGAATCTAAACCATCCCTTCCTATTGAAGCCTACCACAAGCAATATGAATGTATAAGCATACACAGTGAAGCTGTGAGCCTATTTTGTTTTATATATATATATATATATATATATATATATAAAATATATATATATATATATATATATATATATATATATATATATATATATATATATATGATAAAAGGCCCATAAAACACCGTTTTGAACGTTGCATCTATATATTTCGGGCACTTCCTTCTGTGTCCCTGATCACTGGTAAAATGTGTGGACATGATAGTTACAAAGGTATGTATATACAAAATATAAGGTGTGGCAATACATCGCTAGTGTTTTGGGCGTCATGAATTTCCATCTAGCGATGAGTCTGGTAGGCGTATGCTCTGGAACACCTGCTTTAGAAAAGGCCGGAGGATTATCTCGTCGACGTCATCCGATTTCCAATGTCTTCCTGACAGGTTCATATTGTTGGTTTGATTGATGATAGCAGATTCCAGCATCTTCCTTTTTTTACGGACAGCTACTTTTGAAAACCAGCTCTGCTCCACTCCAATTTATGGTATGGCCTTTATCCTTAATATGGAGATAAAAATCCCAGAGCTCTCTAAAGCATATCGCACTGACCTTTTGTGCTCTGTTAATCTCTGCGCGATGGATCTACCCGTCTCTCCCATGTAAATCTCATTACAATTGCTACACGGTATTTGTAAACTCCGGCTTCTGCCCCTCTTTTATTTAGGTATATTCTATGTAGATGAGCGAACTCCCGATGGGTTTGGGATAATGGAAAATAAAAGGATTGTTGGATATGAGGTGTTCTGTAGCTTTTTGGATATTTTTGTTGTACGAAGGCTTTATTGTATCATTAAAATCTATTTGTTTTGTTGTTAGTGGCCCCTCTGTAGTATATTCTGTTCGCTTTATTAATAGCTTCTCGATCATATATTGTGTGTAGAGCAGTTGCAATAGGTGTTGGCGGATCGTATTGAATTCTTTATCTAAGTACCCATTCGGACATTCTAAGCCCATAAGGTATAAGTTGCACCCGACATGCATTCTTTAGCTAGGCATCGTGATAGCTTAGGAAACTAATATAAGAAACAGCGAAAGTGGGTTTCCTAGGTACTGTGAAAGCATATCTCTTCTGTTCCCTTATGATTAGCACATATAGGAACAGTAATTATCCGTCCTGTTTTGAAATTTATGGTCGGAACTAGAGAATTTAATCTATTAAAAAACCACTGAAATCTCCCCAGCTATTGTCCCAAAACGTCAAAATTCCTCCAAGACAGAATGCAAGCCACACACCAAGACATCTATGTGATGAGAAGGAAAATAAATGAGTTGTCCACATATTTGTATTGATATCGAATCCTGTAACAGCCATTGAACGTCCTCCTCCAAAAACGTCGTTATAGAGGTGTAATCTTATTTATCAGCCACTGAAACCATTTCTATTTATATTAATTATGGAAACAGATTACGAGGATTCCTTTACGTGTGTACTCGTAAAGGGAGACACAAAATGCTCGCAAGCCTTCGCCTTATGCAGAAAGGAAAACGGAAGAGCCAGTCGAGGAAAAAGCGAGCAGTGCACATGGAATGAAAGGTTGTGTATGTATTTACATATATATATATATATATATATATATATATATATATATATATATATATATGTGTGTGTGTGTGTGTGTGTGTGTGTGTGTGTGTGTGTGTGTGTGTGTGTCTGCCACCATTGCCTTTTCACACGTTAGGATATCACCAAGTATGTTCCATGAAGTCTATCGCAGTTATAGCAGATGAATAAAAACGAATAGTATATAAACACATATAAAGGAATCCTAGTCATCTTTTTCCATAATTAATATAAATAGAAATGGTTTCGATGGCTGATGGATAAAATTACACCGCTATGCCGACGCTTTTGGAGGAGGACGTTCACTGGCTGTGTTACGGGATTCGATATCAATACAAATATGGATTCGATACCAACATAAATATCATTACCTTGAAAGCTTACCGTTCTTTCCGAGAAGCAGTCACTGATTGTAAACGCCGCCCCCTCCATCCCCTCCCCCCCCCCAAAAAAAAAAAAAATAGATAAAAGTTTCAAAGAAAATCAGTGATTATGTTCAAAGAGTTCATAATGCTGTTTTCTAAAGTGAATGCATTACCTCACCATGTGTAACTGCCATGCAATCAATTCAATACAATGTCAGCCGTTGTAATAAACTGCTTATATCTTTACTGGGCAAATTCGTACTTATCGTACTCCGTAACATACAGAAAATAAAACGCACTTAGGAAAGTATCACGTAATAGATACTGTCCCGCAATTTTGTTGATAAGGTGGAAAGGAAAGCATAACTTCACATAGTACTAAAAATGAAAAAAAATATAACAAAAAATATATAATAACAAACGTCTTCAATTCAACCTAAGCCAGAGAAAATAACGTCCCTATATCTATTTATGAACAGCGGCTAAAAAAAAAGAAGTAAATTCTCGTCTACTGGCTTCTTTCATGAAAACAAATCCCTTCACCGATCTATCGCGAAAAGGAATGCCTCCTACCTGGGATCTGTCATGAAAAGAAATGCCTCTCTCAGGAACTGTCATAGAAAGAAATGCCTCTCCCAGGAACTGTCATAAAAAGAAATGCCTCTCTCAGGAACTATCATGAAAAGAAATGCTTCTCTCAGCAACAGTCATGAAAAGAAATGCCTCTCTCAGGAAGTGTTATGACAGGAAATGCCTGCTTCGGGATCTGTTTTGAAAAGAATTGCCTGTTTCAGGATCTAACAGGAAAGAAAATGTCGCCCTCGGCATCAATTGTGAAAATAAATGACCTTCCCAGGATTTATTATGAAGTGAAATGCATCTCAGGATGTCATGAAAAGATATACGTTTCTCAGGATCAGTTTTAAAAGAAAGTCATTCCTTCAGTATCTGTTGTGAACAGAAATTGTCTTCCCGGCATCTAATACGAAAAAATATGCATTTCTCAGGATCATTCATGACAAGAAATGGTTCTCCAAGGATCTAACAAAAACGAAATACTCCTACCGGGACCTAATAGGAAAAGAAATACTCCACCGAAGATGCAATATGAAAATAAATGCTCTCTCAGAATCAGTCAAGAACGGAAATGCTTTTCCCAGAATCTGTCACGAAAAAAATATGCATTAAAAGAAATGCTCCTCGCAGGATCTAAATGAAAAAATATGCTTCTCAGTATTTTTTTTTATAAAAAAAATGCTCTTCCCAGCATGTAATATGAAAGGAGATGCATTTCTCAGGATCTAATATGAAATAAAAAGCTCCTCCTAGGATTTAGTATGAAAATACCTCTCAGGATTATTCACGAAAAGAAAAGCTTCCCCCAGGAACTATCACAAAATTAATTATCCTCCAAGGAATTAATATGAAAGGAAATGCATTGCCCAAGAATTATCATGCCCCTCCCACGACCTGTCATGAAAAGAAATGCTTCTACCAGGATCAAATATGAAGAGAAATGCCCATCTCATTTCTGATATGGAAAGCCATACTCATCCAGGATCCCAGGATCTCATATAAAAACAAATGCCTCTCTCAGGTACTGTCTTGAAAAGAAATGCTCCTCCCAGGCCCTGTCATGAAAATAAAAGCTTCTACCAGCGGTGTTATGAAATAGAAATGCTCTTCCTAGCATCCATTATGAAAATAAATTCTCGTCCCAGGACTTTAAGATCTGCGCAAAAATAAATGCTCATACCACGATCTGTCATAAAACGAAACGCTTCTCTCAGAATCTACAATGAAAAGAAGTGCTCCTCCTAGGACCAATTATGAAAAGAAATAGTGATCCCCGGGTTTGTCGAGAAAATTAATGCTCTCCATAGATCTGTGTGAAATGAAGTGCTCTTCCTATGTTGTCATAAAAATATATATACCAATGCAGATTGTCAGTGTAAAGAAATGCACCCCATAATCTATAGTGAAAAGACATGAACCTCAAGATCTATTGTGAGAATAAATACAACACAGGAACTATAATGAAAAGAAATGCTCATCCCACGACCTGCCATGAAAGTAAATGCTCCTCCTACGATCTCTTGAGAAATGAAATGCTTCTCTTGGGATCTGCTGAGAAAATAAAAATCCTCATCCCACAAGGTGCCATGAAAAGAAATGTTCCTCCAGGAATTTGTCATCAAATGAAATGCTCGTCAAGAACTGTCAAGAAAAGAAATGCTTACCCCAGGTCTGTTGGGAAAACCAATGCTCCTCCGACGATCTGCCATGTGTAGAAATTATCCACTCAGAATCTGTCATGTAAAGAGATGCTCCTCCCAAGATCTTTCCAGAAAGGAAATGCTGCCCCTAGGATCTGCTGAGAAAACGAATGGTCGTCCCACGTTCTATCATAAAAAGAAATGCTCCCCAAAGATCTGATGAGACAAGGAATGCGCCTGACGCGATCTTTCATGAAAGCATAGGAGGATGCCCCTAGAATCTGTTGAAAAATGGAATGACCCTCCCATGATCTGTCATAAAAAGAAAAGCTCGCAAGGCCTGTGTGAGAAATCGAATGCTTCTCCCACGATCTTTCATGAAAAGAACTGCTCCCTCCAGGATCTGTTGAGAAATGGAATGCTCCTGCCATGTTTTATCACAGAAATAAATCATGCGCTCGCCCATTATCTCTTGAAAACATTAATGTTCCTCCCATGGCTTTTTCCCCAAGGTACAGTTGAGAAAAGGAATATTTCTCCCAAGATCTGCCATGAAAAGATATACTCAACACACAAGAATCTGTTGAGAATACTCCTTTCACGATCTATCTTGAAAGAAATGCTCCCTCTAGGATCCGTTGATAATTGGAATGCTCCTCCCAAGGCCATTCGTAAAGAAAAATGCTCATCCCGGGATCTGTTAGTAAAATGAATGCTCGTCCAACAATTCGTCATAAAAAATAATCTCTCAGGTCTGTTGACAAAAGGAGTGTACCTCCCACATTCTGTAAAAAAAACTTTTTTTTTTTTTAAATCCTTCCACGATCAGCCACGAAAAGAAATCTTCCACTCCTCTCCTAAACATCAAATAAGACAATGAATGCTCCACAAGCGATCTGTGATAAAAAGAAACCATACCCCCAGGACCTGATGAAAAAAGTAATGTTTCTTCCACGATCTATAATGGGAAGAAATGCTCAACCCAGAAACTGTTGAGAATATGAAATGCTCCTTCCACGATCTATCATGAAATCTTCCCCCAGGATGTGATGAGAAAAGAAATGCTCATCCCACTATTTGTCAAAAAGAAAACCTTAACTCAAGATCTGTTGAGAAAATCAATGCATCTTCCTTAATCTCTTATGAGAAGAAATGATCACCCCAGGATCTGTTATAAATAGGAGGCTTCTCCCACGATCTATCATAAAATTAAATGCTCCCAAAGGATCTGCTTAGATTCAAGAGTATTCCTCCACGACCTTTTACGAAAAGAAATGCTCACCCTAGGATCTGTTGGGAAAAGAAATGTTCCCTGACGCTTCGTCATGAAAAGAAAAACTCCTCAAGCGTCTGTTTTGAGTAGAAATGCTCCTCCCAAGAATTTTCGTGAAGGATATACGCCTTGCAGGAAAGCTCCTCCCACCATCTTTCATGAAAATAAATGCTCATACCAGGATCTGCTGAGAAAAAGAATGCTCTTCCCACAGTCTATCAGGGAAAATACTCCCTAAAGGATATGTTGAAAAAAGTAATGCTTATATATATATATATATATATATATATATATATATATATATATATATATATATATATATATATATATATAGATAGATAGATAAATAGATAAAAATGGCTGAAACGCATTGGGCAATTTCAACCAAACCTGTTCCATATGACTTACAATATAGAAAAGAATACTGTGGTATAAGCCATCACTAGAGGGTGGGGGTGGGGAGGGGGAGACATGTAAAACAGTTTAATCCCTAGTTTTCGAGGTTGCTGAGATGAATAGTGACACTCCCAATGCCTTTTAAGTCCAAGTTCAGCCCCAATAGGGGTTATCATCAGACCACAAGTGGGAGGAGACCGTCGGCCTCTCCTACCAACTCGCAAACTGCCGTTGCCATGGTCATATCATCTGATTTAGTGTAATTGGCCCGAAGCCTCCACATCTATAGCGTAATCTCAAGATTTACATCAGTTTTAACAAGTCGTTGAAGCGGCAAAAATTAGGCTTATGATGAACAGCGGGAAAATTATATATATATATATATATATATATATATATATATATATATATATATATATTATAATATATATCACACGCACACACACACACACACACACATATATATATATTATATATATATATATATATGGGCCCATGGTTCTGTAGCAAAGTAAAGGTGCAAATTTCAACTCTCTAGTTTACACAGGGAACACTGAAATATTATTGAATATATTGTTTAAACTTTCATTGTATGTATACAAAAAACATGTAATTTATACAATAGTAACTACGCACACACAAGCAACTAATATATATATATATATATATATATAGATATATATATATATATAGATATATACATACATACATACATACTTGTGTGTGTGAGTATGTTATGTATGCATGTATTAGTACTGTTATTTAAATTATATTGTTATTTATCGCATATAAAATAGGTTTATGATAATAATTTCAATTAAATCTAAATTTTCCTTGTTTAAATAAAAAAAAATGTGTAGAAAAGGTTTAAAAAATGTATTCTTACATAGCTACATAACCGTAGGTTTAAGGGCCTACTGCTTTAACAAAACTATAGACCTAATGTATACTAGACTACACAAGATGCTGTGTATGCAACATAGTTACTTTTTACCTTTGTAAACTCGAGTTGCATCATTTGTTTACACGTCTCCGGGATTATGTATGCCCCAAGGAAAGACCTTCTGCTGTGTCATCACTGAGGTGAGCGGCCACGTCTCACTCTACCTAAAGTTCCTACAAACTAAAGTGAATCCGAAAGTCTATGGGCAATGTGGATGCCGGAGAAAGAAGGGAACCTGTTAAGCCGGTCGTCTATGGGGAGAGAGAGAGAGAGAGAGAGAGAGAGAGAGAGAGAGAGAGAGAGAGAGAGAGAAGTGGGGGTGTTAGGGAGGAGAGTGTCTAACGGTTGTCTTTTAGTTTTCCCGGGCAGCGCTGGATAGGTCAGCTAGTATATATATATATATATATATATATATATATATATATATATATATATATATCTCTATTATATATATATATATATATAGTCACTTAAGTCCTCATTAGTCCTCTGTGTGCTGGCTCGGACCCACGAGAGGAGGAAATAATTATCAACTAAATAATATTAATTCCGAGGTAGAGCAAATTGGATATAAATACTACATGTCTATGAATCACGGTGATATGATAAAAAACCATATATATATATATATATATATATATATATATATATATATATATATATATATATATATATACGTGTGTGTGTGTGTGTATACTTATATATAATGTAAAAATTATAACATCGTATACAAAAAAGCTTTAATAACATTACTTGTCAAATCTGTGTAGAACTACAGAATCCGCCACACATAATTCCCTATGATTGCTACCTAATCAAATACGTTTAACAGAAACTTTTGCAAATCACTTTTGCAATTATACTTCACATCCCGGTATTAATTTCCATGATGACCAACAATAATGAATCCCCTGCCAACTTAAAAACAGCTGTTTTTCTAAAGCTTTCTATCCATTAATTAACCAATTATTTAATTTATCCCTCTTTAATGTGATCGGCGAAATTGTTTATATGTAATATATATATATATATATATATATATATATATATATACATATATACATGTATGTATTGCACGTATCTAATCGTATCTATCAGACGGCTCTGATTAATGTGACTGCCGTGGAACTGAGTTAAACAAAAGAAACAAAAATAAGGCAATTTCCAAAATATGATAAAAATAGGTTTCCTTTAGCTTAATGAGTAAAATAACCTAGTTACTGTTTATGACAAAAAATATTATACATCATAAATCTGTTATGATAACGACACTGAACTCATTGAAATATAGTATATATAAAGAAAACAGGAGTAACCTTCCGCGACAATGTCATTTACAGAGCGATAACATCATTTTGTGATTAAGCCAATTTTCAAGCCGATTTATCATTGTTTTAGCTTTTAATATTCTTCTTTTGATAACCTCACAGGATAAGAGTTGACATTACAGTCAACAAAAACGTCGCAATAATATCCAAGTATACTAATCAAACAAAAAATAAAATTAGTAATGATAAAATTAGTCGAAAAAAAATAAAACAACAAAGTAGCCAACAAAAAAGGAGTGATACGACTTCCAGCTTACGCGGGACGCGTGCAAGATTTTTCCCTCACGCATTAGTTGTAAACATTATATTCCTAATTGAAGGTGAAGTGGTCTTCGTGATTAATGCTCATACTTAATACTACTTATACTAACAACAAAGGTCAAATAAAAAGAACATAAATCAACACCTTCATATACTATCAGTTATAAGTTGAAACACAAAATAATCAAACAAACACAGTAATCAAAATAATTAAAACGTGCTAATATCTATGGTCAAGTAGAGCCTTGTTTCACCAACGAGAATTAAAATAAATACGTTACATTTTATTAGAACTAATTTTTCTACAAGGTTTGACATGTACATTATCTATTTTTTAAATCTTCATTCTAATAAATAAATTATAAATATCTTATCCTAAAATTCCTGTATCTTTAACTCAACGCAAAACATCTTGTTCAGAGCTTTTTCTGCTCTTCCATAGGGCCTTCCTACAACCCACCCAAAACATGAACATCATCAAAGTAGTTTTTTGGCTTACTCCCCGAATAAGCGAAAATCCTTGGTGATACTGTTCTGTAATATTTTCAAATAAAAGGAATCTTATAATGGACGTGGAAAAAATAGGAAGACTAAAAGCGAGAAATGAGGGCAGTGTGAAAACCTCTGATGACGGAAGTGATATTTGAAATTGATTCGGTGGCGTGAACTTTGAGAGAAGGAAAGGACACAGAGGCCTCACTGAAAAGTAAGTTTGCTTACTTAGTGAGATGCAATGGACATGGGCGAATTTTATGAAAACTGTGAGACCAAATGAACGTACGAGTAAAAAATAAAAACAAAATAAAAATTATATTCCAGGAAGGCTGAGTAGCCCAGTTCACTAACTGAGCTACTGGTGCTCACCTTAAAAACAAAAGATAAAATAAAATCAATTAGAGTAACGTTTTCTATGGAACCTCTTCATTCGATTACATTAACATCTTATGAGGGCCAAGGTAATACGAAAGAAGGTAGAAAAATTCTGGACAGGTTAGAACTGTCATAGGGGCAGTTTATTTTATGTTCTGGGTGCAAACAAAAGATCTAACAAGTAAATAGTAAACACATCACGAATTAATAATAACTCAGTTGGAAAAAGTATATATCGAGGAAACGAAACAGACAAGGAGACGGCAGCAGAAATAATTCTAGATGGTGGAAGTTTCAGAAACTTAAATGAAAAAATAATCAATGAAAATGGAATTTATTATTCAACTTTGTTTGAATGAGAAAAAAAATGTTTGAGCATAACATTTAGCAATTACTTTTGGCTGATATATACCCAACATGATATTTTGTGCAAGAAATTATTACTTTCAGGAATCTTTAGTACAAATATGGAAAAACACACACACACACACACACACACACACACCACACACACACATATATATATATATATATATATATATATATATATATATATATATATATATATATTATATATACATACATATTATAGTGTGTGATAAAATCAGTCTATCGTTGTTGCTCGGCAATGTCAGAATCATGGGGGGAAATATTTTAGTTTTGTTTCGGAATTTCAGCGAGGCATTACTGACACACATACGCATTTATATATATATATATATATATATAATATATATATATATATATATATATATATATATATATATATATATATACAAACATTATGCCATAAATATTGTTTAATATCAAATTCTCAAAATACATTAGCACAGTTGTCTGGTTAGACAACGATAGACAGTAATTTTGATCACAGAGCCATCAAGAGTCACCTCTCTTCATGGCCCAGTTGTCACCTTCACTGTTTATCGTTTTTTTGTAGACCAATCAACAACTTGAATCCCGCCCAGGAGAAGTACGTATCAATTAGAACTTCAAACCCTTGGGTGTAAGTTATTCCCGAGGTACAAACGAATTCTATATCAAATTATATGTATATATATATAAATGATATATATATATATATATATATATATATATATATATATATATATATATATATATATATATATATATATATCCATTTTGGATCCTCTTTTCGTTTCTCTTCTTCAGCCCAATGTAAAATTTTGAGGGAATAAATTTGAACTAATAACATAAAAATCCAATCGTGAGGAGGAACAGTGAGAATTTCTTTTCAACGTTGTGAACGGATTAAGGATCCCTTGAGAGTATCTTGACTTATAAGATTTTTGTCTTGAGTTCCTACGCCAAACGAAGATGGAAAAGATTCTAATGGCCTCCTCTACGATGATCTGTGAGGTGTCATCTCCCCATCAGGTCACCCAGACTAATCTAGCAAAAGGCCATCAAATCGAGAACATCCTGCCAAGTCGCAAAAATTCACACATCTCACAGGAGGGTTCCCTAGCTTAACTCCAACTTTCCACCCGACCCTACCACCTTTTTTACCTGACATAGTCACAGGATCCTCGTGTCCCAACTCGCCTCCTCACACCAGCATGGCCCTCGCTAAAGGAAAAACACATGGATTTAGAGACGTGTTTTTCCATTGTTCTCCCTATGTTTCTACCTCTCTGCGAGCTTTCAATGTTTCTTTCAGGCTCCTGTGCAAGATAAGCGTCAGAGATGAAAGACCCGAGACGAAAAATCCCCCTCAAGGAACTCTGTCGTGTTTTGAGAACATCATCATCCAGTTTGGACAGGATGATTCCAATTATCCAAAGTCTATGAAATCGCACTTTGCCCTAGCCTGTAACACTCGGTATTTCGAACTCGACAGCATCGGAAGGCCTACCGCCTTACTGAAGTACGCCTACCCAGAAGCAGTCCCATACCCAGTTACTCAGCCAGCCGCTCTCCACGACCACAGTCTCGAAGCTGACAATGGCTAGTACTTTCAAGTAATCACGAACTGTGCATCGAGACCCTGCCTGTAAGTCCTCCTGACAGCCCTTGGTTCTTGATTTATGAAAGCATTGGTCTTTCCCCCTCTCGTGAAGTCCTGCAAGCTACCATACGCCCTGTTACAATTCCACGCTCATCACACCACGGATTAAAGGTCACTGAAAGCAAACACTTTGTTCAGTCAGCCTTTCACCCTTGTTCCCAGCACTCATTCCTGTTTTCAGCTGTGTTTTCTCCTTTATTCCCATTCTTATAATTCCCATCTCCCTATGAGATCCAGCGAGTGATTTAGTGTGAATAGTGATATCAGTGATCATACTTTGCTACTTTAAATTGAATTATGCTCATTGCATTTAACGTAATACCAAAGTCTTTATATACACAAAAAATCTTGCAAATCACTTTTACTAATACTAGTATTTCATAGTCGAATCCTTTGCAGATTTGTGTAGACTGCCCCATTGTGTGTCTGCCCCCATAGATCAACAGTGCTATTTACCTCACTTCTGTCAGTGCCAATATTTGGGTGCCATAGCCTTGAATGCTAGCAACGCTCATACTCGCTTACAGTGCTCCACTGCATATTAGTATTGTATATTGCTAATCTTGACTTCTCGATCCATATTTTCATGTACCTAAGTCATTCCGTAGGTTAGTGTTTTGCTAGCAACTCAGTGGAACTCTTTCCTTGCTATTCTGAATATTAGAATTAAAGTCACAAGAGCCACAGCCACGGAGCCCGACAGAGCTCCTGTAATTATATAACTTCTGATTACCCTTTCAGAAATTACTATATTAATTTATGAACAGATTATGTGTTACGTCCATTCCTTATCTTGGAAAGTAATTCTGGGTGTTCTAACAAAGGTTTCACTCTCATTTTCTGTTCATAGTCTGCGTGCCATTAATCAGGATTTGATTTGATTGATTTATTAAAGATTATCTGGTGTCACAATGCTAATGGTTATTGACGCCTTAATCAGAAAAAGCGTAGATTGCTCACATGGAATAATTTTGGAAATTCAGGATTTTGAATTTAGGAGTTTTGCTTTAACCCCGGCACAAGAACTATGACTATTATATATAAACATACATACATACATACATACATACATACATACATAAACACATACATACATACATATATATATATATATATATATATATATATATATATATATATATGTATATATATATATGTGTGTGTGTGTGTGTGTGTGTGTGTTTGTTTGTGTGTATGAATGTGTGCCAATATATGCACTGCATTTCAATGAAACTAAAATCTCTTGATTGCTTCTGAAAAGATCCTTCATACTGAAAAGGGTTACCAATAACCACCAAAATCTTAATGTTTCATTCATATTTGACGAGACAGTGTGTATTATCCAGTATCCATCTGCGGTACAAGTGATTAAAGCTCTGTTGTTACGCAGTTAAACATACCAATAACTCACTATGCATTTGTATGTTAATTTGCATAATTTTGTATGTTTATTGCCCCAGTACAAATGCTGAAAACCAGAAAACACTTAAAAATCTGGCTTGATCTCATGCAAAGAAAACAAGAAAACACTCTAAAAATCTGGCTTGATCTCATGCCAAGAAAACAAGAAAACACTAGAAAAATATGGCTTGATCTCATGCTTAGAAAATACGAAAACTACAAAAATCTGGCTTGATCTCATACCAAGAAAACAAGAAAAACTACAAAAATCTTGCTTGATCTCGTGCCAAGAAAAATTAAAATCATACAAAAATCAGGCTTGATATCATGCCAAGAAAACACGAAAATACTAGAAAAAACTGGCTTGATCTCATGCCCAGAAAACACTACATAAATCTTGCTTGATCTCATGCCAAGAAAACAATACAAAAATCTGGCTTGATCTCATGCAAAGAAAACAAGAAAACATTACAAAAACATGGCTTGATCTCATGCCGAGAAAATAAGAAACCACTACAAAAATCTGGCTTAATCTCATGCCAAGAAAATAGGAAAAAACTACAAAAATCTGGCTCGATCTCATGTCATTAACAAAACTCAGGTAAAGTGAATAAAATCTTTCAAGACGAAAGGAATATTTTCCTTCTTTTTCCACGTGTTCTTTTTCTTGCTCCTCGCCCTTTGAGAGGGCATCATCAGCAGGGATGCTGCTGATGGCAGATCCCGTTGATCTTGTGGAGAGAGAGAGAGAGAGAGAGAGAGAGAGAGAGAGAGAGAGAGAGAGAGAGAGAGAGAGACTAACCCCCCGACTTCATCTCACTAACCAGTCCGTTCTCTCACCCACTGCCAGTGTAATAGAGCCTAGACGCTGAATTACACCCGAGCAAACTAAATTGCCTTCAAGCTGCAACTGTCCACTCAGCTCGGAGTGGATGGATGGCAAACTCCATCACTCGAGCATAAAGCTGAACTTAAAGGTGCCGTAAAGGGAGCAGGAGATTCTATCAGAGGTAAAAGGGGACCACTGAAGCTCACAAGAAACATGTTATGAGAATGTACGAGAATCTACGAGACATTACTAAAAGCGACGAGAAACTGTAAGAAGCAACGAGAAACTGCGTTTTAAAAGAATAAGACAAGTTACGATAAGGAACGAGAGCCTCCATGAAAACACGAAAACTTACGACAAACTAGGAAACCTTGCGTGAAGCTGCGAGACCTTGAGCGAAATTTTGAGAAAGTTTTGTAAATTACATCTCCGGTACCAGTAAGTATATAAAAAATACGACTAACAGTAAATACATGGGAATCGCATCAAAACCGCTCTTAAGGAACTTAGTTCTGAAACCCAAAGAATGGTGTACCAGAAAATGGTTTTGGAAAGCAAATGTTTTTGATACCTTAAAGGAACTCGATCAAACTCTTTCACAGTGAAACATGGCAGACTAAAGCAATATATGTGAATGGTGCTTACTCCTTTCTAACTGTTTAAGACCACCAGACCACGCACGCATCCTTGAGAGAGAGAGAGAGAGAGACCTTGTGATTACATTGTTTCATCCCGTAGGATGAAGAGTACCTCTTCCAGATAAGGCTGAATACATTTTAACAGAATTGGTCACTCACGTCTTTTATACATCCTCTCTCTTCCTTTTGTCTCATCCATTTTCCAACCAACCCAAATTAACAAGAGTCGACTAAAAAAAAAACCTAGTTATACAATGTATAAAGGCATGCTGCATTTTCGATAAAACATGCTAAAACCATTCTCTTCCTGGCCAGCTTTGAATATTGAACACACGCACACTAGCGAGGCGAGCCCTCTACCACTTAGTATATGAGGCCAGAAAGAAGGAAGGAGAGGTTTATTAATAAATTGATATAATGCCTACAAAACAAACTCAAGCCAAAATATATCTAGAAGACGGTCTATAAACCAAAATGAAACCTAAATAAAAACGAAATATAAAAAACACAGGTAACGATAAAAAAAACATTTTTCTAACCACCAACATGAATTCTATATCTATGATATATATATATATATATATATATATATATATATATATATATATATATATATATACACACACACATATATATATGTGGGTGCTTGGGTATTAACACGAATATATAAATACATATGAAACTAACTTCGAAACGATACCATATTGAAACATGAAAGGAGAGAATAACACGACGGCAAATCCTGGCTCCATGACTTTCTCCTAATTTATATGAGACTTAACATAAAAATACACAGGGTAAAATCCTCGGCACGTTTGCATCGGGGAGCTAGAAACGCCAAGGTCAAGAAAAAGCAATTGAAAATAAACCTCAAAAGCGAATGGGGGAAAACAGCACGTCCCTCTGGAGTGAAGGGATAAAATTCACTTCGAAGCACTTACTTACTGCTCCTCCACGACCACCTGGCAACGTTGACACAAAGGGGAAAGACCCACACATTCGCACGAAAACACATTTATATGGGTAATATATACACAGACACAAATTATATACTGCGCATATATAAAATGAATGCGATAGTGACCAATGTCCTCTTCATGTTTTGGAGTCACCCTTTGTTAGGGGAAAATGGCATGATGTTTTAAATTTTATATATATGCATATATATATATATATATATATATATATATGCATATATATAAAAAACACAAGGATGCATTTACGAAATTCCCTGTCAAGAGTGTAATAAAACTTATATAGGTGAAACGATTGATTTTGACAGAAGAAAAAGACAACATCGTGACTCATTAAGGAAAGGTGATGAAAACAACGCCCTGTTTCAACATAGACAAAGTAAAAATCATATGGTTAACCTAGACAAATGAAAACATAAAGGTTGTTTAATAACACTGAAAAAAAGAAAACTTTTAGAATCTATTTTAATCCAAAATGTTGACGCTATGAATATATATAAGAGTAATTTTAAACTGGACCTTTTCTGTAATGCAATTATGACAAAGCATGTAGTTAGTGTAGCTAAGTTGTTAAACAAGATTGGCAAACCACCGTAGGGCAGTTATTCTGATACAACCATATGCTTGTATGTTATTTCTTTTACCTTGACCGTTGTTTTCAGTTTATGTAACTTTTATTTCTCTTTCTGAAAGAGGGAGAGAATGTACTCTCCGAAAGCTTAAATAAAAAACTTTCAATTTTTTCCGAATTTTTGTGGGCTTCCTACAACATATTAGAACACGGATACAGTGTTTAACTTTGCTATATATGTATATATATATAATATATATATATATATATATATATATATATCTATATATATATATTATATGATAGAGAGAGAGAGAGAGAGAGAGAGAGCGAGAGAGAGAGAGAGAGAGAGAGGAGAGAGGAGAGATTGGAGTCTTCATTCAAGCATATATTTATGTCCACTGCAGCTAACATCCGACCATATGTATTTGAACACAGAGAAGATCATTAAACAACAGGCAAAACCTCTGTGCCTATCGGAACACTTTCTTCTTTTCCTTTATACTATCTCGTAAGTAGCCATCTTGCTTGGTGAGACGTACCCGCGTGAACTCAGATTAATCAACAGATATCACAAGTTTAACATACGACTAGAATTTGAGAAATATCTAGAAGTGTTCGTGAACTATCGGTGATAAGATTAGTGTGAAAATAGTAGGATAAAGCGTCTTCTAAGTTAGTTTATCAAGTGTAATTACTATAAATCAGAACAAGATGGCAGTAAGTTCCAACTGCGCGGGAAGAGGTGGCGTAATTTGGCGTGTTTAGCAGATTCGCAATACGATGAGGTAGCAGGAAGGGAACTGGCATTTCTCATCTATGAAATCAGCAACAGTCCTAACCAAAAAGATACAAAAGCATTCATAGATATATTAGAAGGATATAATCCTTCAAACTGGAACAAATCTAATGAAAACATCTTGAAATAATTGAAGAAGTTCCAAATAAAATCCAAGTGGTCAAGAGACTCATAAGAAAATATACATAAACCAACATATTCCGACAAAGAAAATGAATAAGGTGAATCTTGTGAATATCCTAATTGATGCATTAGGAAAAGAATGCCAAAAGCATGCAAACTGTGTAAGGTTTGGTATAGCATAGTCAATCCACAAAACCTAACCAGAAAATGTGCTGCATGCAACATTCCGACCCATCCACAGTGTGCTGAGGTAATACAAGATTTGAGAAAAGATACAGAATTTTTTGTTCAACATGTCTATCATGGATAGACAATGTTATTAAATCAAGATTGATGTACAAATAGTTGAGGATGAAGAAGAAGAGGAAGAGGAAGAAGAAGAAGAAAAAGAAGAAGAGGAAAACGGAAGAGAAGTAAACAAAAATGAAATGACAGAAAAAAATAAGGAAAACAAAGAACAAGATAAAAGTATGGATGCAGAGATACTCATTGATACTACATATGAGGCAATAAAGCAGCATACCTACGAAGAATAAATTACGATATGACAACAGAAAAGCAAATCCCGAAGAGGCTCTACCCAGATCTATACAATGACGGGAAAGAGGAAAAAAAATAGACAAGAAAGACAAAATCTGCAACCTTTTGAAAAGAGGGAATTGCAGATTTGGAGAAAGATGTTTACTACAAACATCCTAAGATATGTCAAAACTATGAAATATATGGTAAATGTTGCATACTTAGATGGATATGGGGATGATTGCAGAGATCTGCATCCAAAAATATGTAAAAAACCTAAAAGAAGGAAAAGGATGTAAGTTCGACAAAAAATGCAAATATATGCACCTGTAGCCATGAATCATAATCAAATAAATAACCAACCAAGTAATAAAATCCAAAATAAGAAAGAAACAAATAAAGAGAGAAATCAAGAATATCAGGTAAAAGAGAAAAGCAAACCACCAATGAGATATGCAGAGGTGTCAGCAAAAAATTTCAAAGCATCAGCTCCGAAATTATACCCAAGAGATAATAACTGTATTTATTATGCAAGAGGATATTGCAAGAAACAACGGAGAAAAATTGCAGATTCAGACACAAAATGAATAATTATGATGAAGGAAGATCAATATTATGGAAAAGTTGGATTTTTTAATGTCAGAATTTCTGGAAATGAAAAAAAGAACAACATACCAGAACAGGAAAGAGACATGGGGAAAATCCTTATTACTACCAGTATTAAATGAAGGAGAAAACACGCAAACCATCATAGTGATGAATGCGCAGGGTTTAGTTACGAGTAACTCAAAAAGAAAAATAGAGTACTTAGAAGAACTAACCCAAAATGAAAAGAAAATAGATATAATGAATAATATGTGAAACCTGGTATTCCCAAGAGACTGGGAATGATGATCAAATAAAAGGGTTCCAAACTTATAGATCAGATAGAAAAAATAGGAATCAAGGGGAACCGCAATATATGGGAAAGACAAAAAACAAGGAAAAATATATGAGAAATATAGTAACTCAGAATGTGAACTAATAGCGGTAGAATTTGAATCTGAAAAATTGATGAACATAGTAATATATAGACCTCCTAATACTAAAGAGTTTGACTTAATAATTGAAAATTGGATGATATATGTAGAAATCACAAGGACTGGACTATTCTCCTATCTGGTGACTTCAACTTTCCTTTCGTAGAATGGAAAGAACGAATAGGAGATTGTGGTTGTACTTATACATATAAAAAAGAGAGTAATAGTAGTGCAGAAGATAAGAGGCAATTTGAAAAGCTATTAGATATGCTACTAGAATACAACATTCAACAAATAAATCACCTGCCAACAAGAAAGGAAAATACTTTAGACCTAGTATTTGTGAACGAGATGAATTATGTTAAAGAAATAATAGTTTATAATGCGAATATTTCAGACCATAATGTCATAGAATTAACAGTTCATTCCAAAGCAAGTGAAAATAGAGATAAGCAAGAAATGAAAAAGTGGGAAGGATATGGAAAATACAACTTATACAGTAAAAATATAAAATGGTCAGAAATTAATGAAGAATTAAACAAAGATTGGGATAACATTTTCGTAAGTGATGACATAAGGGTAAATACGGAGATATTATATAAAATATTGGAGAAAATAGTGGAAAATATATACCGAAGAAGAAAAGTAAACATCATTCATGCATACCAAGAGACAGAAGGATCTTGTTCCAGAAAATCAGAAAGTGGAAAAAAGGTCTTGCAAAAGAAAAAAATGCATGGAAAGTTATAGAACTAAAAAGTAAGATAGAAAATGCAGAACAAAAGATTATACAATCAAAAGAAAATGAAAAACGGGACTTGGAAGAAAAAACCCTATTAAATATCAAGCAAACCCCAAACTATTATACGCATATGCGAAGAAGATGAATAAAAGAAGAATAGAAATAGGCCCTCTGAGAATTGAAGGGAGATTAACGAATGAAAAAAAGGAAATTTGCAACATACTGGCAGAACGATATAAGAGAGAATTCACCCCTAGAATAGATAATGAAGATAATGATATAGAAGTAAGGGATGAAAATAGTGAATATTTAGCTGACATAGATATTAATGAAGCTGATATTGTGCAGGCTATTAATGAAATTAAAAATGGAGCTGCTGCAGGGCCTGATGGAAACAATTCCTGCTATTTTGTTAAAGAAAGTAGTTCATTCTATCGCAAAGCCACTTGCAATATTATTAAGACAAAGTGTAGATACAGGCAAGATTTATGATGAGCACAAATTAGCATATATTACCCCTACTTTCAAAAGTGGATCAAGACTAGAGGCAAGTAATTATAGGCCTGTGAGTCTAACATCACATATTATGAAAGTGTATGAAAGGGTAATGAAGAAAAATATTATGAAACATTTTAATAAAAAATAATTTGTTTAATAAAGGGACACATGGTTTCGTACCCGGAAAAAGTACACAAACCCAACTGTTAGTCCACCGTGAGAACATATTCAAAAATATGAAAAGCGGAAATGAAACAGATGTGGTTTATTTAGACTTTGCAAAAGCTTTTGATAAAGTAGACCATAATATATTAGCGAAGAAAATTAGAAAACACAATATCGTGGATAAAGTAGGAAGATGGTTAAAAGAATTTTTACACAACAGAAACAGATAGTTATTGCAAACGACGAGAAATCGGATGAAGTCAAGGTAATATCCGGTGTGCCGCAAGGTACGGTGTTAGCTGCAATACTGTTTGTTATTATGATTGAAGACATAGACAATAATGTGAAGGATTCGGTAGTGAGTAGTTTCGCAGATGACACAAGAATAAGTAGAGAAATTACTTGTGGATGAAGATAGGAACGCTCTACAAAGAGACCTTAACAAAGTATATGATTGGGCAGAGGTAAATAGGATGGTATTTAACTCTGATAAATTTGAATCAATAAATTATGGAGACAGAGAAAGAAAGCTATATGCATATAAGGGACCTAATAATGAGACCATCACAAATAAGGAAGCAGTTAAAGACCTTGGTGTGATGATGAATAGGAACATGTTATGCAATGATCAAATAGCAACTCTGTTGGCAAAATGTAAAGCAAAAATGGGAATGTTGTTACGGCACTTCAAAACAAGAAAGCTGAACACATGATTATGCTTTATAAAACATATGTTCGTAGTCCACTTGAATATTGCAATATGATATGGTACCCACACTATCAAAAGGATATTGCACAAATAGAGAGTGTACAAAGGTCCTTTACAGCTAGAATAGAAGAAGTTAAGGACCTAGACTACTGGGAAAGACTACAATTCTTAAAATTATATAGTCTAGAAAGGAGAAGAGAACGCTACATGATAATTCAGGCATGGAAACAGATAGAAGGAATAGCAGAAAATATCATGGAACTAAAAATATCAGAAAGAGCAAGCAGAGGTAGATTAATAGTGCCCAAAACTATACCAGGAAAAATAAGGAAAGCACACAGGACATTAATCCACTACGCACCAGCATCGATAATGCAGCGTCTATTCAATGCGTTGCCAGCTCATCTGAGGAATATATCAGGAGTGAGCGTAGATGTGTTTAAGAATAAGCTCGACAAATATCTAAACTGCATCCCAGACCATCCAAGATTGGAAGATGCAAAATATACCGGAAGATGTACTAGCAACTCTCTGGTAGACATTAGAGGTGCCTCACACTGAGGGACCTGGGGCAACCCGAACAAGATGTAAGGTCTGTAAGGTAAGATGAGAAGACCTATCATTTCTCTCTATTTCATTAGCTCTTTCGGTAGAACCGAATTGAAAATGCTCTCTCTCTCTCTCTCTCTCTCTCTCTCTCTCTCTCTCTCTCTCTCTCTCTCTCTCTCTCTGAGTGTGTGTGTGTGTGTGTCCTCCCTTTGGGAAAACACCTGAACTATGTCAAAGATAAGATGACAAACTGACTTAAATGATTTGTCAAACTCAGATCCCTCCTTGTTGCCCAGTGCGCTATTCACACACACAAATGTCACAGATCTTACGTGGGAGATTCTACAGAAATAGTTCACTCACCTGTTCGCACGTTCCGTGAGTCAAAAGATAGCTTGGCACACGCGGGGCATCTAAAGTGAACGTCATTCTTTGAAATTACAAAAACAGTTATGACGAACCCCTTGTCGCCGAGGCGAACACTAAAAATGGACATGTGCTCATATATACCAACAGACACATACTCCAGTACATGAGCGGAAACAAGCTTTCTAAAACACCGATGACGACATAGCGCATTAAGCTCTCATAGTGTTACTTGAAATTAATGAAGAATAAAGGTGCATTAAAACTTTACTTATTTCACTCAGACCAGGCCAAGTTAAGCTTTATATATGTATGTATGTGTATGTGTATATATATATATAATATATATATATAGGTTATATATATATATATAAATATGTATAGTGTGTAATATATATATATATATATATATATATATATATATATATATATATATATATATATCACACACACACACACACACACACACACACACACACAAAGAAAATTAAGGGCATGAGCGCGATGATGCGATTCACATTATTCTTTAGTCCTACGTTTCGTGACAACATCGCCAAATCTTCAGGGATTTTCTACAAAATAAAATATAATATGTTAACATAAAATAAGAGCCGATTACAAGATCCAATGGTTGAAAAAGTTAAAGCAGTTTAATGGTAAAATTACATCTCTCACAATTAAATTACATGTATCCTTGACTAAAACGGTGAGTAGAAGCACAAAACAACTTACAAATGACGAGAACATTTTAAACATTTCAGCTAAATTACATATATATACAAAAAGAGCAACACATACAATCAAAAGCAAAAGTCACATTCATAAAACTACAGCCAAAAACAGCTCCACACTTAACCAACCTTTCATCATTAAATATAAAAAGACACTAAAAGCAAACAACGACAAGAGGCACAAGGAATGACAGAAAATTTAGGCTAAAAACCAAGGAGTGGTTGTTTAAAGTTGGAACTCGTAGTTTGATGCTCAGAGTTTCCAAAATCAACAGTTCGTTGAGTTCCCTTGTTTGACGGATAATTTTAAAATTCTCGTATTTGATTGTAGTTTTACATTTAATAGTGTGATTCCTTATATCAGATGTTTCTATAACTAACGCCCCGATGGGAATCGGCTCTGACCCTGAGAAGACGCCGGGTAGTTCCTGCATATTTTCCCAGATTACATCTGGGACAAATGTATTCATAAATGACACCCGACATCATCAAAGGGCAGAACCGATCTGGAAACTTGAAGAGCGAGCCAATGGTCTTTGGATTCATAGCTTTAGATTTACGGCTCCAAAATGTCTGTGTACAATCTTGGTAAACTCTTTTCGAAAAATGACATAAAAACTGACATAAAAAGGGAGCTTGGGGACCTTAAAACATGCAGGCTGTTCCAAAACCCTTTTATTAAGTAGTTTATTTATAATTCTATGGAAAATCTTAGAAAGAAAGCAGTTATTGGAGAAGTACTGGAGGAGAAAACTAATTTCGTTGTGGAAGAGAGACCAGCTAGAGGTGAGAGACAGAGCACGATAGAGTAAGGTATATATCGAGTAATGTTTGCAATTGAGAAAACAGAAACTATAGAAGTTGGAACCAAGGCCAGTAAATGTTTTCTTTCTAAAAATTGAAGTACTAAAACAATCATTTTCCTTGGAGACCAGAATATCTAAGAAGGCTAATTTTGAATTGTGTTCTTTTTCCATTGCAAAATTAATATGTGTGGTAATTATTAGCAAAATCTAGGAACCGGTAGGCATCTAATTCATGCTTGAATAAGATAAAAGTGTCGTCCATGTAGCATTAAAAACAAATGCCGTGTCCAGCACGGCCAATTCTAAAAGAGCTTTACAATTCGAATAACTAAAATTACAGTAAACAGACTCAGGTTCGGGAAATAGCTTATCAAGAATAATGTTTATGGTCTCTCTTACAGGTACGTTGGTAAATAGTAACTCCACATCAAAACTAGTCATGAATAAGTAAAAAATCCTGGGGTAAAATACGTTCTTTAAATTGTCCAGAATTTTTAAGTGTATATTGATTAGTGGTCAGCGGTTACAACAGAGGAACAGAGGGACGAGAAAGTTTGCCAGTTTGTAATTAGGTGTGTTGTAAGAGGCCAAGATAGGGCGGAGAGCAACATTATCTTTATGTATCTTTGGTAGACCATACAAAATTCCGTAAGATGAACCACTGGAAAATAAATCTTGGAACACTTTTTCATCAATGATGTCATTTTTCAAGGCTCTAAGAAATCTGTTGATTTTATCTTCGTCTTTGAATATGCTTTCATAATTAGGCACACCTATTTTCTGGAATCTGGTACGATTGCTTAAAATAGTAGTCATTTTGTTATTATAGTCACTTTTATCCAATATTACCGTTCCCCTCCCCTTATCAGACCTAACAATGATGACGTCATCACGCTTAGAAAGGGACTTGAGAATTTCCAAATCACACTTTTGAAGGAAGGGAGGCCAGTTTGTTTTAAAAAACCATTAACTCACTCTGTAGGCGGCTAAGGTCACTACACAAATTGAGATTTTGTAACCGATGAAAGAACACTTCAAGGGGAAGAAAACACTGACAGTAATTAGGTTTAAAATTTGGTAAGCAAAAATCTAACCAAAATGACAAAAGGAATTCTTCTCGTTTAGACAATACGTATTTCGAAAAATTAAAAACAGTTTTATCACAACTATGAAATTTTGGTAGAATAATTCCAAGTTTTGCCAATGTTCTATGGTGTCTCCGTTGTTTAGTGTTAACAAAATTTGTAATACTGTTATTAAAAAGCTAAGTAGAAATAATCCTATAAATAAAAGAGAACGATTCAAGAACTTGGTGGCGAAAACTAATAAATTGCTTGTTAAGGCGTTCACAGTCTTTTTGTTTACAGCTAATTTCGTAGTTCAGTAAATACCTAATTGTGTCAGCATAAAATTGAGTGATATAATGATTTTTTATAAACTTTTCATTTAAAAAAAAATTGGAACACTTTCATTAATTCAACAATATTGCAGGAAATCAAAGTCCAGACTTACTTTTTCTTTTTCAGACATATTTTTTCCGATTTCCGACATTCTGGAGAAGTCCAAGGCCACAGCGAATCTTTACGAAATGCTGAAAGTTATTGTGTCCTCTTGAGCGTAGACAGAGAATAAAAAGTAGAACAAAAATACCATGATTCAGCTCCATTGTAGAAATATTTGTAGAACATCCAGTGCAACCCAGCCCCACACAACACAGATCAGACGTACTGGGCGTTTATTCACACGATAAAGACGATTAAAGGCATGAGCACGATGAGATTCACATTATGCCTTTAATCCTACGTTTCGTGACATCACCACCACATCTTCAGGTGTGTAGTATATGGCAAAATCGTCCATGTAAAGATTATTTTAATTCCGAATGGTAGTTGACTACTGGTGTTATTCGTTTCTAGTGTAAAGAGTGCAAATAAAAACACCTTCTTGTGGAACCGTTTTCTAAGGGGAAAATCTGAAACTCAGCACGTTTTTAATGAGAATTGGCAAGTGACCACTTACATCATTTTTCTGTTATGTTTTAAAACTTAGTATCTCCATGGGATTTTTTTCTGTTAAATATGCAAATAACTACTGTTATTTGTTTGCGTTCAAATCCTCTACAAACGTGATTTTCCAGAGAGATATTGAATCTGTGGTAGATCTGTAGTTCTGCAATCCTAACTGGGTAGGCGTTCATATGATATTTTTACGCTTAGTGCCACACGAATCGTGAACTTGCGTACAGAAAGTAAAGCAACACAAACAGTTAAAAAAATTCTTGTATGAATGAATGTACAACATATAACCGACGACGAATTACATGTTTTGGGAATAAGCCGGTTAAAGAAATTTTGTCATAATCTCTCATTTTTCGAACAATCCAATTATAAAGGTTTGAAAAAAACTCCAATGTAATCATTAAAATCGAAATTTAATATTGATAACGATAAACCCTTCGTCACAGCCCTGTCACTGTTAAGCAAATTAGCTCAGTGATCTAGTTGAACCACTTCATAACAATAAAAGTTACATATTTTTTTAAAAATATGTTATTATAAATGACTGCATTCTGCTTTTCTACTGAAGGTTCACCGCATGAAAACGTTTCCTTATTAACCTCGTTCTACGCATTCCAAGATCTTTGTAATACATCTTACGAAAAAAAAATGTAAAGTGAAATGAAGTCATCCAAAACTACCTTACTATAGTGAGGAGGTGCCTACTTCACGTATAATTGAATAACTTTTTATCCTTCTTAACAGCAAAATCAATAGAGCAACTGACTTAAGCTTTCCTAAAATGGACCGGTTTCTTCAACCGTGGCTTTTCTCGGAGTACAGGAGCTCTGGAAGATATAATAACTTTTATCTAATATCTTTCTAACTCGAAGATGTACAGCCTTACATAACTCTCAATGCGGGGATGAATTTACTTTGCTCAAGTAAAATATCTGATTCAGACACATGCAGATATGCATATGCACGGGCTGAAATAAATTCTTTTTAAAAGTCTTCGAAACGTTGAGTATATTAATCTGAAGTCCAATGAGAAAGAAAACTTTCTTCATTCATTTCCCTTGTTGAGATTTCAAGGCTTGCAGCTCAAAACGTAGTATAATATTTAGAAATCGACGACTTGAAGAATTCAACATTAGTCATACATATACATACATACATACATACATGCACAGACACACACACACACACACACACACACATATATATATATATATATATATATATATATATATATATATGTGTGTGTGTGTGTGTGTGTGTATGTATATTTGTAGGCGAGAGACGGCATAAACTTATAGCCTCTTGCAGTAGCGGTGTAGGTTTAAGCTTCACTGTCGTCCTGGATTTGTTTGGTTTCGATGGTTCGGGCCTGGAGCCGACAAGTCTCTTATCGCCTTCGGTTAAGCATATATGAAAATATATTAATTCCGAGGTAGAGCGAATTAGATATTAAAGGACATTTGTAGTTCGATGTATATATATATATATATATATATATATATATATATATATATATATATAGTAGTAGTAGTATCAGGCAGACGTGATAAAACGTTCACCGAAAAGGCTAAAATAGACTCCTTACGGTGACGGAGTTAATGTGAAGGGAATTGGCCAAGCGTTTCAGCAGAGAGCCGTGACCACTTTAAAAACGAGGTGGCTCCTGACAGTAGTAGGTACAGTCAAGAATAAAACTATCAAAACGTAATTCCACAAGTTAAAAAATATATTATATAACATTATCCAACAGTATTCGGGCTTATTTGTGACTTTCATATCTTTAACAACAGAATGAATTATAGACATGGAAGTTCACCAGGTTACCCTTGAATCAACTCGTATCGTGTACATTGTAACGACTGATGAGGCCTCACCTTGACTACTTCAGTTGCTGATGATTACCGCAAATGTCATCAAAATCAAAACTGTAGAATTTAATAATCTGAGCTTGAGCGCTGTTTTGCAATTGAAAGCTTTTACCGAAATGTGTTACTAATAAGCGCTGCTCTTGTCCTTGGTAATATCGCTTTTATTGCCGATGTAATTAAGCTTGGGAGTTATGTACCGAGAAAAAGCTTGACAAAAATCCAAAATATTTTGGTTATTCGTTTTATAATCATTGGTACCGAGATCTTTTTGTTTTGGTTTTCCTCATGTCATCAATTACTACGTTATCTTTCCTCATACTACCAACACTGCTTTTCGTTATTTTCAAGAAACCGAGGTATGGCGGAGGGATCTGCCTCCATCATAAGCAGCAAGTTAGGTCCAACTTTGCCGTCTTTGTCGGATCTACTTATTACAACATCTAACTTTTCAGCGAGCAGATGGCTACCAAAAATTTACGGGGGACAAGATATTTCTTATTAAGGTCAGTTAATAGAAATAGAAATATAGCACCGTAATGATGTTATGTTTGATATTCAAATGTCCACATGCAGTAATAAAAATATTGTTTGTCGATTTACAATCCAGACCTAATGAAGCCTAATTTTCACAAGCATTTAGAAACAATATTCATAAATAAATTCGTATTACTTTACAGCAACGTATACTGTATGAAGTATATGCGGAATGATTACATAAGTGTACAGTAATGATCAAGGACCGACACCATTTGCAGAAAATCCCCGAAGTCTTCGATGAATGCCAAAACTATACATACCCATATATAAACATGTCCCTTTGCATCCAGACAACCTTACAATGACCCTTCCCTTAATAACCTTGAAATCAGTAATTCTCCCCATAATCGATTCTTATTTTCTCTATCACTGATAAACTTGGGATTTTTGGCTCATCTGGTCTCCCCGGTTCCCCTTTATCCTACCAATAATAATCTGTATTAAGAGGGAAAATACTTATATTCTTGATCCTGTAACAAATCTACAACGAACATTCTGAAGCGGTTGTGCCTGTCCTCCTCCACGCTGTGGACGGCGACAACTTCATCCCCGACCGTCCAAACTCTCGGTCACGGCAAAGTTAACCACCAAACAGACAATGCTCCCAGCCGACCAAGTGAGGCAGAGGCCTAACTTCTCCTCTACTCTATTCTTACAGTTCCGAACTTCCTCGCTTTCAAATCAATGATTTTGTAACTCCTGCAGTGAGCATTTAGAATTACCAAATAAATGGAAAGTGTAAGCAATATTTCATAGAACGAGGCATTCCTTGAAATGCAGAAAAGTATGACATCTTTCAGTTCATCACTTCAAATCTGTATCAGATCACAATACAAAATCTATTAATATAATTATGCATATACAACTCTAAATATATACAAAAATATGTATGAATATGGACAGATATATGTATTAAATGAATAAATTAGTCCGTGCATACACTTTACAATATAAACAGAAGTATACAAATGTTTATCTGGTAATATTGCCAGTGACACCACAGACATTACACGTCTAACAATATAATTAGCCGCAGGAGGAGAGGGGAAAATACGCACACACACACATACATATAATGTATATATATACACATATATAATGTGTGTGCATATATATATATATATATATATATATATATAATATACATATAAATATATATATATATATATATATATATATATATATATATATATATATATATATACCAATCACATCGAAATCACTTTACCTTGCGTAAACATACAAATTACGGGGATTATAAATGACTGGTGCACCTAATTTGACCCGGATTTCAACCCATAACTTTCAGGTTTGGTACATGCTACACAGGGCCTTGATGAATTCTGCCTCTGGTCAGAGCCAGAGCACTGTTCATGTAAAATTCCAACTGGGTGCGAGGTATTCCCTAAATGTTGTGAACTGGATAGCGAAAGTGCAAATTTAGTAGTGAGCAATATATAGAAAACAACAGAGCTCCTTGAAGCCCTAACGCAAGAAAAATTATAAGTGCACAATAAGTGTAGCAAAGTCTGAATCAAGAGAAGCACAGAACAGTATGAGCATATATTTGAAAATTTCACTTACAAGTAAAATCAAAAGGTGGCGAATCAAAACAAGACAAACGTGAGTGCTCGACTCACTGACTGATTAATTAAATGTAACTTATCTGGAATCACAATACCAGGTCACGGACACTAATAAAGTTTTACATGTGAATAAAGAAACTGATAACTAAATAATACATAAACAAACAATAATCTTCTTTCAAGGACAAACACTTTGCATAATGATAAAAAACACATACGAATGCCAAGCTATTGGTTCATGTTTTTGTATTTTTTGTAAGTGCACAATGGACAAACTACAGTGCGGATGATAATATCTTTTTATCCTCTCTCTCCAGAAGAGCAGCTTCTTATAAATGGAACGAAAACTCTTGTAAAATTTGGTCAAACTATAACTAGCAAATGTGACCCAGCCGTCTAAGAGAGCGACTTCTGGGTTCCTGGAGATTGGGCCGACGAATTGAAATGTGCGACTCATTTGATAAACAATTGTGCTGTCGTTTACCAAACGTCATCGACTCCAAAAACTCGCAGCAAGGTCTAGAGAATTCTCTAGACTTTGACTCGTAGTATGCATGCATAGTTGCACGTGAGATTTTTTTTATATAGCGAGTATGAAAACAATATGTGCCTTATTTGCCAGGTGTACGACTCTCATCTTAATCCACAATCAAAATAAAGAAAGTGCCATGAATCTGCTTCACTATTGATTATTTCACATACAAATCCTTCTGAAGGAACTCTAATCACGCAGCTTCAATCCCTGCCTATGACCCACAACAGCTGACTAATAATTCGATCAATAATCTACTGCTTAGGTCAGCTGAGGTCACTCAATTTGTGAGCTGAGCGTGCATACCACCACTTCGAGAGAGAGAGAGAGAGAGAGAGAGAGAGAGAGAGAGCATATATCAACAAATTCATAAAGGTGAACACACAAACCTTCATCAACGAGTTCATTTTTATCTTTATTTTCACATTCATCTGAGGCTCAGACGTCTCCAGCTCGGGAGAGGGAAAGAAGGGTGGGCGGGGGAGGGGGGGGGGGAAGAGATTGAAGAGGAGGAGGAGGCAAAGATGTTTTCCATAGCTATTAAATTATGCTAATATCCTCCAAAATGAGGGTGTGCATAAGGATAAATTTACCAACGAAATCTGAAAGCCTGTCCTTCCGCCCCAGAAATTCATAAAAAAATCTCTTCTTTACGATATCTGAACCTTCCTATTGCGACAGCAGCAGTTGCTGCTTATATATATTAAATAAAATATTAGGTCTTTTCTCCTTTTACACCTTGACCATATTGTGGTCTTATTTATACACATTTCACTCTTGCCAGGCAGTGCTTAATATTCACCATGGAAAAGGACTCGAGTCCTGCACCACGACGTCTCTCATCAGTTTCGATTTACGTCATTATTTCGATTTGCAGTTTTCATCCTCGAAATCAACCATTATCTCACCTTCTAGAAACGCATTGATTTACTCAGTTTACGGCAAATGGTATAACTCGAACTGAAATTATCTCTCTTTCACCTTCAAATCCATATTACCAGGAATCAACTTCAGTCGGATCTAAACTCAATTTTCAGACTCCGATTTTTTCCAGGTATTCTTCCTATCTAGAAAAAAGACAAGTTATTTCATCTTCGAGTTCCTGTGTACTTGATACAATCTTCGTAAAATTATATATATATATATTATATCATATATATATATATATATATATTATATATATATATAACTATAATATATAATTATAAATAAAAATATATTTAAAATAATAATTAAATTTAATATATTATTTATTTAACATAAATAAATATAATTATGTTAAATATGATATATATATATATAGTATATATATATAATAAATACATATATATTATATTTATATATAAATATAAAATATATATATACTATATATTATATATATATATATTATAATATATGTATATGTATATATGTGTGTGTGTGTGTGTACAGGGTGTATCACGAGTTTATGCAACTTTTTCGAGAAATGAAAGAAAGTCATTCTGAGTAGGAAATGTTCTAAAGACATATGCATTTTAAGGCTTCATTTGTCGGTGATGTGAATTTTTAAAATAACCATTATCATTAAATGGCTAATTAAGACAGCACGTATGGGATGTCGGGGTATGCACGGCTATGGGGAGGGGGACGAGGAGGAGGAGCTGATCACTTCACTTGTTAGTCAGCCCACTTTTCCGGCAAGTGCGTGTCAGGTTAGTACAAGCATCAGATTCATTTGTTTACTTTGTGAGCAAGAAACTGAAGACAATGCCTAACCCAAGGTGGCTGTAAGTAAGGTGGTTGCATCTGGAGCAAAGGAAATTGACTACACTCTGTTTTTTTCATCTGTCCATCCGCCTGTGTGTTTTTGTATGGTAACACTGCTTCCCGGGCTTTAGATAGTTACGCTATTTGTAAGTTTGTAGGTAAATAAAAGGATATCTGGGTGTACATTTGTAACTGAAAAGTGTTTTAAATAATTTACTGTATGCGAATTACACCGTTAATATTCGAAATATGATATTATTATAATCGTTGAATGTAAGCTGAATGTAACTAACTAAAGCCCGGGACGCAGTGTTACCATATAAAAACACCACAGGCGGATGAACAGATGAAGGCGTCATGCTACAGATATGACGTCATCTACGGGAATATTTCTTGGAAAGCAATGAAAATGTACAAATTTCCTTATGTTTTTCTGGTTTATGTGGCACAAGACACCATAATTTAGCTATGTTAAAATGTCAACTTAGTTAAAAAGACTACCATCCCACTTTGACTACTGAAAGACGACGAGCATGGTATAAATGGGGAGGAGCTTAGTGACGTCACTCATAGCTAGCCAATCAGGACAAAGAAGTTTTCAATTACAGCTTGTTTTTTATTGCTTTTTATTTTTCAATCATTGTCAGTATCAGTATCAGGAATATAACAAAAAAATATAAACTTTCCTTTAAGCTCACGAAGCTACTTTTATTATCGTGAAACTTTAAATACAAACAGGTAAAAATCATATTTTAGTTTGTGTTACCACAGCGCTCTATGGGGATGACGCTACCTCTTTCTCTAGATACCTTGGCCTTACCGTTCCAGTAAAGTGGAATATGTAGATATGATGTTTATTTATGGGTTTTGCAACAATAGACTCGGCTGTTATAAAAAAAGGAAATCGGCGATTAGGCTGATGCGAATATAATACTTTCAAATCAAATGTATTCTTTAGATGTGGAACAAAGGGGAAAATGCAAGTATCATTGAAACTTTCTCCTTCTCCGTCAATTGTATTCACTGGACTCTGATAACGAAAAGAAAAGCAGGCCTATTCATTAAACACCGATCAAAGATTTAAAACGTATTTTTAAAAATTTCTCGTTCTACATCAAAAGTATTCATCATACATCAGTCGAAGGGAAAAACACACTTAAGAAAAGAAAATGCCTTCATCTCTGTCAGACGAAAATGAATGGAAACTGGAAAATTCCCTTTCTTCAGTCTTTCCTGAAAAAAGTAGTACGTATTAATGTTTTATTCATGCAGTAAACGAAAAAGGTAGAAAGCTGACTTTGTTCAAAGTGCAGTAACCCTGGAACCTGCATTCCCTCGTCATTATGATTACTGTCATTATCACTCATTCAGCATAGGCCTAGTCCTGACTCCTGATTCAACTATTCGGTGACATTTACACTACTTTCTTGATATGTAAAGCTAATGTTACATTTTTCAAAAACCAGCGAGAAAAAAATTCATAATTCAATGACTACCAATTCAGCTGCCTAATACACTTATTCAACCCTCCCCCCCCAACAAACCCCAAACCCAATAACCCTGACTACTCAGACAGTTTACACGATGTTGACCGAGCGCAGTTATGGAAAACGGGTTGATTTAAAATTTTGCCTCAGGATAAACGAAGCCTTAAAATCCATATGCTTATAGAACATTTTCTGTTTAATTACCTTTTCTTTCATTTCACGAAATATTTGCATAAAGTCGTGTTACACCCTGTGTATATATACATGTGTGTGTATATATGTGTGTGTGTGTGTGTGTGTGTGTGTATCACAGGAAAACAGCAGTCATTCGAGATATATTTTCAAGGAAGCAAGGGAGACGTCTTCTGGTAATTTAAAAGGCTTTATTGAGCGACGTTTCGGGGTCCAGCCCCATCCATCATCACGGCTGTAAAAAGGATTAATACACATATAACATAATAAAAAGACTCATCCTAATAACCAACATACATTTAAAATTCACAGAAAACCTGCTACAATGCTAAGAAAATTACCATCTCAAGTGAAGGGAAGACGACGAGAGACCAGAAGAAGGAAAGGTTCCAAGTAAATATAGTTATGCCTACAGTGCACCATGTGAGGTGCACTGATGGCAGTACCAAACCCCCACGGAGATTCCTAGAGATGAATGCGATGAACAAGATGAACAATATGGCAACGCAGCAAATTTACGAAAATCGTCTAAAAGACTGATTGGGAGAACTCTTGAAAGATAACGAAAAAAATAAAATAAAATAAAAGTTAATACGTAGCAAACCCCAGAAGGTGATATTCTTTTAACTTTTAGCTAGTTTCCACATACGGCTGCCAAGCCCATGCCTTAACTGCTTTTAAAAACTACGACTTAAGCACCGATGACGTCTGGTAACCATTCACATGCAGGTGTGTCAAGCAAAGATAAGTGCATACATACATACATACATACATACACACACACACACACACACATGTATATATATATATATATATATATATATATATATATATATATATATATATATATATATATATATATATATATATATATATATATATATATATATATATATATATATAAGGGCTGAGGTTGCAATCCACTGGCCCTTTTCCTGACACTGTGTTGTCGCCATTACTAAATCAAGCAGGGTCAACTGGTCATGGTAGCACAACATTAGGCAATTTACTCGTAATTCGGTGTGGCTAAAAAAATAAATAAATAAATAAACGACAATAGTCACTATCATATTCATACCCAAAGTACTAAATTTAGATGGCACCCTCTTCAAAAGAATTTCCATGCCATCACAAACAATTTATACACCGACACATAAGAGTCCTAAGCAGCTCATCAATCCTCATTTCACACAATGCACAATTCACTTACATTTTCAAGGCATCCTCAGGTTTCCTTGATATGAGGCCCTTCCTTTCCAGTACTTCTTCCACCCATCTATCCAACTTATAAACAGTTGTTGACTTTTCAAATTTTCATATAATAAATATATTAGTATTCGAACAAATAATCACAACTGATTCAACCTTTTGTATTTCCTTCACATTCAGCATCCACGCTCCACTTCCATGAAGGAGAGTCAATTGATTGAACAATGACTTCAGAATTCTAACTTTGAGTTTCCCAGACATTAGTCTGTACCCTACAACCTTTCTTATTCCATCTAGTCTAAGACTCATGGTTTCTCTCAGTCTATTATCTTCAGGTATATCTACTTCCAAATACATTACCTAATTAACTATTTCCATAACTGGTTAAATACAACTGCTTTTGTGGATGGGGCAAGGCTTGATTTCTTGGCATGAAAGCGCACTTAATGACATGCAGAACCTAATAAAGAAAATAATCAGCCAAATTTCAGGCTTGTATCAGCAACTGAACAATTGTGCGCCATCTTACACCTGAATTGTTGGGATTGCTATCAATAATAACACAACAGTTCAAAAGATTTTCCAGTTTATAGATTAGAAAATGTTACTGAAGTGCCAATTAACAAAGGATAAAAAAAAATCTTATAGTGCTCTAAACTTCGAATAATACTAATTTTTGCTTACGCTTACGACCGGATCTTTGTAAACAAGGAGCAGATCTGACATATTTCCAAAATTATTACGTGATAATCTTGTCTGTCATAAGCCTTATTAATTGTTTTGTATACTTAGAAGCATACAGTAACGCCGCCAAAGGGAAATGATGCTAACATGGGTTTATTTTAACATACGACAGGGGGTAATGTCAAAACTAAATTAATAAATAGTGGTCGGACAATGGATATTGACATCAATTAAGGTGCAGAAAATATAAAAGTGTAATGTAGCTTAGGTACCTTTACTACCATACATAATATTTCCATTATTATATTAGGAAATAAAGACGTGAAATGAGCAAAAACAAACACCATAATTAACTCGAAAAATTATAGCAGTTCCTGGTTGGATATATTTTTTCTCATTCGAAAATGCCATTACCATGGCTGACACGCTCCTCCAAAACAAAACATAAATATAAGTTCAAATACAGAAAATCAGCGACAAAATAAATAATAGAGTTATTTCTCATTCTAAAATAAAAAGCGAAACACAATAAAGAAAAAGAAAAAGAAAAAACGGTAAACACCCTGACCCAGGGTACCTGCCCTGCGGCAGAACGCCAAGCCAGGGATAAGTCAAGCCAAGATGCTAAGGCAATAGCGCGGGCGAAACTTTGAAACCATCGGTTCAAAATTCCGTAGACGGGAACCTTCTCACGATGGCCATCAACCCCATTTAATTACCTCGCTATCAAATTTTTCTCTGTCTCTCAAACATCATCCCGCAGCCCAACACCCCTCCCCCCAACCTCTCTTTCCGGTCAGATAATAATTACAAATATTGAACGTTAGTAACTCTCCTCATTTTACATTTTTCGCGCCACTTTCGTTGTCAAAAGAATTTCCAACGTTAGAATTGGACCAGGAGGTTGTTATATGTGGAAAGGCAAACTGTGACTGCGTGTGCGGATGTAATAACCAGGTAAGATACAAACATGCTTTGTGTGGATAAGACGTTAACCTGGTTTTGCTTTGAAATACTGCAACGAGAGAGAGAGAGAGAGAGAGAGAGAGAGAGAGAGAGAGAGAGAGAGAGAGATTAAAAAAGAATAAATTACTTCTGAACCACTATGTAAAAATTCAACAGTATAAACTTCAACCTTCCGACTGACAACTACAGCATTCTTAAGTTTATCTGATTTTCTATTTTTTTCATAAATTTCTTCGGTCTCCTTTCTTTAAAGTCAAAGGTTCCACAACGAACGATTTTGCTCCTTTGTGCCGAAGAGGCTCCTCTGTTATTATGGCGGAGCCAAAAAACTGGCCCGTGAAAAGAACTCCTCCTTCTGCCTCTCCTTCCAGATGAACCAAGTCTCGAAGAAAGCAAACATGAATCTGGCACTTTAATTTGAGAGGAGATTTAGGGTGGCATCATCCTGGAGTTCTCACGACGGTGAAAGGACATGGCAGGGGAATGAATGGCTGGAGAGAGAGAGAGAGAGAGAGAGAGAGAGAGAGAGAGAGAGAGAGAGAGAGAGAGAGAGAGAGAGAGAGAGAGAGAAAGGTAAAGTAAAAGGAAAGGGGGGAAGAACGCACACACACACAAATAAAATTGAAAATTCGGGAGAATGGGCGAGCGAAGCGCCTGTGAAAAAAAAAAAAACGATTAATGGGAAACACACCGGGAGAGAAAGAGAAAGAGGAATGAGAACATCTGAGAGCAAGGCAGACAACTAGAAGGAATACAAAAGAGAGAGAGAGAGAGAGAGAGAGACGAGACCTGAGGAGGCGAGAGAGGCTAGAGAGAGAGAGAGAGAGAGACCTTTGTGACAAGATATGAGTACTTTTATGAATATGGGCAAATGATGTAAATACTTCCGTGGTTGCCTATATATAAAAAAAAACTGCAGTATTATATGGTAGCTTAGGTAAACGAAAAAGGACAAAATATCATTAACTTCAAAGATCATGTCCAACTCTATAGATACAGTTCTGTACCATGAGTTTTTTTTTTTTCAGGAAAATCCTCTTAATCCCAGGGATTTACTAACAAATAAAAGTCTAAGTCTGCCTGAAAAGACGAATCCTTGGAATATTAGTTTGGCTTTTGTAAGGGATTAGAGCACTGGAGAGGAGTATGGACAAACAAATTCGTTAGACTACGGAAATTTACATCTATAATAACTTATTGGATAAAATAATTTATTGGATAAAATAAGAATGCATCAAAGTCCCTGCACTTACTAAATAGGTCTTCTCGCCAAAGACGAGAACTATTTCTTAATTATTACTTGGTAAGGTCTAATATTGTTTCTACGCTCAGACACGGAAGAGTACAATATACCGTTTGTAGTTCTATTAGCCCAAAACAAACAAACAACCATATATACATATACATATATATACATATACATATATACAAATATATATATAATATACTATATAGATATATATAAACACACACATTATATATATGTATGTATCTGTATATGTATATATGTGTGTGTGTGTGTGTGGCTGATCGAACGACCAGTGGCATATTGTGATCACACACAACTAAACCCTGACGAGTGTAGACTTTATCTCTAAGGCATTGTCGGAGTACTGATACAGAGTAGTAGCCAATGATAAAAGGACAGTAAAAATAAACATCAGACCGGTGGAAGCCAAATATTCACACTTAACAGATACGAAAGGATAAGAGCCTTTCACTGATTTCTATACGTTATAAATACAATATTATACATACATACATACATACATACATACATACTACATACATACATACATACATATTATGTATATAATATATATATATATATATATATATAAATATATATATATATATATATATAATATATATATATATATATGCTGTATATAATATATATCTATATATATATATATTATATATCTATATATATATATATATATATATATATATAAATATATATATATATTATGTGTTGTGTGTGTGTCAATTGAGTAATTTTATGACAATCGCTTCTGAAACTCATTTTTTAATTTTTCACTCAAGGTACAAGTGTAGTAAAAAAGAAAAGCAATAAGGGTTGTTCTCCAGTTCAAATTCAGGTGTTTGGCTCAGGGCCATTTTTATCTTCAGAGGAAGTAGTGACGCAATAGTCCCAGGGAAAATTAGCTCGAATTTGTGTCGCTGTCAAATATATCATTAACACTCCCAGACTCGCGTCCGCGATAATGAACGACAGATTAGTACTGTCAAAAGAAAAAAAAAGTTTAAATTATTTTCACTTTTCAAAGTTCAAACCCTTTCCATCACTCAGAAATCCTCTCTCTCTGTTCATAATGAATACAATGGAGCGACATTGAGACACTCCTTCAGAATCCCCTCAAGATTTGCAACCTAGCATTTGAGCCGATCGCGGCATCTTTGACAACACCTGCATCACCCCTTAATGAATTCCTTCAGACGAGGCCAGGAACTGATTGCTCCTGAGTCTACTGTGAGTCTGTCCGATTCCATATAAAGCCAACTGGCCACCTGCATTTGGTCAAAGCACATGGAAAGGGAGGCAGATTTAATTCACACACCACTACTTCTCTTATTGTATCAATTCCCTTGGGGTCACAATGCCCGCATTATCACCTCTGCTTTGGTAGCTGTCCCTTTTGACCCACCTATGACCTGACCCTTGCCTTTCACACCAAGTAACTCTGCCCATCCCAACCTTTCTCTCCCTTGTGAAGCGCCCCCCCCCCTTTTTTTTTTTGGTGCCTAGACAATAGAAACACTAGATACTGTGTTGAAATACAGTTTTCTTCCAGCACTACCTGAGAATTAAGAAGGTATACATGGAAGGTCTTAACAATGTCGACTAACCATCGAAAAACATCTAAAATGTGACCATAGACAGCGATATAAGCGCCCTGAATGAGCCTCAGAAGTTACTTATGAGGGAAGCCTTGTCATGATACCCTAAACCCATAGGTGTCTCTGGATCCAGCTGTTTATAACGAGTTGACCCAGCACTGCACCCAGCTGGTTTGGAGCCCTGGCTTAAGCAAGAAGCCTACAGGTCCTTCCTTGGACTTCTACTTAAACGAGCTTTCCATTATACCTCCCATCATACTACTCACTATGCCTTGTGCGACCAGTCTACTCCCTTCATTAGTAACATAAAGATATATTACATTCCTCAGCAGCAACTTCTACTGGCTCATCATACAGCTGAGTTCAAATCCCCTGGATCATCAGGTAAAGAGCCGATACCTATATTTTCTATTATTATCACTGTCTGTAGTTCTGCCCCCTTTTCCTAGAACCTATATTCCTAATCCCAGATCCTCAATCCATCTAAATTTTATCTCAACTATATTCCAGTGAACAGTGACCTTTTAGTAATATATATGTTCACGTTACTAGTGAAGAGATATGGTAATATTTTTGATTAGCGATTCGTTATATTTGGTGACAAGCATAGTCGAGTAAATCTCTGATTGAAATCATAGTGCGAATTACATAACTATGCTTTTACGCTTACGCCAACTAGTAGAGTAAATTCTTCCAATATCACAGCTTCAGTCATGACAAATTTGACTGTCTTGCATATTTACAGGCAGTCCTGATGTGTCTACCTGTGTCAAGCAATGGTGTCATTAGAAACAAGTGCCAAGCGCATCATATTCTCAAGTGATCATAGACACTGTATAAAGTGATATATTTTTCTGCTGTTCTGTGCCAGACCCGTCGAAGGATATACTACTTACTCTTAGAACGTGTTAACCTTAAAAGTTAATTCTAGTTATTTGGTTACATCAATTCGTGTCTGGTGAGGAACTAGTTAGTCTTTGTAAACTCTTTAACGTAGTAGACAGTGACATGGGGTTCTATAGCAACCCCTGTAATATCTTTGCCTTTTTAGTGAAATTATACTTTTTTAGAGGACTCATAGCATTTCTCTTGAACCAACTTGGTAGCTTAGTATACTTTTCACTGCATTACCTCACTTTTCTGTTCACTGCCCCTTTTTTGGTCCGTCGTAGTCACTGATTAATTGTCCTGTTGCGAACGCATTTGAATTGAACCAAGTCATTAATTTATTCCATTCAACTATATGGAAATGAACACATGGGAATTTGTTCCAAAGAAATAAATTTCTGACTGACAACTGGACCAAGCTCCGACCTTTCGATTAAGAGTCCAGGTCATTAGTAATTCGGACGCAAAAGTCATGAAAGAAGCAGGAAGCTAAGTACTAAGTGCCTGAGGTTTTTACCTAGCAGGCGCCTAGTGCCCTATGCACGAGTGAATTTAACCAACTTTCAAACTCTTCAGCGTTCGTATTAGTAGCTGGAAACCAATCAAATATGTACTTCCTCGAATCAAGCTTGTGCTAATATTTTAAAACTTACTTTTTGCATATAATATTCCAAATTTTGTATTCGCCCTCCTTCAACTGTTAGCTGCTTATGAGCCCTACTCGCATCAAATTCATTCAGCTCTCTCCCCTCGTTTTCCTCTCAGTTGTGGTCTTGGAAGCTTAACAGCTTTTGCATAAAATATTTCCATTACTAAGGATATTTTTCTGTGACATACTCTATAACTGACAGTGTTATAATCATGGTACTTTAGACGGTCATATTTATCAGTCTATGAAATTACAATTATTATGAAAGAAAATTTAATAAGGTTACAAAACAGAAAAGTTACACATTACATACTGATTTGCACTGAATTTCTAACTCACAATGCTATTCAACAAGGAAATATTTATGAATAAAAATGACTGATCTATTTAAAGCTGACATCACAGCCGTCATTTGTACCTAACACATGAGCAGCCAAAAATTTATTTTTGAAATGAAACACACGTGGAAAAGTGGTTTATTCTGGCAGTACGCTATCGGGACATTGTGGCTTTTATACTGAAATCATCAGTTACACTTTGCAGTGCTTCCCTCAGAACTTAAATACTTATGTTTAAATTTTGCTTTTTTGTTAGTTTTTTTTAGTGAACTGTAAACGTGTGAATCATCTGCTTACCTATTTTATCCATAAGGAAGGTAACTAGAATCAAAACTAGTCCTCAAAAATTTATGAGTCTGCTACCCTTAGGACTTACACTCCCATGTTTTTTCTTCGCTAGCTCTTAACAAGCAGGTGGTTGATTCCTACGTAGCCGAACTTCAGTCTTACCGTCGCAAGAGTTGGCCCTTTCTGTACATTCTTAATAATTGGCGCATTTTATTCAATAAACTTACACATATAATCATATTACTAATAACTGTCATACTGTAGCCTCATCGAAAAGATACATAGGTTAAAAAATGAAGCCCCTATGTGGAAAAAATACTATATACATATATATATATATATATATATATATATATATATATATATATATATATATATATATATATATATATATATACATATATACACATATATGTATATATATATATATATATATATAATATATATATAAATATATTATATATATATATTAATGATATGATATATATAATATATATAATATATATATATATATATATAGCATATACACATATGTATATATATATATATATATATATATATATATATATATATATATATATATATATATATATGTGATATATATGTATATGTATAAATATATATATATATGTTTGTATATATATTATATTACATCCATCCATATATAATATACATTATTAGATTAAGGTCAAATCCATAATGAGTTCGAACACGTCAGACAATTATAATCAGGTTAAAGGAATTACTTGTTGAAATCGGAAAGAGAGGGGAAGTAGGAATGGGTGAGACGAGGCAGAAAGATTACTAATAGCGGGAGAGATTAATTATGAACTTCGCCATCCATTCCCCAGGACTGTTACTACCTTCATGCAATCATGAGATGGGTGGTCACCTAATTATCCGAAATCCCTATATGAAATATAAAATATATTTTTGTTCATTCCTATTTCCATTCTTCATATTTTAAGAATCTAATCCGTCCAAAAAAATAACAACAACGACCATTTGTCCAATTTGGGATTAACTCCTTTTACAAAATCAATCCACAAGAATCGAGAACCAAAGAGTTAGTCAAGGCAAAGTCTTGAGGAAGGAACGAAACCCTCCTCCAAAGATGATGAAAGAAGAAGAGATACAGAATCATTCCGAGTAGCTCAACGATGCCTCAAAATTCCAAAACCTCACAGACAGAATGTTCCTCACGTCGGTGTGCCAAATATGCTTTGCATTTCAGCATTCTACGATATTTCTTAGAATAGGATAGAGTATGGTAAAAGGGTAACACTGACAATCTCTACTAAAACAAACTCAAAGCGTGCGATTTTTTGCAGAGAAAAAAAAATTGCTAAAAGAAATCAGTAAACAGAAGAGAATCCAGAATGAGAAATCATTATCCGTCTTAGATACGCTATCTGGGAAAGGCAACTTGAGTTGGAGAAAAGGAAATAGGAAAATAAAGATAAATTCAAGTTCCAGCGTTGAGGGTAATTTGTTTTCCTGAACAATTCAAACCAGCTACAGATGCCAATTGATTCAAACAGCGCTGAACCGGTGAATGAATGAAATTTTCGATCCGGTTTGACATTTATTTTCTGTCCCAGCGGTAAGTTATTAAATATTCATATTTTCTCTTAAACCTGCAGCAGTGCCCTTAATAACAAATGAAATCTTCAAACAGTCTATACCAGTCATGAATGTATTAAAAATATGGACATATTACTCTATGTCTTTGGTGAATTATCAAGCCTTTCTGGCAAGGGGCTTGCCAGTGTGAAAAAGTCATCACAGATCAATTTGAATAACACTGCGTCGAATAAATGCATAAAATGAACCACCGCTTCCCTGGTGCCACGTCTCGGTGAACAGAGTTGTCTATTTCGAGCGAGACTTTTACAGGTCTTAACATTTCTACGTGTTCCGATGTACAACGAAAGGAGACGAGGGAATAAACGAACTTGAGTCTATTTTTCTTGTACAAATAATGTTTGGTACAAACATTAACAAGAGAATGTGTTAAATGTACAGGTACTAATATATTCACACAAGCTAAATATTACCTACACATAACGAGAGTATACCTGGTTCTTCTATTTACTAACGCTACCATGAAAGTCATGTGCGCCAGCATAGCAAAATGAGGTGTTACTTCGCCGCCCAACATCCCAACCGGGATGTATATACGTACTTAAATTTTCAAGAACTAAAACCTGCTATGTATTTCCTACCAAGATTAGTGGTGCTATACAACCAAAAATTTCTAGAGTAACAACCAATAACTAAAGAAGAACCACGTGCGCAACTTTCTGACGGTGAAGGAACCTTCCAGTTGGAAGTCAAGGAATGTTACTGAACAGCCTGCACTCATTTGTCATTGGTGAGACATTGGCATATTTTCCCTTGACGTTTTTTAAGACTAAGAGTCGCTAACTGAAGTTTTGGCCCCCTTCAAAAAGGAATGGTTATGTGGATATTTGTTTTCATTGCTATTGTTCACTCTTTCTCTCTCTCTCTCTCTCTCTCTCTCTCTCTCTCTCTCTCTCTCTGAAAAACGTAAATTACTACATCGGACGCACTGCGTGCATATGAGTCCATAAAACAAGCCTATTAACCGCGCTGAAAATCCAATTACGCTAAAAAAAAAGGCGGGGGTCAAAAAGAATACATCCCTAATACTAACTCTATTCCATATTCTAATGACCAAAGGCCAGGTAAACACGGCAATTTTCCAGCAAATGTGGTCCATCATCAAATTCTAGGGATTTTTCATTCACTCGTTTTCTATTTAACACAACCATGCGCGCAGGCAAAGAGGTCATTACTGCCTCTAAAACTGAAATTCCCATTATTCTTACTTTCTAAATGGCACAGCGAATTTTTTTCATGAAATAACTGATTTCCCAATTCTGCTCCAATACGTGTATGTTTGATTGTTCTTAAGAACTACAATTGTACACAAATTCGTCTACAATATTTTAAAACCATACGTCTCATAATAATAAAAAAAAAAAGTTACTTCATTTTCTTAAGAAATAAAAATGATGCTTCAAATAAAACCTGAACGTATGAAACCTACTGCGTATTTTTTCTTAGTACTTTTAACCAAATTTCAACATTTTCTTTATTCTTCCAAACCATCTGTTTATGCGAGCCGAGCATTTTTCTAGTCCTAGATAAATCTCCAACACTTGAATAGTCACACGCAGATTAGAATTTATAGATTTTAAAACAGTAGGTGACCTTGATCCTGATCAGTCTTGTTCATTTCCCATCATTCAAACTCTCTCTTGCTTTTGGGTTCAAACATCATAACTTATTACCCCATTCATAGTTTCATAGTTGATGTGTTTTATCTGCCAGATTGATTTCAATACACTTAGGAAAAAGGGGGGGGGGCGTTACAGGCAAGTGTAATCCAACTAATTTCATTTATACTGCCCATTTGTTAGTTATTTATTCAGACCATAATAATAATAATAATAATAATAATAATAATAATAATAATAATAATAATAATAATAATAATAATAATAATAATAATAATAACCTACTAAGAAATGTACACAGCTATACGCACGTGATCCATGTATTACCACAACTTTGACCTAAACAAAATGTCTGAATTTTATTCACAGGTAAACTGATTAGCTGATGCTGACTGCTATTGAAAACGACATTGGTCATAGCCATAATAATGAGCTGTATCTTTTATATTCTCCAACCTCAAGAGAATTTAACCATAAAAATATCATATATTTTTTTGTAACGAAAAATTCCCTGAAGAAAGTTCGGAGAATAGCACGCCAAGGAGGTGATACTAAATATCAAACAGGAAAAATACTAACGTAAATTTATATAATCAAATAAATAAACCATACATAAATCAAACAGCCTGAATTAGGTATGGATAAATCAGAGCGCTTTACGGTAAATCTATAATCTTCATAAAAACTAAATAACATCCATAAAATATTCAGAAAAGTATTAAAGTTTCACAATTTATGAAAGATTTCAGTGAGTTCGTAGCACATCTATAGAATATCATTATTATTATATTGTTATTATATTGTCAGATTGATAAGGGGAACCGAACAGATTCCCGAAAGCTATCCTTATAGTTTTAAATTTAAATATATGTACATTTACACAACTATGGATTTGTTTCTCCATTGTCATTATTATTATCATTGGTGAAAAAATCCACCCTGATGTATTAAGTGTAAATAAATATTTAAAAATGTATAATATTCAACAAAAGCTTTCGAGAACCAGCTAGACTCTTCTTATCACTTGATAAGGGGAACCGAGCGGATTCTTGAAAGCTCTCCTGTATATATATTTTTCAGTATATATGTACATTTACATCAGCTTGGATTTCTTCGCCACTTCAGTGACTCAAGCGATTTTAAGATTTGTTTAAATGTTCATTATCTGAGGAAATTAGACTAGACAAGGTGTTTGGCTTTTGAAACATCGCCTCATGAGTGACCTAGCGAATCGCTCATTGAGGCTGAAGCGCAGATGAAATGACCAGAAGAAAACAATCGAGACCGCGGAAACAGAGCCTTCGTTATCACCAAACTACTTTTATTTACGGGGAATGGCTTCCCTCAAGCCATTTCAAGCCTCCCCTGATTGCCACCATTCAGGCAGAGCCAAATATTCACAGAACCATTAGCTCCTGCCACAGCCGTTAGTTCTACTCGAGTCACTAATACAAGAGGAGCTTCTTTTTTCCTTCGTGGAATTGGGGAGTCCCGTCTCTCTCTCCCCCCCCCCCCCAGGAAAAAAAAAAAAAAAAAATCCCAAAAAAAAAAAAAAAAGGAAAAAAAAAAATTCCCCTTTCACCCGACGATTCCTTCTGCAAATGGTTTGGATGGCAATGTTTTGAAGAGCAAAAAAGAAATTTTCGGATGACAATCTCGGTATTTTAGTCTGCGCCGAGTCAGTTAGTACCACACTGATTTAGTTCCGAGATTATCAGAGAATTTATTTTCTTCACTATTCTTACAAGTGTTTCTACAGTTAATAACGATACCACCGAGTCAACATTTCAAGACTTTCATCCATTGATGTCCAGGAAGATGCGTTCTCAAATGAGAAGAAAAAATTGGAGCAAGAAACGTGGGAGAAGCTACAAAGAAATGGAATGAGGAAGCGAGCGAGACGCATAAAGACAGACCAATGCAGTTGGGAGCTCAAGTGTCGCTGCAACAAACACCACATTGTACAATGTAAGAGGTGCTACACCTACCAGCTGATGTTCTATACACCTGCAACCAAACCGTTGGTAAATGACGTAAAAACTCTTATCAAACTATGCCTAAAGACAATTAATATGAAATTTATGCAAATGAAATAAGGGCTTCAACTCATTTACGTCTCGATCTGCAACAGGTTGTTCAAAACTTTACATCAGTCCACATCAAAATTAGTGGCTCAAGCCGATGAGTCCGAGTTACATTCCTGTTAGATGTTGTTGTTAAGAACATGGAGTTGTTGAAAAACAAAGCTAGAATACTAATTCAATCATACCTAAATACTGAACCAAATTTAGTTTCCTGAAACTCCAAGGTGTATACCTATGTTGCCCAGGTAATGTAAAATTAGAGCAGTAATTACAAATTGATAATCAAGTTTAAAAGCTCAGGACAACGGGACTGGCTGCTCAGTGGCCTTATACAACCACATGTTGAATTAAAGCAGATTAAAGAAGAATATATATATATATAGTATATATATATATTATATATATATATATATATATATATCTATAAATATATTATATATATATATATATATATATATCTATATATATATTATATATATATATATTATATATATGTATATTAATATATATATATATATGTATATATATACATATATATATATATATATATATATGTATTTATATGTATATATATATATATATATATAATTATATATTAATAATATAGATATATATATATGGATATTTAGAATGTATATTATATAATATATATATTATCTATATTATATGTGTATATAGATATATAACATATATATACATATATATATATATATATATATATATATATATATATATATATATATTCTTCTTTAATCTGCTTTAATTCGACATGTGGTTGTATAAGGCCACTGAGCAGCCAGTCCCGTTGTCCTGAGCTTTGAAACTTGATTATCAATTTGTAATTACTGCTCTAATTTTACATTACCTGGGCAACATAGGTATACACCTTGGAGTTATTTATATATATATATATATATATATATATATATATATATATCTTATATATATATTGCGCCCGTAAAATTCTGGGGTCGGGCTAGTGCCGTGCGCGCCTTACTGGGAAAGGTACAGACTTAAGCTAAACGGAAAAGTGACCCAGACTTCATATGTCAAAAAACGAAAATAAGAGAGAGAGAGAGAGAGAGAGAGAGAGAGAGAGAGAGAGAAGAGAGAGAGAGAGAGAGCAGTTTAGAGGAATAAATATGAATCCTCTAGAAGTAAAGCCAATGCTGGCAAACTGCTGCCTTAATCTTAAACATTCATAAGCGAAGCTTAAAGGCCATTATGATGATGAGGATGATAATGACAAAAATAACGATGATGAAAATGACAAAGATAATGATGGTGATAAGACTGAATCGACAAAGATGTTAATAATGTTGACGATATTTATCCAAGATGATTATGACGATGACTGATATAATTTCCTATTCCGTTGAGAAATTTTCAGTGTCTGAAGATATTCTCAATAGGTCACCTCCCTTCAGAAAATGGAAACGAATCACGAATGAGACATAAATTAGTGGAAAACTTTTCTTGGATTTATCGCTGAAGACGCGATTTATGGCGGCATTTGGAAAGACAGACGCCTCTTCTCTCCCAAATTTAGACCTTGAAAATCTTGACATACAAGAAGAGTTCAGAACCTCACCGTCTCTCACTGTTGCATTTTATCATTTTTCTTTTAGAATATGTGATTTCCTGAGAGTAAGTACTAGCGGATATTGAAATGTTTATTCTATAAAGCAGGTTAAACTGTTTGTAGAAGACTACAGCAGCATAAGCCAAGTCATGTATATACAAACACAAAAAATCATTGTTACCTTCCATTTTTGTATTGGTCATAGGTGTTCTGTACTTTTATATATATATGTTTTTTAACAGCCCAGGTCTGCCTGGCTATCCAAAAACAACATTGATACCACAAAGAAAAGGGATTATCAATGGAAATCTCTTCTTGTGCGACATATCACCCGACTTTTGAAAAAAATGCAGGTACATTGATTCCAGAAATAAAAATGAATACAATTTTTTTTTTTCACGTTCCGTTATCAAATGCTATGGAGTAGTAAATGGCCGGACCTTGATCTTGCAATTTCAGTATAATATCAAATGATTACGAAGCTTTATGTTTCTTTACCCTCCTCCGAGGACAGCCTGTCTTCTGTCAGCAGTAGAGGGATTACCGGATAACAACGGGCGATTAAGGCAGTAACGTTCTCGGAGACATGCAGTGCAAGTTATTATTATTAAGAGTATTATTTTTTTTTCTTTTTGGTCTATCACAACCATCCTATACCATTGGGTGCTTTTTATAGTGTGGGATTCCGGGTTCCAAACCTGCCTCCTTACTAGTCCATCACTTTTCTAACTATTTACGGTGTTTCTAGTAGCACTCTCTTCTACATGAGGCCAGGAGCTACTTTCGGCATCTAGCTTTTCCAGGTTCCTTTCCAGGAATCTTGGGGCCGTGCCTAATGCCACTATGATTATGGGTACAATTTCTACTTGCATATCCCACATCCTTCTTATTTCTATTTTCAAGTCTTGATACTTGTCGATTTTTTCTCTTCCCTTTCTCGTCTACCCTATCTACTGGTACTGGTACTCTCCATGTGTTTATGGATTCCATCATATTTCCGGCATTGAGTTTTGACAGATGCTATTCCCATGTGGTACCTTTATCCCTTCAGTCCTTATCACTTTGCCTTTTTGTACGTCCATTAACGCACATTTTTCTATTCCAAACTCCATCCTGATGTCCCCAGATACAATCCTTACAGTCTGGAGTAGTATTATCATTATTCCAGCAAATCTTATTCTCCATTAATTTCGGAAAAACTTGCCCGAGCAACGACAAAAACAGCAATAATATTCATAATAATAAAGGAGGGGAAGGAGGGAGAGAAAGCAGTGCACAGGTTATTTTGGTACTAAGCACTCACTCCCATTAACACGGACCCGCTGAAGGAAAGGTCTATTGAGACAATACAATTCAGCCAGAGTTGGGGGCGGGGAGAGTATCAAAGGCGAATGAATGGAAGGTTTTTAACAGTTACGTCCACTATAACAGACAAAAGAATCGGATACTCTTTCAATTAGTACGCTTATGTCACCGAGCAATGACGCCATTCAGAATTCCAGCATTCAATGTCCGTAGGATTTTCGTGTTAAAGGGAGGTTTCGTGGATGATGGTCTGACTTAAGGTTTATGAGGTGTTGGGAAAGTCTCGTGTATGAAGTTATGTATGGGGGAGGGGGGAGGAGTTCCAAGCAATGTTTTAATGTAAGATTTATGAGATGCAAGGAAGTTTTGTGCATAGTTTTTTGATGAAAGGTTTTGGTTTTTGGGTGGAAGTTTTGTGTATGATGGTCTCACGTTTGGTTACGTGCTATACGAGAACTTCAGCGTACCGTTCTGACGTTAAGCTTTGGTGCTGTGGGGCAAGTGTCCCTTTGAAGTTCTCATGTAAAGTTCATTTTGCCGTGATGGAAGCTTTAGCACAATGGTCTGGAGTAACGGTTGTCTTGTGTATATTTTTATTTTGTTTGCGATGTTCTGACGTCAATTTCTTTAGTTCTGGAGGAAGTTTGGTCCACGATAAGAAGTTTTATGTATAATGTTTTGTTGTGACGTTTCTGTGTTACAGGGGAAGTTTCATATAACATTTCTGATAAAAAGTTTGCGTTGCCGAGGATGTTTTGTGTACAATGTTCTGATGTAAAGATTATTTCATTGTGTAGGAAACATCACTTGTGTTGTTCTCAAGGTTGTGTGATGTAGTTATTTTAGTATAATGCTTTAATATTTTTTCACCCCTTTGGGAAGCTTATGTGCACAATGACCTTAAATAAGGTTAGATGTGTTAAGGAATATGTTCCGTGTACAATGTTCTGATGTAAGGAGGTTTTGTGCAGAATGTGGGGAAGTTTTGAGTATGAAATTCTGATGTACGGTTATAAGTTCACGTGTTGTGAAGGGAAGGTTTTGTGAGAAGTAATTTCTAAGATGTTCTGGGGAAAGTTGTGTGTTTTGGGTGAGGTTTAGTGTACAATGTTGTAATGGAAGCTATTCAGGTTCCAGGGCAGTCAGCAAGCCACATAACTGGCAAAATTTAATTTTCATTTACCTAAACAGAACAGAAACAATATCAACATCAAGTGAAAAAGAACGGAAACAAGATAGCAGCAGCAACAATATAACCAGTAAGCAAGACCACCTGCGGTGCATGGATTCTTCGCCGGTGAAATTCTTACACCGGCTTTCCTTTCCTTACAACAATGTCCACATTTTAATGTATTTATGCAAAAGCTATGCGCAGAACACACACACACACACACACACACACTCAATCTCTCATCGTAACTAATCAGGATGGTTAATAGTTTTTACTACCACTCTTAATGAATTGCAAGGCCTACAATGGTTGTTGAAAAACCCTGAAACTGGAGACTTACGAGTTGTAGGGAAGCAATCGTTAAGCTAGTGCAGTCTTCTGATGAAGTAGATATGTGATACATAAACTGGCTGCCAGAGGTTAGGATTCCTTAATCTATCGCAGATTTTTTTGTGTCGGCATTGTTTACCTTTACACTTTAGCAGGAGCTGAGTAGGCAGCATTCGCACACGCACACAAAACAATTGTAACAATGATTGGATATCAAACTGGAAGCTATTTCACTCTCCTCACTTAACGACGGCAGATATTACTCAAATTTACTATGAAGGAATATGTATCCAAAAGACTGCATTTCAACTCAACTTACTTTTAACTCTGCCTTTTTAATAACATTTCAACTCAACTTACTTTTAACTCTGCCTTTTTAATAACATTTCAACTCAACTTACTTTTAACTCTGGTTTTTAATTACTTGTAAGAATAGCTTTTATTCAACTCACACTTGAAGGAAAAAATCTATATTAATTATCTAATGTTGTAAGTGAGAGAGTTTTCTGCTGGTGATAAAAATGACAATGTTTTTACTTCGCTCAGTTACTGGGGATGTGAAGGACATTTTCTAAACACACTTTGTATATATGAAATTACTCAAAGCAAACACGCAAGCTAAACAGCTTCCAGTGCAATTTACAAAGAACTGGTTAACGCTTCCAGAAAGAAGCAAGAGAAACCAAAAGCAACACATCTTGAAAAGCACTTATCCCAGGTCACCATCCTAACCACAGACGGTAAATTTTTACAAAAGTTTCAACTCAGTTTTTCTCAAGTAATTATGCATTTTCATGTGTGTTTTAATGCGTTTAGAAGGATTATGATAGTAATGCATTGGGGAAAAAGTTTTTTTGAGCTATCATTCACCCCTACTACATTAAATAGTTTTTTTTTTTTTTTTTGCTATTATACACCCCTACTACATTATTATTATTATTATTTTTTTTTTTGAGCTATTATACACCCCTACTACATTAACAAGGTTCGGGACCCTTTGGGTGAGGTAAATCACCATCGACACAAAATGGCATTTGAGTTAACGAATAAAATAAAGTAAGACAATCACAGCATATCTATCAAGCCATAGTAAGACCACGTAGCCTAGTGCATTGGAGCCTAATAACATCCCCAAACCGTAAGAGGGTGGCGGAATCGCTTTGAGCCTTATTCCCATTTTTAAAGATTTTTGGCAAGTTTGTATGTACTGGCAAGTAGTAATAATGAGCTGCGTGCTCTAGCCTCAGAGGTTACAGGATGTAAATCATGTTACAATATTAATATTTAAAAGAACATGATAAATTTACCTTAATTGGATAGACACAAATGTTTTAATGTCTTATATACAGAACAAGATGGTTGTGGCTCATCTACAGTGTCGTTGTCGTCATCAGAAAATGATTCCCTAGGTGGTGATGGTGGCCGAGTGTCACTTAAAGGTGGATAAAATTTAGCAGCTTCAAGTAAAAAAAAAATGTGTAACACTGAATCTTGGTAGTAGTTAATAAATATCTAGCAAGATATAGTTTCAAAAACCCTTTTTCAATACCAGGCTTTCTAATCCACTCCTTAATACCTCGCCACAATCTCTCAATATTTTGTTTGTGAATGTTACGATTATTAGGGTCAATAAATTTTCTGTATGGTTAACTTGAAAATGAGTGTATCCACTGTCACTGATTATATTATAACCACAACATGACTCACTATAAATAATAGAGCCTGGCTTAACATAACGGTTAAAGTAATTAAAGTTTCACCTTTACGATTGTCAGCACCAGGATCAATTAATGCCTCGACAAAGAATCTTTAGGTAGATCTAGTGTACCTATCCGTGGCGGCCCAGAGTATGGCAGTTGCAGTTTTTCTATGCAGTTTTACCTCCTGAGCAAGAATTTGAAGTAATATTTATTCGGACGACTCTAATTTACCTTTGAACTCTATCCTACGGTAAAGGGGATTCCCATTGGGAACCGGGGTTTTGGGTGGGGACAAAACCCCAACTCTATCCTACGGTAAGGGGGACCCCCAGTGGGAACCGGGGTTTTGGGTGGGGAGAAACCACTTGGGGGGAGATTTTGCCGTGTTATTGTGGTATTTCCCACATTTATCACTTTTAAAAACACGAAATACAGGCGGAAATAAGAAATAACAAAACTAGCTATAGTGGAGCCGTTCCACATCCATATTTGTCTACTACCACTACTACCACAACAATGAATCCTACTACGCATGCGCTAATGCTACTGCGCATGCGCTAACTGTAAGGGAGCTTTTGGCCTAAACTCGGACTTCTTAGTGAGGAAAGAAATGGGGGTTTACGGGAGGGATATATGTATTTAGCCAAACACGTTACAGTATGACCCCTACATTGCTACCGGACTGAGTGAAGGATTGGGTGGTAACAGGGTTCCCAGATTTGGCAGTTTCTCGCCAAATTTGGCTTTTTTTTCCTAATTTGGTGGGTAAAATTCACTTTGGCTGGTTAGTGGTATTTTGGCTGGTTTTCAAACACTGTCTATTTGAGCTAAACACTGATCCCACGTTTGAGGAATCTCTCCCCAGATTGGGAATTTTGAAGGTTTTCAGGAAAATCTGGGGAATTTGAATAAGGTTTTCAGTAAAAACTTGGTAACATTTAAGCAAAATATGTAGATGGAATTAAAATAAAATCACACACCACACCAGATGACCACAAAACAGTGCTGCCGGATTCTCAGGGAACGAGCCTCATTTCAAAATTTCAATTCATTCTCGTTTTTTTTTCCTGCATTCTTATATTAGTTTATATTATTCTTAACTAAAACTATGATTGCCGCTATACAAGCATATATATGATAAAAAATATGCATTTATAAAGATAGATATAACGCACATATATTTGCCGGTTATTTGGGTTGGTTTGGATTACCATTTGGCGGGATTTTGGCTGGTTTCATGGTAGACTTTTTGGTTGCTGGTTGGTAGTGGTGTCATCTGGGAACCCTGGCTGGTAACCATACGTAACGTTTGAGTTACATAAAAGCATTTACCTATTTTGTTTATTAAACATGTTATGTGAATTCTAGTGTTTATTCCTTTTTCATTTTTCCATAGTATTTGTAAATAATAACTGTTTTGAAATATCCCCACCTAATCATTTCACCATATATAACTGGAAATATTATGTTTTAATTGGGGGACAGACACCTAAAAATGCCTACGTGTTGATATAGAACTCAGTTTTAGGACGTTTCGATACCTACCTACCTGTTACGTGAAATTGCACATTGCGTTGCATATTACATACACACTCCCTATATCATTTATACACAAGTCAATCCCTCCCCTTTCCAGTATTCAAGACTGGCTCTTTACGTTACACCATTTACAATGCATTTCTCACCGATACCAATACCTATATTAAAGTTGCCATTTATTATTATAAAACCTACATTTCAATATATAATATTTTAAATATATAGTTTTGCCATTATTCTTATAAAACCTACATTTCAATATATTCCATTATACACTTTTACAGACATTACAATTTACACCTCCCTTCCAGTTTCCTTACTATTACGCAGTTATGTATGGTTACTTTTTACATTTTACAACACTTCCACACCCATCAAAGTTAGGTTTATATGTCATTTTACCTACTGGGGGCCAAATCCCATCCCCCGGTTAGGCAACATACCCTTAGGTTTAGTTTGTTATATGTTGGTTTACCTACTAGTTTTACTTCATTGAAGGGGGTACCGGTTAGGCTAGGTTGGTTAGTTCTTCAAGGTGGGATACCGGGGGGGGGGGGGGGGGGGCGGGGGGGGGTACATTCCCTACTTGGTACCTACTAGGTTAGGTTTGGTTTGGAGGTTACATTTCCTTACTAGGTTAGGTTAGGCCTTTAACGGGGGTACAGGGGGTGAAGCCCCCATGGTCAGGCAATATTCCCTACTAGGTTAGGTTGGTTAGGTTACATTCCTTACTAGGTTACGTTAGGCCTTTAAGGGGGGGTACGGGGGGCGAAACCCACCTGGTCAGGTAATATTCCCTATGGTTAGGTTAGGTTAGGTTCGGTAGGTACATTCCTTACAGGTTACGTTAGGCCTAGTATTTTCCCTACTAGGTTAGGTAGGTTACGTCCCTATGGTAGGTTAGGCCTTTAAGGGGGGGTACGGGGGGGCGAAGCCCCCTGGTCAGGCAATGTTCCCTATAGGTTAGGTTAGGTTAGGTTGGTTAGGTTACATTCCTTACTGGTTAGGTTTCCTTTAGGGGGGGTACGGGGGGGCGAGCCTGGTAGGCAATATCCTCTTTAGGTTAGTTCCTGTTTAGGTTGGTTAGGTTTTTTTTTTTTTTACATTCCTTATAGGTTAGGTTAGGCCTTTAAGGTGGTACGGGGGGGCGAAGCCCCCCCTGTCAGGCAATATGCCCTACTAGGTTAGTTAGTAGGTTGGTTAGGTTACATTCCTTACTAGGTTCAGCGAGGCCAACAATGGTCAGGCAATATTCCCTACTAGGTTAGGTTTGGTTAGGTTACATTCCTTACTAGGTTACGTTAGGCTAAGTATTCCCTACTAGGTTAGGTTAGGTTACGTTCCTTTACTAGGTTAGGTTAGGCCTAAGGGGGGTACGGGGGGGTTGGGGGGAGGCCAACCCTGGGGGTAGGCAATGTTCCCTACTAGGTTAGGTTAGGTTAGGTTGGTTAGGTTACATTCCTTACTAGGTTAGGTTAGGCCTTTAAGGGGGGGTACGGGGGGGCGAAGCCCCCCTGGTCAGGCAATATTCCCGGTACAGGTTAGGTTAGGTTAGGTTGGTTAGGTTACATCCTTACTAGGTTACGTTAGGCCTAATATTTCCCTACTAGGTTAGGTTAGGTTACGTTCCTTACTAGGTTAGGTTAGGCCTTTAAGGGGGGGTACGGGGGGCAAAGCCCCCCTGGTCAGGCAATGTTCCCTACTAGGTTAGGTTAGGCCTTTAAGGGGGGTTACGGGGGGGCGAAGCCCCCCTGGTCAGGCAATATTCCCTACTAGGTTAGGTTAGGTTAGGTTAGGTTACATTCCTTACTAGGTTAGGTTAGGTTAGGTTGGTTAGGTTACATTCCTTACTAGGTTACGTTAGGCCTTTAAGGGGGGGTACGGGGGGTGCGAAGCCCCCCTCGGGGGGCGAAGCCCCCCCTGGTCAGGTAATGTTCCCTACTAGGTTAGTGTTAGGTTAGTTGGTTAGGTTACATTCCTTACTAGGTTAGGTTAGGCCTTTAAGGGGGGGTACGGGGGGGCGAAGCCCACCTGGTCAGGCAATATTCCCTACTAGGTTAGGTTAGGTTAGGTTGGTTAGGTTACATTCCTTACTAGGTTACGTTAGGCCTAGTATTTCCCTACTAGGTTAGGTTAGGTTAGGTTACGTTCCTTACTAGGTTAGGTTAGGCCTTTAAGGGGGGGGTACGGGGGGGCGAAGCCCCCACCCCCCTGGTCAGGCAATGTTCCCTACTAGGTTAGGTTGGTTAGGTTACATTCCTTACTAGGTTAAGTTAGGCCTTTAAGGGGGTACGTGGGGGCGAAAGCCCCCTGGTCAGGACAATATTCCCTTACTAGGTTAGGTTTGGTTAGGTTACATCCTTACTAGGTTACGTTAGGCCTAGTATTTCCCTACTAGGTTAGTTAGGTTAGGCCTTAAGGGGGGGCGGGGGGTAGGGGGGGCGAAGCCCCCTGGTCAGGCAATATTCCCTACTAGGGTTAAGGTGGACATTCCTTACTAGGTTAAGTTAGGCCCTTTAAAGGGGGGGGGTACTGGGGGCAAAGCCCCCATGGTCAGGCAACATTGCCACTAGGTTTAAGTTCCCCATACTAGGTAAGGTTACATCCCCTGCTAGCTTTAGGTTATGTTAGGGTGGTTTTTGGGCCCGTTCTTTAAGGGGGGTTACACAGTCAACCCCACCCTGGTCAGGCAACATCCCTACAAGTTTAATTATTTTTGTTATATGCTAACCTATGTTTTAATTTTGGTCTTTTGTATTTATTAAAACAACTATAGGCCCTATTACACATTTACCACCCAGGACTTAAATCCCACCCCCTCCTCCGGGCCCTTATATATGTATTTGTATTAATTCATATTTTGAACCCATCCCACATTTACATTTAGTTCCTTAACTACCCATTTACTTTTATTACCCTTAACATTCTTGCCAACTTATCTTGTTAAGTGCTTGTTCATTTATCCTCAGCCCCACCCTGCCTCAACCAATAGCATCAAAGCATTTTTACTACTCCACCCCACCTCTCCTACCCTGTTTTCTACGGTCTGGCCTCCTGCCACTCCTAACTGTAGAACTCCAACACTGTTGAATCTGCCGCCATGACATCCACTGCTGCATCTACTTCACGCTCGTCCCAGCCCCTCACCAGGAACTCTTTGCCAACTTCATGTAACAATTGTTACATGAGTTACAAAGATTTTTCTGCCTTTTACTCAGGTAATTATGATCGACTAATCGGTTTTTGCCAGGACCACGGCCTCCTGAGAAAGCAGGTCTTTTGCCCCCATTCAGTTACAAAGATTTTTCTGCCTATTACTCAGGTAATTATGAACGGCTGGTCTGTTTATGCCAGGACCACGGCCGCCTCCTGAGGAAGCAGGTCTTTTGACCCCCATTGTGGGAATGAGTGCCGCCTACATCTGCAAAAAAAAGTGCTTTAGGTAAATACCTTACGAATAGTTTGTTGGATTCTACATGTAACCGTGATATGACCCGGCCCTAGATTCATGGCAATATTATATTACACCTATACCATTTATGACCTACTCCATATTTTCATGTTTATAATTGGTATTTTTCCCTCCACGTTTACCTTTAGGTGTGACCGGTCTTATCGACCACATAGTAAGAAAGCGAAAAAACGCTGTTCTTACTACTTTTCATTGTTTAAGGGCACTTGGTTCTCTGGGTCCCACCTTGATGTTGAGACAGTTCTGTTCTTCGCATACCTGTATGTGAGTGATTTTTTTTTCTTACAAGGTTGCGAGAACAGAAACTTGGACTGTCGACTCGACAATTAATGATTGGGCCAGCTTCTCCGGGAAGTAAGTATTTTGCTTATCCCCTCACCATTTTCCATTCATACCCCCCCCTCTTCTCCCCCGCTCTCCCCCCCCCCCCCTCTCTCTCATACACAACCTGCCTTGTATTATATGAAATTTACCCTACTTAATTACCTCCCCTAACACTGACTTTTATTTCAGGTCATAGTTAATTGGTGCTTCCAACAGAAGAAGCAAATAGGTGGGCCCGGCACAATTGTTGAAATCGATGAGGCGAAGTTTGGGAGAAGAAAATACAACGTAGGTCGCCTCATCGAAGGCCAGTGGGTATTCGGTGGTATCTGCAGGCAGACCCGGGGGAGTTTTTCGTTGTTCCCGTACCCGACAGGACGAGTGGGACTCTGCTTGCAGTTATCAAAGAATACATTGTGCCGGGTACCACATTATTTCTGATGTTGGAGGGCTTATGACTGCCTGCGAGATGAAGGTTATGTCCACTTGACAGTCAACCACTCGATGAACTTTGTGGACCCAGAAACCGGTGCCCATACTAATACTATTGAAAGGAGGTTGGAGGGAAACTCCGGCAGTCGACTCCAAGATACGGAAGGAGAATGTATAACTTCGTCGGGTACTTGGCTGTTGCTTATTTCAAGCTGCATTTTGAGGAAACCCAAGACCCGCCTCCACGCATTCTTAAAGGCAGCTGCTTGCTTTGTACCCTCCACCCCTTTAACGGTAAGCTCCAAACATTATTCTTAATTATTATGTTTTAGGAAAGTGAGTGTTAGGCTTTCGCCGAAAGTTGCGTCAAGGTATGTTACTATTCAGTGGGGTGCTACTAAGACAACTCGTACCTTCCACCTTACTCCGCCCATCACCTGTGCGTTACCCCCCCCCCCCCCTTTCCCGTGAACATATGGCTCCGTGGTGGTTGGGGAATTTAAACATGGCGGCTGTGTTTACATTTCCTTCACCGTAACGAATACTTGGTACCTTCCTATAGGACCGTTCTTCGGTGACTTAGACTATGGCAATTGACATTTTCTATGTTATTTTTAGTTGCTTTTACAAGGGTTGTAAGGAATATTTTTTTCGTTTGTTGGAACTAAACTTTAATATACCTTTGAGTTTGTTGTGCGGCTATTATGTCACTTTCAAGGTCAATTACTGCTTAGTTACAGCCGGCCGAATGGATATTACTTTTAAATCTTGTACAGTAACTAAAATAACATAGGAATCAGTCAATTGCCATAGTCTAAGCCACAGCGGATTGCTTCTGTAGAAATACCAATCTTTATGTTCTCTCAATACCACCAAACAACCAACACTGGGTAAGAGGGTGACCTTTATGGTTTTCACCATGAGTAATTGGAGTTCCATCTATTTCCACTTCAACGTCAACAGCACCGATGGGCTCCTGTTTATTGTACCAAAACTGAGTCTCCTCACTATAAAAACTTCTCCAATCAACACTGGTCTTTGATTAGATATTCAAATAAGTAACAATGGGGCGATGTTTCCAAAATGCACTTAAAAACTGGCAAAGAAAAATCAGCAATTTCCATACCAGCAATTTAAGTTTATCTAAACGTGCCGTTCCGATCACTTACAGTAAAATTACAATATGCTCTTTTTTTTATGTCTTTTGTCAGAAACATAACCGGTACAGCGCCAAACGTTTTTATTCTTTCTTCAAACATTGTACTTCTGCAGGTAACAAACACTCCTTGTTGTCTTTAAAATCAATACATTTTGTTTCATTTCACAGAAATCGTGTATTAGCGGATATAATCGAAGTTACCAGACGAATACAGACTCGACATATCTTCACTCCATAAAAGACGTGAACCAAATGATGAGAGAAAATGTCTGACACCTGTAAGATTTTCACTAGGTCACGTGACTCCTAGACATACCACGTAACTACCCACAATGCAATTTTAAGGGGAAAAAATTCGCATTCAGAACCACAAGGCACTTCGAAGAAAAACAAACTCGCCACAGAGCACAAACTGTGTCCGTGTTAAAGTCAACAAAAACACTTTGAAATTTTTCGAGGATGGTGAATTTCCCCAAAAAATGTTCAGAGACAAAATTTTATTTTATTTTATTTTATTTTTTTTTTTTTGCCAAATGTATCTATAATACTATAATTGTTATATAGTGAGTTGGAACTATTGTAAAATAATACCCCACAGTCAATTTGGCCTCTACTGCCACTTAGCGACGGTGCCATTGAAGCGTTTACATCAGGAACAGGCTGAAGAAGATCGGCATCTGACGTCGCTCTAGGAACCTGCGATAATAAGTGCATTAAGTGGTAAGTCATCTCTGCTGCAGCACGGAAGTTCAGTAAAATAACTGTCTCCTGCATTTCTGTGAGTTGCGTATATTGACAGACCGATGTACCTCTATAATTCCACATGTAAAGCAACTCGAATAATACTGATCAACAATGAATACAATTCGAGTAAAGAGTAATAATATGGTAATAACAAAATATGATCAATGAATACGAGCAATTAGCACGTCATAACAACGACAAACACATAAAGCAAAAAGATAACATCAATTCCAGCAAATACTAAAAAATAATAATAAAACTTGAGGGAAGAATGTCAACTAAAACTTGCTAGAAACCCGGAAGACAAGACACCCAATGCGGGCGTTGCTCCAACACAGCCTAATGGACTGATCGTGAATCCGGGGACACAGCAAAAAAAAAAAAAAAAAATTAATAAGGAGAAAAAAAAAAAAAAAGGTGATAACGACAAGCCGGTTTCAGCTCATAAGGAAAATTCAGTTGTCCATGACCTGCCCCTGTTTCGAACATACTAGTTCCATCACACAAAAATCAATTACTTATGGCCACCACAAACTGTCATTTGTTCCGTTAACGATTTATCAAGGCCCCAACCCCACCGCTTCCCCTACCCCCTCTATCTCTCTCTCTCTCTCTCTCTCTCTCTCTCTCTCTCTCTCTCTCTGTTTTTATCTATCTCACTTTTACAATAGAGCAGTAGAGGCAGCAGGTGTTCAGTTACAGTCCAAGTGGTGGGGAGATTTAAAGCGGAGGTGACGATATGAGTTCACCCGTTGCGAGGAAGGAGGAAGAAGAGAGAGAGAGAGAGCGAGAGAGAAAGAGTAGAAAATCTAATCGCTTAAGCTTTTGTATTTTACAAAAACAACAAAACTCGACAACCGACCAACCAACTATTGGTCTAAAATCTGCTTTAAAAACCTAAAAGAAAAAAAATTTGTCCTTCTGAGCTCTTCTGGAAAAGCGTATTTGCCTGCAAACAACGGATGTTCCGCAAATATAAACAATTAATCTATGAAAATCGATTTGAATCTACGATTTTCAGGAGGACAGACTATTTTCATTAAGAATGAAAGCCTTCCATCATATCAGCTGTGTTCGTATTAATTGCTGTATTAATATTCGCGCCCAATGAAGACATTTTTTTTAAAACAATGAACGATATAAAATTGGGGGGGCGGGGGGGGGGGCCGGTTATGGAGAGAGTGAGACTTAAGTTTCACTGCCAAAGTTGTCCTCTCTTTACTCCCAGGGTTGTTATTCAACTCTAAATCAAGGGGAGTATGTTTATTCACGGGAACTGGATTCATCTGAAGTTCCTCCGGTCACTGTGAAATTACCTTTTCATTAATTATCTTTGATTGCAATAATTTCACATTTTGGAATCTTGGTAGATTTTCTACTTATCTTTATTGTCTGTTTATGGAAAGGGTTAGCTGCAATTTAGTGCATGTTACTTTCTTTCTATCTGATACCATCACAAAGTGCTGGCATTTCCAATTCTGCTGTATTAGGATCAATCTCTTTCTGTTTTCTACCAGTCAGACTTTTACACTGGACATATCCTGGATTATGATGAATGGACACCTTCACAAAGAGAATTTGTTTGGTGACCTCCATTCTGTTTCATCATTTGTGTCTGTATCTTTTTATTTTTTATTTTTTCATCGTCTGCGGCGACTCATGTTAGCGATATCAAATAAGCAACGTTTAATCAGGATTATTTTCATCTGTTCATTTGTAGATTTTCATATACTCAGATGCATACACACTTTAGTGTTGCAGCATACATCACCATAAGTTTCATGTGCAGATACCGGCATTTCATTTTACCTTTTACCGCAACCCTCTGTAACCACTTATCCAAATCATGCTCGCTGAAAGCTTATAATAAGGAAATGATTTTGGTTGGATCATGGTCATTACAGTCAATGACGCAGTCCGTGATGACAGTTATGATAGTGACGTATACCGGTCATCAGGTACAGATACTACCATTCCGAAAACAACGATGTGTATTTCAAAAGGGCAATAATAAATGTCCAAGCAGTACCTAAAGCGGTACACGGAAATTTAATGAAAGCAAAAAGCAGTGCGTGTGGGAACCGAGGTAGTTACTGAAACTAACGAAACAATAAACCCGTTGTAAACAAACAAACACGAAGCAGTGGTCTGGAGAAATATGCTCAAATAACATATTCTTGATGTCTGTAGCGAAGGTTTTAAATAATACAGAAAAACTCATCTGTTACTGAAGGAAAGAGCAACCTTTTTAGCCGTAAATGAAGAATAAAACGAGAAAGCAGAACATACTGAACGACAAATATTGAACAAAAATCTGAAAACTAATCTTATAGAAAGTGCTATGCGTGTTAGAAAAATATGAAAATACTTCAATATTTTAGTGTAGAGTACATAAAAAATATGCGGGTGGCCGTGACAGATAAACATCAATTACAGGTATGAAATGAACGACTGACTGGCACAAATACTATAGAGAAATATCATCACTGTAAGTACTGAAAATCGACAGCTTACGAATGCGAATAAAATCCTAAAGCAAATGAAAAGTTGCATCGGTCAAGTTAAGATAAATTAATACTGAGCAAGTTTTACTCTTTGTAACATTTAATAGATATAAAAATAAGTGCCATGCTCCTATCTTACGAATAAAGAGACTAATAAAGGTGGCCACCATTTTACCAAATACCCACGACGACACAAAACTCGCTGCTCATTTCTGAACTACCGTAATTTTAAGTCTTTGCTATCAACCAACGGAAACCGCTCTTCATCACCCACATTCCACTGAACTGTCTGTTATATTCATCTCTTAATCAAGACATTATTACTGAAACCTATAACATCAAGCATTATCACGCAGTATCGAATCATCATAATAGAAATGCCTTGCAAAGACCAAGAGTTTCTGACTAATCACTCAGGGTGGGAGGTTCCAGTTAGTAGTCATTACTGACAAAATACAAAATAAATCAACATGCCATAACCATATATATCCAAAAACGCTAAGAAGACAAAAGTTCAAATGTATTCTTCGTCCGCGGAAAGGCTGATGAGCCCTTTTATAGAATATTAATAAGAATAAATCTGCACTGTGCTGATAGAAAAGGAAGGATGAAGGTTAATCAAGAAATAAAAGGCGTTAGGCCGGAATCCTGGAAAACAAGTTGATTGCAAAAATGATTTGAAACTACATTATGGCGTGAATTCCAAAGCTTTTGTGGAGAGCCAAACAGCCACTTACCCGAGACTACTGAAAGCAACGTCATGGAAGTTTGGGGCCAGCTGAAGTATTACAGCCAAACATTTTCAACATACTGTACCTATGCGAAACGAGATGCTCCGGGCAAACTGCATTACAACACGCACTATAGGTTGTGAAAATCCTATACAGAAATGTTAGAAAACATTAACGTCCATACGAGTGCGTTTTCTATCCACCTGTTCGCCCGACACCGCGGTGCGCTGTAGGCATTACCTAAGGTTCTTTGTAGTGTCTCTTCGGTCCCTAGCTGCAGTCGCTTTCGTTCCTTTACTGTACCTTATATTCTCTTTCTTCGTTCTTACTTTCCACCCTCTCCTAACACTTGATTCATAGTGCGACTACGAGGATTTCCTCCTTTTACACCTTTCAAAACTTTTACTGTCAATTTACATTTCAGCGCTGAATGACCTCATAGGTCCCAGTGCTTGGCCTTTGGCCTAAAATCTATATTCAACTCAACTCAAGTCAGTCGTTGGTCAACATTTCCTTTCCGGGCTTCCATGTTTGAGGTATAATATTGTAATATTGTAGTCGTGTGCTGCTTCGTTCACTTTGCCCCGACGCCCCCTCCCCCTTAAAAGCAACCCCTACTATCGCACACCATCTAATAAACAAAAACTAAAACAAAAGTGGAATTGCCAAATCAGAGAGAACGAAAACAGGTCTTCGAGAACAAAATTGAGGCCCACAGTACAAGCAACACCCGCCCAACCCCTTTCCAAAAGCATCGACTTTCCTGTAGTCCACGTTTGAGGCTTTTGTTTCCCAGCTTATTCCACTTCGCTCTTCATTCACATCCGTACTGGAGGCAGGAAGTATTTTCATAGCATTTTCCGTTTATTTATCTGAGTACAATACATTATGTGTAGGAAGAACAGAATTTCTTTCAAACGGTGAAACCATGAATGATTAGCGCATATCCAGAGCAATATCATGTGATGAGGTCTTGCAATACTTCAGTTGGTTAAGTCAATTAACGTATGTCGCTTTTCCTTATGTGACTCGTGGATTTCTCATGACATTGAATTCTTTAACTGACAGTCATATCATTTCATAATATATGTGCTTCAGATTTGCGGTGTGTCTGTGTATGTATGTGTGTGTACAAGTTGGAAACTGAAATTCCATGATGGGATGATGTGGTCAATGGGAGAGGAAGCAATTTTTGTGTGCATAAGAGGGCAAGACGAAAGGATAACTATAAAAAGAGGAGAGATGAGGAAATGAAAGGCTTAGTAAGTGGAAAGAAGCGGATATCTGAGATGCAACAGGTAAATGGATACGGCAGTCAATTATAGAGCAAGAAAAAATAAGGCAAGTGACATAAATTTCAGTAGAAGGTGAGAGAACTTCAGGAGGAAAAAGCTGTCTACAGCGAATTTGTAACCCCCTGTGTACAGGTGAAGGTGACGAAGGTGAATGGAAGAACTAAAGAGGCATAACATTACTTAGTACGTTAAGGTAGATATTTCGTAGGATTTGGATTGAAAGAGTAAATCAAATGACTGCAGGAATGGTATGCGGATTAAATGTTTGTTATGAAACAGTTGTGAGTAGTATTAAGTAAGGCAAAAAATGAATGTAGCATTCCTGGACCTAGAGAAAGCTTAAGACAGAATCAACACAGAGGCAAGGTGGAGAGTGCTTAAGACACATGGCGTAGATGACGAAATGCTCATTGATTAAAAATTTTTATAATGAAAGTTATCCATGTTAATGTATATATATATATATATATATATATATATATATATATATATATATATAGATATATATTAGCCTAAGGGTAGACCTAAGGGTAGACCCTTTTCCCAAGCAAACCCTCCATCCTTAAGTAACTCTATTTTAATAGAAATTCATTCCACTCACTTTAATAAAAATATGGCGGGTCTGATTTGCCCCTACCACAAATCCTCTCTCTCTCTCTCTCTCTCTCTCTCTCTCTCTCCTCTCTCTCTCGTCTCTCTCTTCTCCTCTTCCCATCTCTCTCTCTCTCCCTGCTCTCTCTGGAGAAACTACATTAATCCTCTTTCCTTGTTCGGATGAACTGCCAACAGCCTTAATTCCAGGCGCTGACCCGGGGTAGAAATGCTAAATCTTTGCCTGGTCAATAAACTGGACTTGACAGTCAGTCACTGATGCCATTTTTGGCTGGATCACTGAAGACTCCATCATCAGCCCCAGTTGCTCTTAAGAACTCGTGGATGTAGTGAGCTGTAACTTTACTGCAAAGGCAAAGGCATGCAGTTGCGGGCGTTGAAGCTGCATATACAGACTACTGCATGTGTAAGGGAGGAGTCACCTATTGTAGCCATAGTGCCAGCAAGCTTGTAAATGTAGAGGAAGATGAAGAGAGCCAAGATAATGAAGATGTAGAATAGATAATGATGAATATAATATAAATAACTGATTTTACTAAGTTCATTGGTGGAGGTTTAATTATGAATCAGATATTTCTTATTTTTTTGTTATGTCTTTTGAATAATGATACAGTAAACTCCCTTGTCCTGACCTTCAACTTCTTGTTTGACCCTATATTTGGCCCTGTAGAAATCAACAAACTGTAAAAATGAATTTTCCACCGTTTAAAACCCATGGAAAATGGCATTACATGAAAATTTTTGTGACAAACTTCAAAAACTAAATATTATCTTTCCTTTGGTATATAGAACATATTTCCAGCAAAAAGTTTTGAGTAGTCAATGTCGCAGGGTCACCATTTTGGCACCTAGACTAGAAGGATCGAACCAATGGAGAATTTGTAAATAAAACGAACAACGAAAAAAATGAAAAGGTGAAGGGGCTCATGATTTTGTACGGTTTCTGTTTTGGATTTATGAACCGTCGCTGATTCATATAATAAATTCCGTGTATACTACATACTGTATGTATACATACATACAGTACTTGGATTCGCGTATCTTCGGATATCTTGATGTAGGCATTCACAAATAAATCCCCAAACATCCATCAATACATTTATACATACATACATTCATATATATATATATATATATATATATATATATATATATATATATATATATATATATATATATATATATATATATATATCTATATATATATATATATATTATTATCTTGAATGATTCAAAAACTCCAAAAAACCATTTAAAAAGTTCATGGTGTGCTTGGTGCAAAAAACTTGTTTTCTGGCTTCAATATAAATCAGAACTGGATACATTCCACTTCATCCCAGTCTTTTCAAAAGATGGAAAATGCATATATGAAATGCGAGTGCTTGCATGACGAAAGACCGCAGACGTGAAAGAGGCTGTCGTGCCCGAAAGCATGAGGACAAAAATGGATTCCCGGCTGCAGCTGTAACTTACTTTCCATTTCCCCAGGTCAGGCACCGGCCAGCACGAACGGCGGCGAGTGGTGGGAAATCACGGAAATGAATCACTTATATAAATAATTCCTTGAAATTCAAGAAATTGTATATTGTAGAAAAAATTATCAATTACTAAAATACTGATTGGAAAACCCCACTAAATTTACAGATATATTCACAAAAAAATACCCTAATGACTAAACTGAATTAATGTTTACAAATATCCAATAATAAAGGTATTGCACATTCCATACCATAACCTGTAAATATGGGGTTTATTAAACTCTGAAATTCCTCATAAAAAATGATCTGCACATTCATAGAAAAATGATAGGATATATAACCTTTATGTTCCGTAAAAAGAAACCCACAATTGATGACCTAAATATCTCGCGTAAATTTTCCAAACGGACTTTTCAATAACTTTTATTCTGTCAAAAAATACGAACTTTTACTCTATGACTGTAATATTTCATGGAAAATTTCACAATATTAACTAACATTAATTAATTGTCCAACTAACTGGTTGAATAAAACATACAGAATCCCACCATACCACTTGGTTAGTTTGTTTTAAAAATGCAATAACGTTTTAAATATTATGGTATTCAACATATTAAAATTAAACTGTACTTTTCGTTGAAAATCATCTCAATGTCTAACTTTAACGGTCTGTGGTAAAATTCATAAAAACATACTATACCCAATAAAAGAAAACCTACTTAGTGAGATGAAATGAAATGAAGAAAGTTGTCCATTCCATGAAAACTGTCACTAAAGAAGACTTAATTTGCTTGAATACTCCCATTTGCTTGAATACTCTCATTTGCTCGTAAATTCCCATTTGCTTGAATATTCCCACCTGCTTGAATACTATCATTTACTTGAATATTCCTATTTGTTGAATACTCCCATTTTCTTGAATATTCCCATTTGCTTGAAAACTTTTATCTGCTTGAATACTCCCATTTGCTTGAATATTCCCATTTGCTTGGCTACTATCATCTGCTTGAATGTTCCCTTTTGCTTAAATACTCCGATTTACTTGAATATTCCCATTTGCTTGGATACTATAATTCGCTTGAATACCATAATTTGCATGAATATTCCCATTTATTTGAATATTCCCATTTACTTGAACACTGTCATTTGCTTGAATATTTCCCATTTGCCTGAATACTCCCATTTACTTGAATATTCCCATTTGCTTCACATACTTCTTGTATATGCCATGGAAAACTCCCCAGCTAATAAACTACATTAATATTTTTATGGAAATATTGACGTTTCGGTTATTTTGGAAACAAAAGCTAAATTGAAAAGAATTTCATAAAAATGACGTTCATATTCCATAGCAAGAGCAAGAAGAAACAGAAGCAAAGGTGGATGGATGTAGTCAGAGAAGACCTAAGAGATACAGAACCCTCATAAAAGCGGAAAAAGATGCAGAGAGAGAGAGAGAGAATTCCATAGAAATATCTCATGGAAATCACAACAGATAACTTGAAAATTCCGCTGGAAAATCCTCGTATAAATGACGCTATTATTCCGTGAGAGAGCCTTAAAATAAATTAAAGAAATACCCTAATAAATAAAAAAGATAAATGTACATTGGTAAAATAATCAAATGATCAGTTTAATGTGAAAACTTTCCTCTGGTTACTACCCTGATCAGTAAAAATTTCCGTAGTGGGAAAATTAGGAGCTCAGTGAGGAATCTCTAAATTACTGGCCTCCTAGACATTTTGGTGAATATCTCTTAAATCTATCCAAAGGGAAATATCCCCAGTAGCCAACGCGAATGACTGGTAGGAAAGGTCTTCTCTAATGAGTACTGTATCGTCATTATATAAGTCAGATACTGCAATGGATAACTTAAATACTACGCGATAACCCTAAACACATACTCCATTACTCAAGAAAAATACTTCAACGAACGACTCTAATATAAAAAAAAATCTTCATGACATGAGAATGTTTAGCAGATTTATTACATACTTCAAGAATACAGCTTTTCCCCTCCCATAACTAGAATATCACATAAAAATCACATTAGTTAATTACGTGAATATTACAAGAAAATCCCGGTTGAATAACGTGAATACTGATTTATTGATGATTTTATGAAACATGCAGATTGCCAATCAAAGAAATTTCGGCCATTCAGGTCCTGAGACAGTGATAAGAAAAGAGGTAGTTGGGGTGATTGGACAACGAGATAAAGAGATCCAGAAAATACAGGAGATGAAGTATAAGGATCTAAATGGGGCACTGGGAGAAAACCCTACAACTACATAAAGACACAGGGGAAGGATAAGATGAATGAAGAAAGGTAACACTACTGGACATAAGTATTCCAAACAAGGATGAGGAAAGAGTTAAAAGACTTGGGTATAATAGCTTCATCTCGAATGTTTCGTGATAATGATTACATCGACGTTTTTCAAGAAAAATGTGATATAATATTGAAGATGATATAACAAGAAATAAGAAAATAGTTATAAACTTTTTCTTCTTTGTTTTGAGTACTGTTCTCCAGTGTGGTCTTAAGGTGCTGATTCTCATCTTTTAAGAATTATGTCACAGTCAAGTTTATTTAGACAAGACCTAATGTCAACTTGTAGTATAGAAGTGATTTGAGTTCATAATGTTTGTTGCATAAAATGTACTACTACGACAAACATACTGTACCTTTCGTTACGTAAACTGACCTAGTTGTTTTTGCTAGCAACATTATGCACCCTGCTACTGCAAACAGTGTCTTTTTCTAGCTTCGGGTTTAATACTACTCAGTTTGTTGATAGTTTTATCTTGGCTACAACTAAATTGTGGAATAATTTGCCTGGTACGGTTGTAGAATCTTCGAATCTCCAAATATTTATGAGATGCAAATTCGGCCCTTCTTTCTGTTGCCGTCTTATGAATTCAGGTATATCGGTTTTATTTTCTACTTCCTCATAATTATTCATTTATCAACTTTTTCTATAATTTATCTCTATATGCATGCAAACTTACTTTTGGGGTTCTCTTTGGGTCAAAGTCTGCTGATTCTGTCCATAAAGGGTTTCAACTGAAGATTTCAAGGAAGAGCGATAGTAAAAGGCTCCATAGGATCGCTGCAAACACTCCCTAGCAATTCCTACTTTGTGAAGTGCACAGATATACCATTAACCCCTACGGAGCAATAACGTGATAAGAAAATATCCTCAATATGCTATGGAACAATCTTGTAATGAATGACTCGCTATAGCTTGAAAAAATGAATGAATTACTTCACGAATATTCTCATATCAAAGAGGTAAAAGTACCAACGAAAATCTACAAATTAATTACAAGAACGTTACCTAAAATGCAGAAAATACATAAATATCATGTGGCAGACCAACAAAAAATAACGTTTCGTGAAAAGCGGCCCGTGACTTTTATGTATAAATTGTAGAAAAAATCATCTGAATTACAATGGGTTATCTCGTGGAAAAAATAACCTTCAATGACATTGACGATTCCTTAAAACACACACACACACACACACACACACACACACACACACACACACACGATCCGTGAAAACCTCCACGCGAATTTTTGGCAAATTCTGTGGGAAAAAAAAATAAATAAAATCCATGCATAGAGTATGTGTAAAAGCCTGCCACTGGTACGCCTTGACTTGTAAAAATCCCTTAACCAACATTCCCTTAAGATACTCGGTGGGTGCTTTGAATATTCCTGGAATAGATGGCTCGGCCTAGTCAATGAGAAAATAGTACTAAACCCCTGTCCATGCAAGTAGACACTATGATGGCCTTGTCCCTTGCACCATATAATATGGTCATTTTATCACCTCTCTATCGACCCACGAGAACTAATTGCAGCCTTTGTCCTTCAGTGTACTGTACTAGAGCAGAGGTTGCCATGGCAACGCAAAGGTATCTTCGTCTCAAGCTTGCCCTGAATTCATTGTTCTTGCTATTGCCGCTGATTAAACGGCTACAATCGTGACTTCGTGGAGAGAGTTGGCTGTACATCCGTGACTAAGTCAAAAATAATTTTGGTTACAGTCATGACTTGGGATGATTGCATAAAGAGAAAATTCATCATATGAATTTCTCATCGATCTGTTTTCATTAATACAACTTGACAAGATGATAGAAATTAACTGAGCCATCAAGTTACCCGTATTTTTGTTTGCAACACAATCATAACTACATAAAATTCAAAATAACCTTGATTTAGGCTAAATAATATAGCAAACACGTTAATGCAAACGCTACCAATAGATGGTCCTAATCTCAGGGGAAGATTTGTGTTTGTTAAGCTGAACTATGATAAAGAAGATCAACGGTTATGTTACTAAAGAATTAAACCTTTTCATTACTGAAACTTATTAATTACGGAAAAGCACGTAAAGATCACTTATACTGCTCTGATATTTCTCAAACTCTCTTTACACAAATACATGAAATGTGCTCTTCACGAAAATGTAAATTTGCTATTAAAGACGAAGGAAATATATCAAATAATATAACAAAAATAAAGAGTAAAATAGTAAAATATATGCATTAAAAGATGTAAATTTTTTTACAACATATGACAAAAATTAAAATCTATACTAAAAAGTGTTGTAACAAAATATATAACAAATTTCTAGATCTTCAAAAAAAATAATGAATTAACTAATGAAATAAATAAATTTTTTTCTAAAAGAAAATCATTAAAATTTTTAACTAAAGTTTGTAAAATTTGAGAAAAAGATTATAAAATGAGACAAAATCTAAGAAAAATTTTAAATGCTAAATATACAGAAATCATTTAAACATTTAACAAATGTAATGACAAAAGCGTTTTATTTAAAATAGTCTGAACGAAACACAGACTAATACATGAAGACACCCTTTTTAAAAGAAAATATTTCTGCAATGCTGCACTCTAAAGCAACTACAATATACATGGTACATACATGCATGTTGGAATACCAGTTTACAAGCGATCACTGCCAAATTAACGCATTAATTGCTAAATAGTGAATAAACTCTCGGCAGTAAAATTCGACGAGACATGACACTTCAAACATTATACGGATAACTCTCCAACTATGAACCCCTTAATACACACGCGTTGTGTTGCTCAACTATTACATAGCCCCCTTCCCCCAAATACTTTCGAACCGCACACTCCTTGTCATCCCCCATTCTTTCTACATAACCGAACCTTCTCATAATACATAATCGACCCTTTTCTACACCTATATTTCTTCACCTATCCCACTCTTTCAATTCTTCCTGTATCACATATACCACATACAATTTCTACATCTCTACAATTTCCGTTTCTCTCCTTCATTTACATTCAACCCATCTTTTAAGCAAATATCTAGATTACCATTATTGTCACTTTTTATGTATTATCATTCTGTATATTGTTATGCCAGATTTCCAGTCACGTACATTTAGATGCCATACAGATGTCTTGTATCCATCCATATATAAATCTATGTCTGTGAAGAGAATACGGATGCTTGAATTTAATCCCTTCCTCGATCTGTCAAGAGGTAGGAACTACTACTTGCATGAGATACTGACCTGTACGAAAGATTTGTAAATAAGTTAGTAAGTTGAAAACTCCATATATTACTTATTACCTCACCTCACAAAGCAAAGTTAAAGCATTCCTTGAGGTAAACTGGTTAGTATTACCCATCAGTTTCGGGAAGAAATCATACTCCACATCCTGGATCTTGCAGAAATCAAAATCTTAAATTTGCAATCAAAATATACTTTTATTTTCTTGAAATTGGGTAAAAGATTTATTTGTTACTGCAGTCTGAAAAGCACTGTATGCTCTAGAGTAATTATGACCAAATGTAACGTTAAGCTTAATATTTTGCACCAAACTATACTTTCAAATTATCAAACAAAGCTTTATAGTTTAATGGCTTTGGGATGAAGGTACGATATAGTATACATATATTTTCATTTACATCACTAGTCATTTTAACACCCAGGCATGCCATGAACTGGTTTTGGGTGGGAAGAGCTATGGTTACCCACAATTCTTACAATTACATAAGAATGTAAACCTTTTTACCACCAGATCCCCTCTCCCATTCAGTACGGCGAATTTTGATGAATGTTGGAATGTACACAGTGTTTACATCAAACCGTACCTGATATCAGCACTTAGTAGTAGTAGTCATTGTGGTTAGACTGGGTGATGGATGAAAGCTAATAAAATAAAAAAAGTTATTGAAGTAATAATAATAAGAGAGAGAGAGAGAGAGAGAGAGAGAGAGAGAGAGAGAGAGAGAGAGAGAGAGAGAGAGAGTAAACAGATTTTTACATATAAACCAGGGGTAAATGACATTATGCAAAATAACAGTTAACCCCTCACTTTTCCCTGTGGAACCTTCCCTCATCCACCCATACCTTATA
>NC_087206.1:53352789-53357789 GCF_015104395.2 Macrobrachium nipponense | reverse complement strand
GGGGATCACACTTCTGCTACCAGAATGCATGTACCTTAGTCAGTTCCTTGAATACTCATACATACCTATACTCGGTTTTTTTCCATCTGTCCACCCGCCTGTGGTGTTTGCGTATGGTAACACTGCGTCTCGGTCTTTAGATAGTTACATTTAGCTTACATTCAACAATAATAACGATATCCTAGTTCGAATATTAACGGTGTAAATTATTAAAACACTTTTCAGTTGCAAATTGACACCCAGATATCCTTTTATTTACCTAAAACTTACACATAGCGTAACTATTTAAAGCCCGGGTGTCAGTGTTACCATGTGCGGATGGACAGATGGAAAAAAACAGAGTATAGTAAGCAATATTTAGAGAAAACGCGCTATTGTTATCCTCGTGACAACTACAGTAAATTTCTTTGGTACAAAATTTGTATGTAACTTATCCATATTATTATGTCAAAGGCAATTTTGTTAAATTTATACAGTTACTAATTTTATATATATAAAAAAAGTATTTCACATCAAATCTTCAAGAATCAACAATATATTCATGTAAGCGTGCATTAGAAAACTTCAAGAGGGCGTTTCACAGTTGTTCTCCTTTTGATGTTGCGAGGGCCTGATTCTAGTTGATGGATACAACACCATATTTTTCTCTCATCCTTTTTTTTTTTCTTTCTTTCTTTTTTCTTTCTGGCGGCGAAATTATGTTTTTATCACACACATATAAATAATTATGATCCAAAAGACAAACATAATATGCGCGCGAGAGATGAGACAGCAGGAAGCATACAAGGAATTTGGTAAATCCGAAATTATTATTAGCTCCTCTTTCATCTAAAAATTGAGAAATCGGACCAATGGCCCTTTCCTTGACTATTCTTCATTTTTATTTATTCATTTGTTTATCCTCGCATTATTTCTTCTTGGCAGGAGCTCTGTAAATGCAGGCGTCTCCCGCGAGTGTTGACTTAGCTAGGCTATACACGCAGCAAAAGGGCCGGAAGGAGCAAACAGGCCGTCCATCATTCTACGAACGTTACAATGACGGCTATTTCCATTCCACGTAGTGAGCATGAGAGGATAACAACGTTGTGTGAGAGAGAGAGAGAGAGAGAGAGAGAGAGAGAGAGAGAGAGAGAGAGAGATTTTCACAGTAGAGCCTTTCGATTCGAAAGTTATCAGAAGGATGAGATGTTTGATGGAACTATCTGCCAAAAGATGTATTCAACGAAGTTGCATCCAGGAACGATCAAAACAGTCAGTATGACTGTTTATTGCTGTAAACTAGTGTAACCACCTTAGTAAGGATTAAAATTAACAAAAATTGATGAGCACTTTATACCCGAATTAAGATTTTGACAAACACGATCACTGACAAATGCACGATTAACTGAACAGTGTCACAATTTCAGCAAAGGCCACAGCTGAAAGAACAGAGAGCTTAAAAACAAAAGGCAAAAAGGACTGGCGGTAAAAAAAGGCGCTCAGTCAAAACACAGGAGAGAGCAGCAGAGCTGGAGAGGTAGTAAAACTGCAAAACGTACAAGGCAGGAAGGACCAAACAGAACGATAAATTCCGACTGGTAAGACAATGAAAATTAAAGATGAGCAGAGATAGATAGAAGGCCACAGAACTGTGGCCATTTTCCATAAGCGTCCTCTCGAAAATGTAGATGCTCCCAGACTTCAATAATACATGTTTCATACTGATGTCATTTATGCATACAGAGATTTTAACTGTTCACAGATTTTATGGACATAATATTATCGATTCAAAGTCTATTTAGAAAGAGAATGCGACTTTTTATATACGAAATCTATCTGTAGACGATCTTAATTCATTTACATATATTGTTGATTCTATTTAACCCAGCTACACAAAGACTTTATATAACTTTAGGAATTTATTCGGCCTCAAATTCACTTACACTGGTAAGACCTGTGCAGTCAACAATCATTAGACAGCATTTTAAAACGCTGACAATATCTATAATTGAACAAGAACTTCGAATTTTGAAATATATTCGGATTTGATTAAATAAGCCATCATCAACCACTGATGGAATTCATTTACAATATACATCACGTATATGATGTTTTCTCGGCAAATCTGGGAAGTTTTTTCTTTTAGATTTTCAGGTTTTATTTGGATCCTTTTTTACATTATGTATAACCTTTATGCTCACTTCAACTCTTTGAAGATGATCTCTGTATGGTGCAGTTCGCCGCACTAAAATGTGTCTGTCTGTAAACTGCAATGCTGATATACTCATATACGACGCCACATGTTTAAAAAAAATCTCATCCCAGAAACAGATTTTCCTTTTTAGCTTCTGGTATCGGTGGCTTCCAATAAAAAGTTTCTTGGGTTAGCATCTGTATCCTTGGATTAATGAGAACCTAATTTCAAAAATATTATTGAGAAGATACTGTTGCCTTCAAAGTAACTTTAATGCAAATATATACTAAGCAATTCGTCACCATGTGCCCAGTTGATTCCTCTGGTGCCCAGACTTTTATCTGAGCTAAGTAATTAAATTAACATGTAGAAATTGAATAGCATTACTTCTTAAGAGAGTTATAAAAATAACTGCATTGCAATGTTGCCACGATTATTAGAATTAGAAAACTATAGTAACATCAATAAAAGTAATAACAATAACAGTTACAATCCGGTGCTTCACAAACTGACATAATAATGAGGATTCACGTTCAAAGAAAGGGGATATTGTAAACGGTACATAAGTTTCCCTTTTTTAACAAGCAAAAACGCTTTCAATTCTTACTCCTTACATAAGAAAATACGTAACCAAATACAGTAGTATTAGTAGCAGTAGTAGTAGTAGTAGAAAAATACAGGAACACAAAAACAGACATGGTAGATAACAATATCTAAATTATTAATTAAACAAGGTCATTATTATCCGTCCACCAAACGCATTAAATCATGAGCTTTTAAAGCTAATTTAATTGCATTTGACCAAATCGAGATCGGGGAAATCTTGGGTCATTTACTCCATATCCATTCCACTGGAAACAAGATCTTGTTATAACCACACAAAAGGGTAAATTGAGTTACCACACAAAAGGGTAAATTGAGTTTCCATGGTCTCCGAGTCAGAGCTGCATTTTCTCGAAAAACGATGATACGGACTAAATTCCTTACAGCATTATCTTTGGAAACTAAAGTTACATTTAAAAATCAGCCCTTGAAATCATATCCAAAAATAACACTAAAACAGTGATTCAGAAAAATTTGTATATATCCCTACATTTATGGGAGTGTCTAATAATGTATATATGATTGTGCTTATATAAGCTTTCTATATATATAAAAAATATCAACGACTTAAGGTTGCATCAAGAAAAGTTAAAAGATTCATCTTACAAACCCCCAATATTGATAGTGGATCATAATTTCGTCATACTACGTACTCATTTATAAAAGGATAGCGGTCACTGTTATTGGGAGCACACAGTTCAATAAGTCTTCATTCATTGCATAAGAAGAGATAATCATACACCACTTAAACTGGACACATATTTCTTGATAGATTCGAGATGAAAATGAAGAGAAAATCCCGAAGGCAGTTTCCGTCATCAGAATTCCGCTAATGACCCCAGAACACGAGCTGGAACTTTGCTTAGGCTCCCAAGAGCATCAAAGTTTAATTTAACGGTCCACTCATCCTATTATGTCGGCGCTAACTTTCCTTGTTCGACAATTTGTCAGTTTGTTTCTCGTTCGTCATTGTCGGTGCATCTTGAACTCTACGTAGACTATAAGGCTCAGTTCTTGAAGATAAGGCGAGATAACTGATAAAGCTTTGGAAGATTTAGACATTTTATGCACATCCACACACACACACATAACTACAGTATCATAAAATGCTCATAAATATCGACTTCAATGTAGCTTGCACTCAAAGCAAATTATGATTGATAATTGTATCTACTTCAAATAGCCGAGGAAGTTCAACTGTTAATCTCAATCGAAAGGGCACAAGTTCAAATCCTACCCAATGTCAAATGCACTTAATCCTTATATTCCCTTTGGGTGTAAATTATTCCTAAGGTGCAGGGAATTTTGTGACCTAAGCTAAATCACAAATAAGTGGAATTACATACATACATACATACATGAATACATATATATATATATATATATATATATATATATATATATATATATATATATGTATATATATATATATATATATATATATATATATATATATATACGTATATATATGTATATATATATGTATATATATATAATATATATATATATATATATATATATATATATATATATATATATATATATATTCCGACCTTCTTCTGTTCTTAAGTAGTTTATACTTTTAGTGTGTTTTCGTCTCGTACCCTGAGAGGTGCATCTTTTTGGTTCTTCTTTTAAGTTCGTTTTTAAATTCTTTTTTATTGAGTTCAGTTTTTTTTTTTTTTTTTTTTTTTTTGTAAAGGTCATTTTAAGTTTTGGTTGCTTTTGGTTTTTTTAATGTGCGTGTAAACGTATTTAAGTGTGATTAAGTATTTGAGTTTAACGAGTCTCCATTTTTAACTGTGATTAAGTATTTAAGTTCAACTGAGGTTCCATTTTTAATTTTCTTATATTTTGTATATGTTTCTTTTAATTATGTACGCTGAATGAAGATGTGACCATGGGTCAAGAAACGCGTTGACAATAAATGTATGTACTGGAAGTGTATGTGTTCATGCGCCCTTCCCCTCGCCTACTATAGTGCCCTTTGATGCGTGGATTATATATCTATTTATACATACATATATATATATATATATATAATATATATATATATATATATATATATATATATGTATGTATATATATATATATATATATATATATATATATATTTATCATATATTAAATGTTTATTATATACTATATTATATATTTATATATTATATATCATATATTTATGTATTATATATATATTATATATTTTATATATCATACCAAGAAA
>NC_087206.1:53345289-53347789 GCF_015104395.2 Macrobrachium nipponense | reverse complement strand
TTAAACAATGTACAGAATAATGTGGTGTTATTATTCACAAAAACATGATTTCTTCTGTACACACCATTTCCCAAAAACGTCCTAACAGAATTTATCAATATAGGTGTAATTTGAATTTTCCAGGAAATCTACTTCAAAAATCTTTGGTAGCCTTTCATATCCAGTGTTAAGAAATTTTCATATGAAATTTTTCGGAAGGAAAATATGAAAGTAAATCAAACTTGAACTCCAAAATCGACCTCAGAATACAAAGTGCTCGCATAAACTGGAGATTGTCACTAGGGATACTGTGACAGGAGGATTACTGCGGAGGTTAAAGGAAAGTTATACGAAAGTGTAGATAGTTTACGGACTCTAGAAGTGACCCATGAAGAAAATCCGAGTACGAAAAATGGATGAGGCAGAGAAGAGGATCTTGTGATGGGTGTGTGGTCACAAGATGAGATAAGGTCAAAAATGAATTCATTTGAGGAACAGCTATGATAGGGAAAGTATTGAAGAACGCCCATTAAAGAAGTTTACCGTGGTTTGGTCACGTAATGCGTGGAGAAAATCATTTGTAAAAGTATTGTGAGCATGGAGGTGGAGGGAAGGAGAAGCAGAGAAAGGCCAAAAATTAGATGGAAGAATAAAATAAGAAATGACACGCGGTAGAAACGATTAAGAAGCGAGGGTATCTTGACAAGGGAAAATTAAAGAGGGCCGGTATGATACAGTAATCCTATGAAGAAATGGGCAAAGTTGTAGTAACCGATGATGATGGTGCTGGCTCCAAGAATCTCATCTCAGAAGTCTTGTTGGCAACTGGAAGTCTCCAGATGACCCAGCCGGCCTCAGAGGGCAGAGGACTCCACCTACCGCCAAGGTTAGAGGACCCCACCTGCCTCAAAGGGGAAAGGTCACCCCAGCTGCATCAAAGGACAGAGGACCCTTGACTTTGGAATCTGCCACCTGCTCCAGAGAGAGAGAGATCCATTTCTTTATTTTTTCTATTTACTTATATTTTACTTAAAAAGTCCAGTACTAAGATACATTTAAAAAAAAACGTTTTAACTATAGATAACTTTCTTTGAAGTCCTTTAAATGTCAATGTAATTCAAGAATAATAAAGTAATGTTAAGTAAAATACAAGGAGCCAAGCAGGTCTTTCCTTTGGATCTCTGACTCAGCAATCCAAAGTTGATCTCTTGAAGTTTCTGAAACAAGCGGCTGATTCCAAAGTCAAGGTTCCTCTTTAGTTTGAGATAGGCAGGGTCCTCTGCCCTTTGAGGAATTTGGGGTCTTCTGCCCCTTGAGGCAGGTGGGGTCCTCTGCCCTATGTGGCAGAAGGGGTCCTCTGTTTTTGTGGCAGGTAGGGTCCTATGACCTTTGCGGCAGGCAGGGCCCTCTGCCCTTTGAGGACAGGCAGGGCCCTCTGCCCTTTGAAGCAAGCGGGGTCCTCTGCCCTTTGTGGCAGGCAGGATCCTCTGTCCTTCATGGCAGGCGAGGTCCTAAGCCCTTTGTGGCAGACGGGGTCCTCTGCCCTTTACGGCAGGCGAGGTCCTAAGCCCTTTGTGGCAGACGGGGTCCTCTGCCCTTTACGGCAGGCGAGGTCCTAAGCCCTTTGTGGCATGCGGGGTCCTCTGCCCTTTGTGGCAGGCGGGGTCCTCTGCCCTTTGTGGCAGGCGAGGTCCTCTGCCCTTTGTGGCACGCAGGGTCCTCTGCCCTTTGTGGCAGGCGGGGTCCTCTTCCCTTTGTGGCACGCAAGCTCCTCTGCCCTTTGTGGCAAGTGGGATCCTATGCCCTTTGTGGCATGAAGGGTCAGCCCATTACGGCAGGCAAGGTCCTCTGCCCATTGAGGCACGCAGGCTCCTCTGCCCTTTGTGGCAAGTGGGGTCCTCTGCTCTTTGTAGCAGGCAGGATCCTCTGCCTTTTGTGGCAGGCAGGATCCAATGCTCTTTGTAGCAGGCGGTGTCTGTCTCTTTACGGCAGGTGGGGTCCTCCGCCCTCTGTGACAGGCAGTATTAAAGATGAAAATGGAAATATCTTAACTGAAGGAAGAGGAAGTCAAGATAAGATGGAAAGATGCTTTTTCACGATTATTAAACACTGAGAATGAGTGTGAAGAGCTGGAAAATGTTCCTCCAGTAGAGGGACCAGTAGCAAACATTGCAGAGAGTGAAGTCGAGAATGCTATAAAAAAAAGGAAAAGCAAATAAAGCTGCAGCAAAGTCAGAGGTAACAACAGAAGTAATTGAAGCATTGGGAAATCTAGGCAGAGTATGTGCACACACTATTGGAAAAGATCTTAGATGTGAGGAAATCCCAAGGGACTGGAACAATAGTTCGATTATTAAAATGCATAAATAACAAGGAGCTTTTGGAGCATATATTCAAGATACTTGAAAGAATACTAAAAGGAGCATTGAGAGAGCTGATAGACATGAGAAGTAGTTTGGGCTTATGAAAAGAAAGAGCACAAAGGAAAGAGCATAATGGATGCTATTTTTAATGTAAGATA
>NC_087206.1:53327789-53340289 GCF_015104395.2 Macrobrachium nipponense | reverse complement strand
TTACAAAAAGTATTAAAATCTAACTTGGAAAGATGTAAAGATTTGTGTAAAATGCAAAGAACACACCCATGGACAAGATTACCACGAGGAGGAGAATAGTGAAACACTACATAATTCACTCAAGGACTGAGAAAATAATTCCCTATCAGAAAGCATACAATGCATGGATTATGATCACGAAGTGTAACCTTGAGTTGTTCTCTTATAAGTCTCAGACCAATGCAGAATGGCTGAGTTTAATTTAGAAACTTACTCTACATTTTGTGGCAGACATACTAGCTCTGAAAGAGGAAGTATGCTGGGGATACGAATTTTCTTTAAACTCTTGTCCTTGGGAAAAGACTAGTATTTGCTTGAACAGCAGAAGGAATTTTGGATTTTTGGGGTTTCTGAATTTGAGAGGTTTAGGTCCACCGCCAATAACTATAATTGATGACAGCAAGGGCATGCGGTCGTAAAAACGCCTTTGCCAAACAATAAACCATGCCTGATGTTGGTGGAGGATGATGCTTTTGATAGAAGGCAATGGAGGAGGCGCATCAGGCAACCGACCCCTTAAAGTAAGGATAACTGTGGGAAAGAAAATTTTGAGAGGTTTAGGTAACTGAAATTTGTGGTCACCTTGAGAAATGGGATTCGTAGTAACAGTTGGAAATTCAACAAGCATAGCAATGGAATATATCATACATATTTACTGGTTTCCTTGGTGGAGCTGGAACAAATTCTGAGCGACTGGACTGGACTTTATTTTTTATAGTATCACTAAGCTTGGCAGGCAGTAACTCAGCTGAACTAAATTCTTTTGGGATAGGGCCTGCTCCCTCCTTCTTAATCTTCATTACGTTGGGCCCAAGTTAACTGAAGAGAATTTAGTTCCGGCATGAGGGCCAATCTTGGATACAAATTCAGTTGCATCAAGAGAACGATGCTTAGAAACAGTTATCATGCCAGGTTAAGTGTCTAAGCCTTTGCAATAAACCACAAAATTTCATGTCATTAAATAAAGATTCACAATCTACCGACTTTAGGACATATGGTAACACAATATACACTTATTTTCATTTCCACCACCATTAATTTTATCACTCTGATGTCCTGGTTATTTGGTCTTGACTGAGGTAAGAATCAATAAAAGAATGCAGAGGGGTCGACAATAGCACTGAGCCCTGTCAGCATATCCAGGAGAGGTGGATTCACTTTTCAATGGATCTTAATAAAAAGCATGTGATAACACCGTGAGAACATTAACAGAAAATCATTAGTTTTTCGGGAAATTCGCATTCTTCAAGACTGGCACAAAGCTGACTTCCCAAACAGCTTGTTCCATTCCCTAGCCATACAAGAGAGAACCAAAATTAAGAGGAATAGGTGTAATAAAAAATATGATAGATGAGGCCCAGACCATATGAGAATGGAATCAGCCGCCCTTTATCTGTTATGATGGGCTTCTGGGGTAAAGCCAAGAATACTAACCAAGGACTTGCTCACCGTGGTTTCTGATTAGCAGTTTTTTCGCACTTGACGTTTTCACGATACTTACGTTAAATAGTACCTGATATCAGCACTTGGAAGTAGTAATCATAGTAGTTGACTAGCAAGATCGAAGAAAGCTTATAAAATATGGAATAGATAAAAGTAACATTGAGACAACAACAGTAAAGTGGGATTCTTAAAATCAAACAAGGGAATCACCTTTCGCCCAGTTCGAGAGCCCTATCCCTTGTCACAGAGCTTCAGCACAGAGCATTCTGAGATGAAGCCATGTAACCTCGACAGGGCAATTCCTCATTGAAAGCGGGAGGGGATGAATGAAGACCTAGACCATATACGAGTTCAGGTAGAAAGAGCACAAGACAAGTAAAAGTAAAGTTTACATTAAAAGGCAATGTAAAAAGCGGAAGTATCTCAGCCATCGTTTCCTGATAAAGGTATAGGATTCTATTATATTAATTTGTATTTCATCTGAAAAATTGTCCGTTTCCAAGATATCTAAGAATCCTAAAAGGTAAATGATTTTAATTAACAGAGCATACAAACATGCCCACACATTTATGTACGTAAATCTGTATAACCTCTTTTTCAAATTATACTTTGAAAACAGTTGAGCCAAACATCGTTACACAGTTAATATCAAAGTCAGGAAAAAACGGACAGCGGATGCACGTCAGTACCAATTATATGAATCAAATGATGCCGCAAGATCAATAACTTCATCTTTGTTTCTTACTCTTCTAATCTATCAGTTTTTCTGTCACCTCGTAACAAATATAAGGTTTGTTTTTACATAATCAAGGACCATTTCTTCGTTACTGCGTTCTCATTAAAATAAATTTCGACTGTATCAAAATATCAGGAATATAACCAAGTTCTGTCGACTGGTCTCTACCGTCCTGAATGTGTTTCTTTCGACGGATGCTCAATTCAGTTCATACATAATCCTGTTCGGCGTTAGAATCTGCTTTCATTGCAAAGATTTATAGAACAAGTTAATTCAAAGATTTTAGTTGATTAAAAATACTTCTTAAAATGCCGTCAACTTCCGTTATATATATATATATATATATATATATATATATATATATATATATATATATATATATATATATAGCAAATACCACAGGGAAAAGGATAGGCAGAAATCCTATCCTTTTCCTGTGGTATTCGCTTATTAAATGAAGTCACGTGCGTCTACTCTGATTTTTAATCATATATGCACGCGCACACACACACACACACACACATACACACACATACACACACACACACACACACACACACATATATATATATATATATACATATATATATATATATATACATATATATATATATATATATATATAATATTATATAGGTCATTAAAGAGAAACAGGTTAAACACCAAACTTCAAAAAAAAGGAAATAATAAAATCCAAAACAGAAAATGAGATATCAAACACAACATGGGGAAGCCAAAAGAAACCCAAAGTCTAATCCCTTTTCTCCCCATTACCATTAACTAAGTCATATTACTTATCGAAGTCCATGGCATGTCATTCTTTGTCTTAGGTCACTGTTCCGATAATACAACCACTTTCCCCATCGGCCATTTTAAATGTTCATTAAACCGGGAGCATAAATTCCCCAAACCATTATCATGGGCCAATTGATACATTCCTGGGAACAAATGAAACCATCAATATTAGACGCACAAATTAAAACACACATAAATATTTGAAATAAAGTGTTGAATGATATAAAAAAAAAAAAAATGCCATCAATAAATAAGAACAGTAACACTTGTTGAAGGTTAGTAAGTTTAAAGTTTAAGTTTAACATTACAATGAGCCGAGGGAATTCCAATTCCCACGTGTTCCCAACACACGCACGTCCAGGCACTGATGGTTTTCAAAAGGAATGAACAACTCTCCATCAGAGCCCTCGCATCTTAACGATTTCGTAACTAACTTATGCATGTATATTTCCGTTTCACGACTAGGAAACCGACTATAACCGGACCAAAAAGTTCCATAACGTAATAAGGGAAAATTCCATTACCGACACGTGATCTGTATCCAAGAGCCCCTATCGGACCATGTCGGTGTCATTAGAGTAAGCTTGCTGAGTCGGTTTCCGGACGAACAAAAAGTTGAATTTGACGAATCAAGGATATATCCACCTGCAGCCACAGGCCAGCAGAATCAAAGCATATCTGCACCATAGAGCAAGCAAGGTCATAATATATGTACGTAGGCTATATTGTTCTTCCCATTTGACACAAATCTATTCTCTTCGTCGGATTTTTTTTTACATCAATCACCTTCCTTCTTCCTTCAACTGCACTGCAACGTAGGAGCTGCGGCTTAATACCTCTCCCATGTCAAGTCAGTTTCCAAACGTAGATTATCCTTTAAATTATTGTCCATGTTACTTATCGGGATCTGAAATTAAATTTTTTAATGCTTAAATAATTTAAGTTAATATAACTGTTAAGTAGCTTTGGCTTATGGGTTTGAATTTTTATTACAATCTACGTATTTATTCATTAGTTTTCTTGCTTCATTGTATGTATATGTGTATATATATAAATCTATATATATATATATATATATATATATTATATATATATATATATATACATACATACAATGAGGCAAGAAAACTAATGAATAAATACGTAGATTGTAATAAAAATTCAAATCCATAAGCCAAAGCTACTTAACAGTAATGTTGACGTGAATTATTTAAGCATTAAAAAATTTAATTTCAGATATATATATATATATATATATATTATATATATATATATATATATATATATATATATATATATATATATATAAGTGACTGTAATAACGCATCTGCAGCAACCTTTTCGTTGATCCAATATAAGTACCAGGGCATCCTGGGCATGTAAACTTATAGACCACATTGGATCTCATGAAGGGCTGCAGACTGTCCTTGAGGAAAAACAAGGAGCCAATTTTACTGGGATTATTTGATAACAATTTTAAATTAATGCAAAATATTTCTCGGGTAGATGGTGTTGCCATGGGTTTTCCATTAGGACCTTTATTTGCACATTTTTTTTTATGTCATTTTTAGAACAAAAATTTTTACATTGTTGTCCGTCGTCGTTTAAACCACTCTTTTACAGAAGGTATGTAGACGATACCCTTGTTCTTTTTAAGTATCATTGGCAGGCCACTGTTTTTAGATTTTCTTAATCAGCAACACCAAAACAATAATTTTACTATAGAATTGGAGAAAGATAATTGTATCCCGTTTTTAGATGTTTTAATTACGAGAGTTAGTTCTGTTTTTACTACTGCCGTTTACAGAAAGAAAACGTAAACAGGTCTTACAAACAACCATATAAACAACCATATAAATGAACATAACCATAGAATAAACTGGAATTTGTCACGTATTACTTAAAGCAGCAACTGCCGGTACAAGAGTCAAATGATGGAATCAGCCTTAATAAAAGAGCGGCAGGTAATGAACATCTCAAAAGGAGCATGGGATTCAGATGTGATCGACAAAATTTTCATTAAACCAATGCTTAAGAAGATTAAAGGAAGATTATCAGCGGGGGTGACCTAAATTGACTTACCTGTGGATGGATCTCTTGGTGTAAATACCACCTTTTCTGTAAACTTTTCTCATTCATACACCTGAAATATAGTGTTTTTCTCTCTATATTTTGGGTGTTTTTATGGGCTCCTTTTATTAGATGGAATTCTGTTGTAACAGCACATTTTTAACAGTCCTTTCCAAAAATGTTTGGATTTGGGAGATGGACTCTACAACCAGACCCCTTCCCTCTCTCACACAAGATTTTCCTGGAGGAAAGAATCGCTAACACGAAAAATGACATCTTCGTACTACGCAGAGTGATATATGGAACTCAGTCAAATCTTCGCCTCCTCACTATGGACCACATATGCAGGCATCTGATTTCATTCTGTTCCGACATTGCTGCCTATAATAGCGTGACTCATTCCAACAGACTTTTACGGAAGTTAAACAAATTAATAAATGATAGCGCATGGAATAATCTTGAGCAACAAGACAAAGTTTTAAACTTATCCAACAACCCCCTTACTGTAAATCAACATTTAGTTTTAAATCTAGGCCTATTTTTGCCCTTATGCTAGACCACAAAAACAACCTAGACTTCATAGTGACTTTTGATAAATTCATATCTGACAGAAACTACAGCCTTGAAGAGATATGGTTAAAAGGAGTGTTACTAAATGCTTTAACTGACCTACATAAGAAATATCCTGTTCCCTGTAGATTTATGATAGCCATCCACACGCTAAAAAGTTAGATGTTATAATAAGTGGATCAGACAAAGACGGCAAAATCGTAATAATGGACAAAGACTTCTACCTCAACAAAATCAACCAACTCCTTAGCGACACAAACGCTTACGACAAACGGACGAAAAATCCCCTCCAAAACGTCCCCACAGAATTTTTTTCCGGAAAGTAAGATTAATTGGCCAAGACAAAAAGAGTATTGAACTATTAGAGGAATTTAAAGTTATTAATCCTAAACTCCCCTACTTCTATGGCCTTCCCAAAACTCCCAAAGACAATCTGCCATTCAGACCCATCGTTTCATGTGTGGAGCTTTCAATTACAAAATTTCAAAATGGTTAGCTGGCCTCCTTTGCCCTTTTTTGGGCACTTTTTCTCCCAGTCACATTAAACATTCGGAAGATTTTTGTCACAAATTCAGAGAAGCACATATACAACTTCACAACATAAAACTTTTATGCCTTGACATAGATTCCCTATTTACAAAAGTACCAGTACAGGACGTTCTTCAGTTTTTGAGGGAAAAATTATCACCCTATTCAGATAATTTCCCATTGGCGCTTGACAAAATAATAAAGTTAGTTGAATTATGTGCATCTAATAACGTATTCTCATTCGGGGAATCATTCTATAAGCAAAAATTCGAATGTAGTATGGGTAGTCCTTTAAGTCCTGTTTTAGCCAATCTGTACATGGAATACTTTGAAACTACAGTAATAAATGCAATAAAACCCAAAAACATGCTGTGGATGAGATGATGTAGATGATATTCTTATATTTTGGGATAATAGGTGGGGCAATTTTAATGAATTCCTTTCAAAATTAAACGCATTAGTGCCCAGGATCAAATTTAAAGTTGAATGGGAAACAGACAACAAAATTCCTTTTCTTGATGTTTTAATAATCAGAGACACGACAGAATACAAATTTACCATATACAGAAAACCAACGTTCTCACTTTCCTACATTCACTACTTTAGCTATCACAACATTGCTATCAAGATAGGTGTAGCCAGCAACCTGTTCTTAAGAGCCTTACGAATTTGTTCCCCAGATTTCCTGGAAAAAGAATTTGAACTAATTCGTAAGCAACTTTCGTCTTTAAAATATTCAGACCATATAATTGAGAAAGCAATTCACAAAGCAAACGTAATTTTCTACCAACCCCCTAAAGACAAGACCAGAGAGACACCCAGCAATACAATAAAAATTCCTCACATGGACAGGATAAAGACGGTGACTCAGACCCTCGGAAAAATATAACCCTTTTGCTTTTAATTACCCAAATACCTTAGCCAAATCCCTAATTAACATCCAACAAAAGACATCCCCCAAGGACACCAGGGTTTATGAAATCCCATGCCATGACTGTGACCAATCTTACATCGGATTTACAGGAAAATCACTTCCCCAGAGATTAACACAACACAAACGGTCAGTTAGGTATGGACAACAGAACTCAGCTATTTTCAACCATATAAATGAACATAACCATAGAATAAACTGGAATTTGTCACATATAATTTATAGCAGCAACTGCCACTACAAGAGCCAAATGATGGAATCAGCCTTAATAAAAGAGAGGCAGGTAATGAACATCTCAAAAGGAGCATGGGATTCATATGTGATCGACAAGATTGTTATTCAACCAACGCTTAAGAAGATTAAAGGAAGATTATCAGCGAGGGTTACCTAATTGGCTTACCTGTGGATGGATCTCTTGGTATAAATACCACCTTTTCTGTAAACTTTTCTCATTCATATACCTGAAGAGGGAGACAGCAGTCTCTGAAATATAGTACTTTTCTCTCTATATTTTGTTGTTTTTATGGGCTCCTTTTATTAGATGTAATTCTTTTGTAACAGAACATTTTACCATCATATATATAACTATATATATATATATATATATATATATATATATATATATATATTATATATATATTTATATATATATATATATATATATATATTATATATATATATATATACATATATATATTATATATATATATATATATATATATATATATATATATATAGATATATGTATGTATAACTGAATCATGAAAGTTAGGAACGCAATAAATCAATAAAATAAATGTATATGCCACAAGGGAAAATAAACAACGGAGTATCTGCGAGATCTTTCGACGTTCACTCCTTTACGTCATCTGCTAAGTAGAGGATGTTTGAACGTTGAAAGATTCGCGGATACTCCGTTGTTTATTTTCCCTCGTGGCATATACCTTTATATATAATATATATATCATATATATATATATATATATATATATATATATATATATATATATATATATCTGTATATATATAATATATTATATATTTATACCTCAAGAATAAAAGGCTCATTAAAACAATCAGTTTTAAAGCTAAGGACTATATTTCAGTGGACTTGCTTCCACCCTTATCAAGCAGTGAATGACACATGTATATTCATTAGTGAAATACATAATAGGAGATATGCCCTTAGGTAATGCCTGGGGATGTCGCTGAGCCATTGTGGGTTTTGTTAATTGTCTTAATCCGCTTCATCATTGCTTTAGGGAAGCTGTTATCTAATCGGTCCAAGTCCCAGCCTCCATTGGAAAGGTTGATCCTATTATCTTTTTGTTTTATTAGCAAAGATTCCACCATTTGACATTTGTTTCGACCGCTGCTCTTATGTAAAATTCGGGATGAGTTCCAATCCATGGTATGGTTCATGTTATTTATATGATGGAAAATTGCCGAACTATTTTGTCTTTAACTAACTGATCGTTTATGTTGGGTTAATCTCTCCGAGGGAGATTTACCTGTGAAATGGAAATATGACTTATAACAGTCCCTAAAATGGATTTCATAAATTCCAATGCTTATGAAATCCTTTGTGGGGACTGTGATAAGTCAAATTTCGGTTTCACAAGTAAATCTCTCTCAGAGATCAACACAACATAAAAGATCAGTTAGATAAAGACAAAATAGTTCGGCAATTTTCCATCATATAAATAACACGAACCATACCATGGATTGGAACTCATCCCGAATTTTATACAAGAGCAGCTGTCGATACAAATGTCAAACAGTGGAATCTTCACTAATAAAACGACAAGATGATATGATCAACCTTTCCAATGGAGGCTGGGACTCGGACCAAATAAATAACATCTTCCTTAAGGCAACGATGAAGTGGATTAAGACAATTAACAACACCCATGATGGCTCAGCGACATCCCCAGGCATCATCTAATCGCATATCTCCTACTATGTATTTCACTAATGAAAATACTTCTGTCATTCACTGCTTGATAAGGAAGGTAGCTCAAATAATTTATATGAATCACGGTGATGTGATAATTATTCATAATATGGCTACGTTCGGCAAACGTTGGATTTGTAAACATGGTAGGAGGGGTTTGGATATCGATTCTAATTACGAATACCCGAGTTTGACGGTGATTTGTAAGGTCAGAGTCGGTATAAACTTATAACCTCACTTGCTACACAAATCAATAACGTCACTGAAGTCCTGAATTCTTCTCTGTTCGCTGGGCGGTGGTTCGAACCCACGAGAGGACAAAATTATTACCAACTAAAAAATTCCCATTCGGTTTACATTAAACTATGAAAATATATTAATTCCGAGGTAGAGCGAATTAGATATTAAAGGACATTTGTAGCTCGAATAATTTATATGAATCTCGGTGATGTGATAATTATTCATATGCATATAATACACACGCACACACACACACACACACACACACACACACACACACAACATATATATATATATATATTTATATATATATATAAATTATATAACAAAAATATGATATATATACACACATATAGTATATAACTATATATATTAGGTATATATATATATATATATATTATATTTATATCTATATCTATATAAATATATATAATATATATAGATATCTATTATAATATATATATATATATATATTTATATATCTATGTAATTATATATATAAGTATAAATTCTATTATATAGTGATGGCGATACAGAATTCAGAAGTGAAGAGAGCATTAAGGAAAATGAAGAATGGTAAATCACCAGGCCTATCGGAGTTCCAAATTGAAATGCTCAAATTACTAGGTACAGAGGGAGAGAATTGGATCCTGGATTTATTAAAAGCTATATGTGAAGAGGAAGAAATACCAAGGGATTGGGAGGAGAGCCTAATGGTATTTATATACAAGCAGAAGGGAGATGTCATGGATTGTGGTAATACAGGGGAATTAAACTAACAGAGCATGGATTTAAAGCTTTAGAAAGAGTACTGGATGAGAGATTAAGAGAGATTGTAAAGATCGGGAAACAGCAGTATGGATTCATGAGAGGAAGAGGGACGGTGGATGCCATCTTCATAGTAAGACAGCTACAGGAAAAGAGGCTAGAGGGAAACCAGGAGCTATATTGTGCATTTATAGACCTAGAGAAAGCATACAATAGAATAACAAGAGAAGTGATGTTTTGGTGTTTAAGGAAAAGGAAAGTCCCAGAAAAGTTGGTTAGGCTGGTCGAGATGATATATAAAAGAATGCGCACAAAAGTGATAACAGCAGTTGGGGAAACAGAAAACTTTGAAGCTAGTGTTGGATTACACCAGGGGTCAGCATTAACCCCATTTATATTTGTGCTGGTCTTGGATCAGTGAAGAGCTGTGGCAACTGTTGTACACCGATGATCTGGTGATTACTGCTGAAAATGAGGAGGACCTACAGAGAAGGGTTGGAGAGTGGCAAGAATCTTTAGAGAGGAGTGGTTTAAAGGTGAATGTAAATAAAACAGAGGTTTTGCTGAGCAGTAGGGAAGATAGAGACAGAATAGTAATACATGAAAGAAGAGGCTCAATTATAAAACAAGAAGTTTAAATAGCTAGGATCTACTTTACGCCAGATGGAGTATGTGAGGCTAAAGTTGCCAGTAGGATAAAAGCTGCATGGGGGAAGTGGAGAGAGGTAGATGGAGTGGTATGTGACAAGAAAATGTCAATTGAGCTAAAGTCAAGATATATAGCAAAGTGATAAGACCAGTCTTGATGTATGGAGCAGAAACATGGGTTCCAAGAAGAAAAGAGGAAGTAAAGCTTAAGAGAACAGAGATGAGAATGCTGATGTGGATGATGGGAATATCGCTGCTTAAGAGATTGGAAAATGATGAAATAAGAAGGGTAGGCTTAGTAAGGATTACAGAGGTGATAACAGAGTCACGATTGAGATGGTATGGGCATGTGATGAGCATGGATGACGAGGAGGGAGTAAAGAGGGCTTGGGAGGAACCTGTTACAGAAAGAAGATCAAGAGGGAGACAGAGAATTAGATGGCGAGATAAAGTGAAGAAAGATATGGAGAGGAGAGGTTTGGTGGAGGATGATGCCTTTAACAGAAGGAAGTAGAGAAGGCCCATCAGGCAACTTACCCCTTAATGTAGGGATAACGGTGGGAAAGAAGATATATGTACGTATATATATATATATATATATATATATATATATTATATATATATATGTATATATATATGTGTGTATATACTAAATACCACACACACACACACACACACACACACACACACACACACACACACATATATATATATATATATATATATATATATATATATATATATATATACATTGTGTGAGTAATGCATGAAACAGACACACCCATACATATACTTGTGTGTGTGTACAGTGTCTTTGTATGTATATTATATATATGATATATATATCTATATATATATATATATATATATATACAGAAATACACATGATGCCTCATTTGAGTAATTTGTCACTTTATAGACAGATGAAAAGTCCTACTTCCCTTAATTTCAGCAGAAAAAGCCGCGTTGCCACCCGAACCTACAAGTCTGTAGTGTACATCCGGTGAGGCAGAATATTTGAAATATGCGACCTTCATTTTCAATGAATAAATGTAGAGAATAAAAAAAACCACTTCCTTTAACTTCCCAAAAGCTTGCCAAAATATTTCGTGATGGAGGCAAGTGCCAATGATGGAGGGTTAGTCATAAACTAGAAGTACTTGCCCGAAATACCCAGAATATGACAAACACAAGGGCAGCAGGCTCGGCGTTCACCGAAACGAAATATTGGTTCTGTTACGTTGAAAATATTCCCAGTTCAGGATATGAAAGTGATCATATTTCTTCTTAAATAGTTAAGTCAATAATGTGGTGTTCACATTTACTTGTCATCTCAAAACTTAAACCTGAAGGTTACAGCACTTCAGTTCAATATTAATGGCAACAGTAATAATGACACCCATACTGAGCGGCTGGAAGTAACCTCATTTTAATAATAATAAAAAAAAAAAACAGGAGAATTACGACCGTGGCAATCATTTCTAATTAATTTCCATCATGAAAGAAACGACGTTCAATACTTTTCAGAGTTCATAAAAATAAACTATTTATAACGCCAACCTAAATCAATACAAAAACATGACTCAAAACAATAATACTAATAAATAAATAATTGTAAATAAGACACATTAAGAATAAGTAATTATAAATCTAAAACCAATAAGAAATACTGCAAATCAAAGTATGCAGAGCTAAATTCGTGAATACAGAGAAGCTTTATATGAAACGTGTACACATTTTGATGCGTACCAGCGAATGTTGTGGACATCGATACCAGT
>NC_087206.1:53302789-53317789 GCF_015104395.2 Macrobrachium nipponense | reverse complement strand
TGCACGAATCAAGCAATGGAAGCCACCAGAGGCTCGAGGGTTAAAAATACTTTTATTCACGAATCGAGCGACTTCATACATTTGCTTCTTTAGATTTCTGTGCAGTAGTATGCGACAAGGAAGGCCTATGCTACTCGTAATACTGCACGGATTCCTTGTTCCCCAATATCAGCATTATTCAAAAAAATGAAATAAATATATATATAAAATGTGCTTATACACGTAGCAGGTTTCCCCCAATGGGATGCGTACAGGCAGAAAAAGATATTTAACACACAATTAGTTTCTCCCATAAAAAAAAAAAGACAAACGTGTCCATTAGAACTTGCCATTTTGAGACGAATTTTTATAAGTTGATAAATCGTCATGGAATACTTTTTAACTTTCATAAAAATATAAAGATATTAGTCTTAAATTGCTTTGTAAAAGAGAAATTACCAATCAAAATTCGACAACGTTTAATTTCACTGGATGGAATATCCGACAGCAGAACACAAATCAATTAGGCTCAACTTTATGTTGACAGTATACCATTACAAAAGCAATGAGTTTATTTTAATTATTTTAATATCCATCATAATCATAATACAAAAATATAACAACAGAGGCAAAGCAGACTGTAAAATATACAAGAGACGAAAAGAGAGCCGTGGGAGAAATAAAAAAAGGAATCATTGCAACGATAACCCGAAGGATCCAGAAATTCCCACAAGCCGATTCTATAAAATTCCTCAGCTCGAGATGGAGGCTGTAAACGAAGGTCGACACCGTAGGAGACAGATCGCAAATATTTCCAAGAGAGGGTGGAGGAAGAGAGGGGGGGAGGGGGCGCGTTTGTTTACACGGGAAGGGCGGCTTCTCTCGGGTATTCCCAATCCCGGCACCCAATCTCAACTTTGATCATTTTTTCTTCGTCTTTTCACTTTGCCCAACTCTGTGCGTATGTAGCAGCAAAAAGAAAAATGAATAAAATGTCAGTTTCTTATGCAATCCCTCTTTGCTCTGACCTATGTCATAAAATACTATCTTTATATAAATTTAAATTTGCTTGCTTGTCATGCGCAAACTGCGACCTAATCAATATTCCGTTTTATTTTCTACTTCAAGAAAAAAAAAACAGCTACTGCATCGTCATAAAAGGCGAAAAAGACGTATCGGCAAAGCACCGAGAATAAATACACGAGAGAGAGAGAGAGAGAGAGAGAGAGAGAGAGAGAGAGAGAGAGAGAGAGAGATAAGCCAGCGCTGCATAAAGATGAGACACCATGAGAAGAGACGCGGGTCATCAAGGTATTGGCTCAGACATCGGAAGAGAGGAAGAAAGAACGAGATGCTGGTTTCCTCTCTCAGGAATCGTCATACTTCACAGTTATGCACACGAAGTAGAGCTCGTACAAAACAAACAAATAAATAAACAAAAACGTCCCCGATTCAGAATCCAGCGAGGGTGAGGTGCATAATGGTGTAAGTGTTTTAAGTCATTGTCTCTGAATTACGTGAGGATGGAAAGGATCATGATATATAAAATAACTTAGTATAGAACATCGTGTGTATTACTGCTTTCTCCTTTGCTCCCTAATATTCCTTCGGACCTTACATATGGAAGTCAATTTTGCAATATCTATTCACTTACTTAAAGGGGGGAGGGGGCGATGGGGCGAAAGTCACTTTCCATTAACGAGAGCAGCTTTAAAGAAAAACCTGGCTGGCCACTGTCCCTTTCATCGTCTCTCTACATGCTGAGTCAGTGATAAAACCATGGTCCCAAAATTTTCACCTCTTGGATGTCTACGGCTTTATATATTTATCCAGCAATTCTTCTCTTTTATTTTCATCTCACGTCTATAATTTCTGGCTGGCACACTTTCGACTCTTGCTTTATAGCATTCTACTCTTAAACGTGTTTACTGTACCTAATCGTAGCGAGGCCAGCGGTTCTGACAACTGAATTCTTTTTTAAAATCCCAATTTCTTCACCAAAAAAATAAAAACCCTTCTACAAATCTGTCTCGTGAAATATTTGAAAGTCAGTAGACTCAATTACCGTCCTTGCAACTAAATTAAAAATGTTCTCTCGCCTATGGGGAATACACTTAGAAATTATGTTAAGAAATGTCTGACGGTCATTAGCACCAGAGAATCCGCACACATGGGCTGCGGGCTCCTTGTGTTACCAATTCTTAATCTAAAAAGCACTATAATAATATATCTCTTGATCTTTTCATATCTAGATATTTACATGGATGTGAAGAATATGTGATTTCTTTCATATCCCAATTTTCTAGCTCCCAACAAATATCCTACGCATCTTCAGCTATAAAGTGAATTATAAGGGAGGGAGGTGTAAATTTCTTGATGGCAATGACAGCCTCTTTAACTAAGGAGTAAGCTTTATTATTTCATGTCACATCATCATGAGCAGGAACTTACCAAATTTTCATATCTTTGAGGGACAACATTACTTATCGTTAATGTTTCATAAAAGTTGATTCAGACTACCTTATAGTAAAAGGTACATTCTGTTGTTCATTCGTTGATGCATTAAAATCAATTTCTATCTGTTCCATTACTCTTCTTTGAGAAAAGCATGGTCTGTCACCCCTTTTCTTTGCAACACAAGCAAAATGATTAGCAAACTAACTTGCTACCCACCCGGATTCCGTTAGTTCACAACCATTGATCTTGATAGCTGGAGGTTGACAGGAAGTAAATTTTCTTGCTATTCTTCTAACTCTCTTCCGAACTAAAGTTAGGGGGGATTTTGCTTTTATTGATGACATGGAAATTCTTCAAACTTCCTTTCTTGCCTTTTTAATTCCCATGTAGAAATGCGCTCTTGCCTCTAAAATTCAATACAGTAATACTTACATTTTAGTCTGCATTATCTGATTAAGGCTGACCCATAGTTCTACGAGTTTCCTTGTATTTACAGGTCCAACAGGGATCTGGTCTGTATATAAATATGCCCTAAGTCAGCGTTTCCAGTATTCTATTTAGGTAACCTTCAAGATGGAAGATTTGAAGATACATTCATAACTATTGGAAATTGGTCACTGGTAAACATACCATTTATCACTTTCCTACTGAAGTCAATAACACTTTCACCATTGCATATAAGTCTACTGCTGACATTGTGCCTGTTCGAACATGAAAATGTGTACTCCCCTGTGTTCAGGATTCTCACATTTTCTCTTTCTATAATAGAACAGAGGCAATTTCCTCTTTCATTGATAATGGTATCACCCAAAGAAGGTTTCTACTATTCATATCTCTCAGAATAACAAAGGGACGTGGTAACTGTGTAATAAGGGATTTAAATTTATCAAGTGTGAAGACTTCACTTGGTGGGTGATAGAGAGAGCATACTATATATTTTCACTGCAAATGGATCTGCACGCCTACTACTTGCAGTGTTGTCTGGATACTATCAGTAATTTGTTATAGGGGTAATGATAAACTGCATACTCGTGTGGACATGGACATATGTTATTACCAATCATAGCCTCCTGCAAACTATATGTACAGGATACACTTCTGATATGACGAACCTTAGTTCTCATTTAGCTCTTAATCCTTGGCAGCCCCACTGAAGAAAATGAGTGAATTTTGAGGTCAATTAACTGGAGTCCTTTTTGAGTGATTTTACTTTACTTCCTTGCTTTTTTTCTGAAGGAGACTGCCCATTTATGGCTGCCTTCCATTTCAATGTTGACGACAGTTCTGTTTCCGTGAAGGAGGAGCCTGCCACAGATGGCGCAGTCTCCCTAGTATTATGGGTGTTGAGTACCTTTGATGGCATCTTCATTACAGAAATTTCAAGCTCAGGGGCACCAGGCAAAGCTCACACTGCCTGAAGTGTCAGACACAATTAGTGAATCCTCTGAAGCATCAGAAGCACCAGTCATGGTTAGTGCTGTAGGTTATACAGAGACACATGAATCAGATACAGATGGTGAAGCCTCCAAAGAGATAGGGGTGCCAGTTATGGTTGGTGCAGCCTCATACCATGAATAACTGGTGCACCTTACAGAGAGGCAGGGAAACAATATATCTGACATTGCCTCCAAAGAGGCATACGTTCCACAAACCGTTGGTGCAACCTCCAAAGATGCAAGAGTACATGTCGCCACTGATCACCCTTTTACGTTACCAAAGGATGCACCTCTAGTAGCATTACAATTTCTCCTTCAGTTAACCGCATTACTGGAAAACGATACTCCTGGTCTACCATACTGGCTTAATACTTTTAAGTTTAGCCTTTGTAAATGTTATGCATTCAGTTACCCTTAATGTCTAGATTTCTTTTCCATGATGTAAACATCAAATTTTGTGAAGAGGATGGTTTATTATCTGCACAATGTATTCACTTTGCTTCTTTATAACATACACCAAGCTCTGGTTCACTACACTTAAAACACGTGGTAGACTTGCCGTCAAGCTTCTGTCTACAAGACTCTAAGATATGATCATATTCTTCACAATTAAAACATCCCCTCAGTCTTCGATATATTGCTTAACCTTTAAAAGTAACCATACTGCATTATTACAGTAAACAATTTAATTCTGCTATAAGTTTCTCTTCTGAATACGTCACCAGTCGGGGCACAAATATCATTCCCTTGGCGTGATTCCAAAAAGCATGTACTGGACAGTTTCCTTTAACTCCTCCAAGATACAATACTGCTTTTATTTTTCACTTTTCCTCTTCTTTCTGATGAAACCTTAGCCTCAAGGCTACGACACTTCACTATGTCTCTGCACACATTATTAATGTTCAATTAGAGTCTTCCTGATTAAAGATCAAATACTTATCATAAGTAGATTCAAATATCCATGGTTCTATTTCACATAGACTTCTGGTGAATTCCCTTTGCTCCATGCTGGAGCATGGGGTTTCAGTATAATTACTCCAAAAGATTTCCTAGACATGTCCAAAAGGGTACCATCAAAGGGTCCAGTGGTACTCAATACTTTATTGCTACTCATAAAGATCGAATGTTGAAAAGATATCATCAGCCTTTCATGGTGTTTACTCTTTCACCAATTGTACCAGTAAGAGCCGATTCCCAAATGTTTGCTCCCCACGCTACCACAGGAATGACACAACACAATTAGGGTGGCCTAAGTGCAAGCTGAACCTGCTTGTTGGGACTGAGTGTATTACCAGAACACAACCTTCCCCACCCTAATCTTACTATGGGGAACCTGACAGAATGCTAAGAGTCCTATTCCCAGAAACAGACCATCCCTGAAATCCATGGCCCAGCTCCGCAAATTAGTTCCACCCTTGAACTACCAATGTGATATCCCTTAGATCCAAACATATTGGGTAGTTGATAACCATACCACCACATTTCCCACTATTTGCTTCAATATAACCACCAGTCCAATCTATGACACCTTTCTTACCAGGTCAAATAAATTTTTCAAAAGTGGAAAATTCCACAAGAATGAACCCAAATTAATACATAAATACATCTACCTTACTTCTTAAGGCAATGCTAACACGTTTTCCTCATGTCTCGACAAACTTGCCCTCTTGCCCGAGTTTGATTTGATTCGCATAACAAAAGTGCATCATCATAAGAGTAGTATATCAGCCTTTCAACAAACCCCTTCTTCCTGAGTTGTATAAAATATCTGAACGATTCAAATGCGTCTTCTACTCTTACTTTTTTCCCAACTTTTAATCGAAGTCTGCAACATCTTGGAGACGGAACTTTACTGAAGTTTTGGAAGCCGAATGAGAAATATTTTCCACGATCAGTACTTACACAAGAGAAGCGAAGACATTTCAAAACTGGGTGTGAAAAAAGCCTAAAATGTGGCAAGTAGAGGAGACGTGTGGGGCAAAATTACTGGCTGAAGCACTTACATAAAATACTAAGTCCCATAAATAAAGAGAGAAAAGGCAAAATAAAGAAATAAAACCCAGGAATCTCTTGGTATGAGAAAAAAGAAAAGAAAAAAACCAATACAGTATTCACACCAAGATCTGGGCTGTAATTACGGCAAAAAAAAGTTAAAAAAAAAAAAAAAAAAAACTCAAAAAAAAAAAAAAACTTCAAAGTTATCTGAAGAGAGAACAAAGCTAGTGACAAAAACTTTGAAAAAAATATAAATATATATCGATAAATGACTAAATACAGACGTCATATCTTTATTATTTTTCATAACATCGTATACAAGACTACAAAATATGGTAAATTCGATAACCAGCGACCTTAACTATAGATGCAATTTTTTTCACTCACAGTAATAAAGGCTACAAAGAAATATAATCTCAACATCCCTTATTTTAAGGTGCAAAATTCCTTATCCAGTCTACTAACACCTACTGGATTTATATCGAACGGAAATGCATTTAATTTCATTAGCTGTTTTCAAGTTTCTCGAACGGAAATGCATTTAATTTCATTAGCTGTTTTCAAGTTTCTAACAGTTATGTTCTACAAAGTACTTCACAGAGACAATGGCCAAAACATCGTTCCCACACAAAACCTCTTGTACTCAATATATTCTGTACAACTCAGAGTTAATTCAAACATAACCAGATCCGCTCTGTTTTAAATGGAATGATCCCGATTTCCAGTAAAGGAAAACAAAAATCGAAACTTACATAACGGAATTGATCTCGAAACATAATTCAATAAAATTTTAACAAGAAATTTATTATGAAATCTGACGAAAAGGTCGCGGAAAAAGTATTTCCCGTCTAAAAACGCTAGAACATTTGAACTTTGAAAATTAATATCGCAGAGTAGAAAAGGAAGAGCCATTTCTATACATATCCACGCCAGAATCCAGTTCCAGCTGGATGAGGCCACTTGCAACGAGATGAAACTCATTTCATCTCGCGAATTTCCGGTAATTTTGACGGATGCATCGGTGTTCTCCGCCAGGCATTAACTGGTTGAACCAATGAAGGGAAAGCTTGCGGAAGGATTAACATTAACTCATTATTATGAGAGAGAGAGAGAGAGAGAGAGAGAGAGAGAGAGAGAGAATAAAGGGCGCTAGTGCGAGGGGGGCCATTCACCACCACCATAGCGATGCAGATGAATTAGAATGAAAAAATGACCATTATTAAAACCTCACACAGACAAGCACATCTTGATGCATAAAAACTATGCTTGTCATTTACACATTCATCTTGTAAGAGAAGAACTTATGCCTTTCATTGCTATCCAAATTTGAAGATCAGGGGTTAATATTATTCCTAATGCTTTTGAATTTTTATTTGTAATTTTTGAGCAAAGAGGGCCACAGGCTACCTTTGTGCCAGTTCCATAGGTGCAGGACCTACTCGGTCTTATCATATCCGAGTGTAGAACACGTTTTACTCAATTATCATAATTTTTAAAGAAAGACCATTATGCTCCCTTCTACTCCACTCAGCCAGCTTCCTCATCGCTACGACTTCTAACATGAGAGAGAACCCAGCAAAATGTAGTTTTGTGCCTACAAAGGATGCAAAACAGTCACTCTTAAGACTCGCAGTATATGGCTAAACATTATTTTTACTATTTAAAACGAGTTCCAAAGCTTTAACAAAGTCTGTCAACTCTGCAATGAATATAGAGGCACTTAATCACTGTAGCTACATATCATTGACCTTTATGGATTACAGCACAAACAGCACCATTTTCTGGCTTTGAACCATTCGTAAATAGATTCAAGTGATCTTTAAAAATAGAACCATGTCCATGGAATTTCACTCTTCTATGGGAACTTCTTTGAGAAGGATTTATGGCAGGAAAATTTGAGATATGATACATGATAGGATATGAATGAATGATTAGACATGATCTATCATCGTGGCTACCAGGGTCACTTATGCCGAACTTATTTCTTAAAAAACTACAAATATATATACATATTCAATTTAAAACCATTTAGAGCTCATTATAAAAACAACAATAACAGAATTAAGATTAGATTTCTTCCAGAAGACCAGCTTCTAAAATAAAGTTAAAAATGCCACTGGTACCATATACAAGATACCATCCTCTCCGAGAATTTTAGGTAGGATAAACCTGCCATCCCTACCAGGAGCCTCGGAGAGGTATCAATTCCTCAGATACCAAAGACTGAGCAACTCAGTCAGCAAATACTCAGAGTCAAGGGAACCAGGCAACTCCTCTCATCCATAGTTGCAATTTTTTAAAAAATAACCGTAAAAATTGAGGTTTCTTGTGGAATCGCACCCCTACAATAAAACACGTTGCTATAAACTTACAATCCAACACCAGCATTAAATTCAGAGCCATCAGTGAAGAAAAATTAGACTCGCAATGTTCCTCAGCATGAACTGTAATAATGCAATCTGCTTCAGCCTCCATCACAGTGCATTAAAGATTTTAAAATATCTACTTATGGCACATTCAATGGGGGGATTATCGATATCTTGAAAGGAAGATTTTCATTAACCATTAAATAAATTTGGAATTATGTGCGCCTATACCAATGCTTGATGAGGGACTGGTAATAGAGATCAACAGGGAGCTCTCCAGCATCGACCAGGACACAGGGTATTGACAATGATTTAAAAGGCCCTGTAGCTATGCTAACTCCAGCATGGTGTATGGAATCTAGGATCTTCAACCAGTTAGGGGTAGCTGACAAAAATATTTCGCAGACATATAAAAGCTTTGATAAATCAAAACAAATTATTTGTATAATTCCTGAAGAGTTTTACGACCTGCGTCCCGTGAAGAATGGGCCAAATATTTTTTTTAATTTAAGCAATTACTTTTTAATCTTCAAATGGTTAGTCCATGTCAATCTTTGGTCAAATGTTAATCCAAAGAAACAAGTCTCCTGTACACCACAAATCCATTGACCTTAATATAGATGTCAGGGTCTGGATGTACTCCCATAATCCAGCAAAAATGCATTATGACTGCATTACTAGTGGAAATTTTAAATAAACTCTCAACAGCGCACCTAATGATTTTGTCAATTGTTGGCTGAAATTTTCTCTCCACTAATGACATTCTCACTCCAGGATAATATATAGAGAAGTCATCCAAAATAAGAGTATGAAGAATATCATGGGGAATAACAGATGTTATCCCATGTATGTCAAAGGCAAATAAGGTTACAATCAGCACTCTCCCTTGGGAACCCTTCTTTCTGACATTTTCTGCTAGATAAAGTATTTCCAACTTACTTAGAAAAAGCAATGAGTCAGAAAAGCTTGAATAAGTAATGGTAAATCCCCTCTGAGTCCAGAATCATGAACAGTTCTAAGAATTCCTTGCCTTTAAGTAGTATCGTACATCTTTTCCAGGTCAAAAAACACTATGACATGGTGTTGTTCAGAAGCAAATGTTTCACAAGTAGCAGACTTCCGACATATTAATACCTCCGTTGTTGAATGCATCATCCTAAAACCGCATTGAGATATAGTGATAAAATGCCCTTTTTTTTTCTAAGTACCATACCAGCCTTACATTGACACTCTTCTATATGATTTTACATAGACAACATGTCAATGCATTTGGTGATAACTCGCATCAATTACTTCATTTGTGTTACTGCAAGCGAAAATATCATATTTGTTAGAAATAGCTATTTTTGAGAGTTTATCATTGGGTGAAGAGTGTCCATGGTCTCTCTCCTTTTTGGTTGGGAGGTGGGGAGTTACCGTTACTGGTAAATATGGTAACTGAGTATTTAGAAGAGCCTCCCCTTCGCCAGGCCAAGATGTTCTCTGAGAAAGTATTGTTGAATTTTTAAGAGGGAGGGAGAAAACTGGGTGGGGGTTAGTTCTGCCTTAACCTCGGTGGAGACTGGCAAGACTTTGTGAAGTAGTATACTTGGCTTCATCATGGTGCTGCTCTCTTGCAAAGTCCAACCCATCCATCTTGAAAGGCTGGAGAACAAAGTTAGAAGAATGTTTTTAGTTGCAAATCAATTGATTTCACTACTTGGCCTCTTTCAAATTCTTTTAGCATATCTAACACCTACATGCTCTGTGTTGGATTGTTGGTGGCTGCTGTTTCTTATTTATAATGCTGGCAATTTCTATGCAATTCCTATCACTGAGTTTATAATTCACATTAAAATTTATGAACTTAGTCTTAAATGCACAATTTCCATGATCAGGTTTTGAAAATGTCTCGCTAATTTTTTTTATTTTTGCAAACACAATCTGGGTGCCCCAACTTCAAACAATGGGAAGATTTTTATCCTTTCAATTTCTTCATTTATGTATGAAGGCACACCGGTCCCCTCAAAAGAGAGAATAATCATTACTGGTCTGGGGACATTGCATACTTTTCATACTTCTGATGGGTGCATTTCTGCAAGTCATATGTCTCTAGTAAATATTACTTTCCTACCATGGCTGAGGTTGAAATGGGGTTTAACGGCTGATTTTGGTTCATTGTCATTACATTTTAAATTGCAGAGAATGTGTGACTGGGTAACATATTTTTTTAAAAGGGCTCTAGTAACCTTCATGGAGTTCAATCCTAGACCAGTGGCACTAGCAAGAGTCGACTCCCAAATGTCCATTCCTTACCCAACCTCAAGGGGGTGGCATCACGTGTAATTAGAAATGCTCAAGTGTAAGAAAACCGAGTTGTAAATATGGGCAAACTGGACAGAGTCCCATCTCCAGAATCCAACCACCACAAGAATTCAAAGGCTGATTGAGATATATATCTTTCAGGTCTAAACATTATCAGGCAATAATGAACCCACCACAAATCCTACTATAAGCACTGCGCATGAACTCTAATCCCAGCAAGCAGCAACCATTCTCAAAGACCAGGACAGCTATAGAAGGGAGAGGTTGGGCAGAATTACTAAAATAATGAAAGTAAATTAATTGTAGTGAAATTTATTAATTTGATTGTAGTGAAAGCCTCCAAAGATGCAAGTAAAAATAGAGATATGGAATGAAACCTGGACAGCAACGTGAAGGAAATAAAACACAATTAGATTTAGAAATGAAAACTGAAGAGGAAAAAAATTGGGTTGGCGGGGGAGGGAGTGGACCAGACAAAGGAGAAGTATAGAGAATTTAAGGGTAGAGTGTCCCTCTCACCTGCCGCAAGGCTTCGATAGAAGACAAGGTTTTACAGTAGAACTCTGTGACTTCTTTCGTCGAGAGGTTGATGGGATGTAAGGACGGTTAACCTCTTGAATCGACTTCTATGTAGATAGATATCATTAACCTACTGCGTTAACCTTTTCTGAAAAGGCTTAGATGATCTTAGACAACTTAATTTCTGAGTGTAACCAGCTGCTTTTAAAGCAGAAAAGGAAGGGTTACTGAGACAGCTCCATTCTACACAAATACCACAGACCCTCCCTTCGTTAATCAAGTGCTATTTTATTAGTATCCATATAAATGCTTTCAACATGCTATGTTATAAATGAACCACAGTTTATTCTGCGGCCCATGTTGTGAACAGTTGGAACCCGCACAGTCAACTGTACAACCTTCATAATGACATCTTATCTCCTCCCAAGTTTTAACAAGATTCTGCTTATAGAATACTTAAGAATTTTTACCTTCCAATTTCAGACTATCAGTGTTAACGGACCATGTCAGTTTCGAGTTAAATATCATGCTTAAAAACGTCACTTCCTCTCCATGAGATAAAAGTGGGTATTACTTCAATATATCTCCATCTGGTAAAGCATATGACAAAAGTCGGCTTGCATCAAACAATCTTCGCATAAAGTGTATGGGACCTCAAGCATACCACCCTGAGTTTCTCTATAGCGTCTAAGGAACTGTTCACGTTTTTGCAAGTTTTTTTTTCTCCACCCTCATTCATTAAATAAGTAAAGGTAGAGATTGTATTCTTCTTCCTAGCTTAAACCCATTTTTATATGGGGTCGCCATTGCGAATGAGTCGTCTCCATCGATTTCTGTCCTGTGCCTCATTCCTTTCAATTCCATATCTTCCCCTACACAATCACGCCATCTCTTTCTTGGTCTTCCCTGCACTTCCATTTCCATCGTATGTCTTCCAACATGACGTTCCTCCCTTCGTAACAGGTGTCCATACCATCGAAGCCTTCCTTCCTGTATTTTCTTCGATATTTCAGCTACCTTTACCGATCCTCTCATATACTCATTTCTAATCCTATCTTCCCTTGTTACTCCCGACATCCATCTCAACATTCTCATTTCTGCTACATCCATCTTCTTCTCCTCTGTTTTCCTCAAACTTGCTGTTTCTGTTCCATATAACATTGCTGGTCTGACCACCGTCCTATGGAACTTTCCTTTCAATTTCAGAGGGACCTTCTTGTCACAGAGGACCCCTGATGCAGACCTCCAGTTATTCCATCCTCCCTGAATTCGGTGTCTCACCTCTTGGTCCATGCTTCCACTATCCTCTAATACGGACCCTAAGTACTTGAACTTCTGTACTTTCTTTATTTCCTCCCCACCCAATCTTATGCTACTTCCACCGTCCTCAGTAATACTAGAACACATATATTCGGTTTTTTATCTGCTTATTCTCATTCCTCTTTCCTCAAGTGCTGCTCTCCACCTCTCCAACCTCCCCTCCAACTCCTCCTTCCCCTCTGAACACAACACAATGTCATCCGCGTATACTATGCACCATGGCACTGCTTCTCTAACATCCCTGGTCATTACATCCATCACGATGTTGAAGATGAATGGGCTAAGTGCTGACCCCTGGTGTAATCCAACTCCTATCTCAAATCCATCCGTCTCTCCAACACTACTCCTCACTCTAGTATACACATTCCTGTACATCTCCTGAATAATTCTGACATACTTTTCTGGCACCATCTTCTCCCTCAAACATCTCCATATTTCTTGCCTTGGGACTCTGTCATAGGCCTTTTCAAGGTCTATGAATACCAGATGCAGGTCTCGTTGTTTTTCTCTGAATTTCTCCATTAGCTGCCTTATGCAAAATATTCCATCCGTTGTGCCGCTTCCCTTCATAAATCCTAACTGTTCCTTCCCTATTCTAACTTCCTCTCTCAGCCTGCTATCTATTATTCTATCCAAAATCTTCAACGTGTGAGACATTAGTTTTATACCTCTATAATTACTGCATTCCTGGACATCACCTTTACCTTTAAATATAGGTATCAATTTGCTTTCCCGCCATTCTTCTGGTATCTTTTCCTGTTCGAATATTTTTACCATCAGATCATACAAGATGTCTACCCTTTCCTCTCCTAAGGCTTTCCAAACTTCGACTGGGATTAAGTCAGGTCCTGTTGCCTTCCCATTCCTCATTCTTTTTAAGGCTCATATCACTTCATCCCTAGATATCCCCATTACCATTCCCATGTTTACTTGTCCATCCTCTCTTACAAGTCTTTCATTTTCTTCATTTAGCAGTTGTTTGAAGTACTCTTTCCATCTTTTCAGGATGTCTTCTTCCTTTTTTATGACCGTACCATTCCTATCTTTCATTTGCTTAATATGGGTGATGTCCTTTGTTCTTTTATTTCTTACTTTTGACAGTTTGAGCATCTTACTCAACCCTTCCTTGGTTTCCAGTTCATTATAAACCTCTTCATATGCCCTTGCCTTAGCTTGAGCTACCACCCTTTTTACTTCTTTGTTTCTTTCTCTAAATCTTTCTCTGTCCTCCTGCAGCTGTGACCCTTCAAATCTCTTCTTTGCCTCCCTTTTACCCTTCACCACTTCCCCCATCTCTTCTCCCCACCACCAGCTCTCCTTTTCCTCCCATACTATTCCAGATGTTTCCCCTAGTATCTCCTTTCCATGTCTTCTAATCACTGATGCATTATGCCTCCACCATTCTCCCACATCTTCAATTCCCAGATCAATCTCTCCCAGCACTCTTCTCCTGAACTCTCTCTTCTTATCATTATCCCTCCCTAACAATTTATACCACTTGATTTTCTTTACCCCATTCGTTTTCGTTTTCTTTTCTCTTTTCATCTTTAAATCCATACAAAGGAGCCTATGTTGGGGGGCCACGTGGTCACCTGGGATAACTTTACAATTTCTAACTTCCACCAGCCTTGATCTATTGTAAAGGAGGTAATCTATTTGTGTGCATCTACCGCCACTCCTGTATGTTATCAAGTGCTCCCTCTTTTTTTTGAAGAATGTGTTCACTATTGCCATATCAAAGGACACGGCAAAGTCTACTATACTCTCTCCTTCTGGGTTTCTCTCCCCAATCCCATGTCCTCCATGCACACGTTCAATTACATCCTTTTCATTTCCGACATGTCCATTAAAGTCTGCCCCCACTACAGTCCTCTCCTGCTCTTCCAGTTCTTGCGTTACCTCACTCATTTCGTTCCAAAAACGGCTCTTTTCTTACTGTGTGCAGCCCACTTGTGGAGCATAAGCGCTAATGATGTTCACCGTTTCCCCTCCATAACATATCTTCACTCTCATAATGCGGTCATTCTTTCTACTCACTTCCGTCACTGCATTCTTCATTTCCCCCGACAACACTACACCAACGCCATTCCTACCCTGCTCATTTGCTCCACTATAGATTAACTTGTAGCCATCCCCAAGCTCTTTAGCTTTATTACCCTTCCATTGAGTTTCCTGCACACACAAAATATCCACTCTCTTTATCCTCATTAACTCTGCCAACTCTCTTCCTCTTCCTGTCATAGACCCAATATTGAGCTGGCCTATTCTGATCACATTTAGAGCTCGCTTCTTTAGCTGCACCCGCTCATGATGCAGTAGCCCTCGCCTTGTCACAGAGTTAGGGCGATGTGTCTGTGCGTCGTTTACGGAGTACGGCCTAGCCCTATTCTCATCAATATCACGACTCATTTCATTGGTTTTGGCGTGGGTTTTTACAGTCGGATGCCCTTCCTGACACCAACCCTCCCTATTTATACGGGCTTGGGACCGGCACCCATTGAGGCTGGCTTGCCCCCACAGGTAGAGATTGTATTCAGGTAGATAATATCCATTAAATAAGCCTTGGCCTTGATTTGTTATCATTTTTTAACTGCATTTGATTTCTTGAGCAATAACTTCCGATA
>NC_087206.1:53262789-53297789 GCF_015104395.2 Macrobrachium nipponense | reverse complement strand
AATTAACCCTTAAACGCCGGAGCGGTAAATAAAAAAATGACTCCCGTGTGCCGGAGGGGTTTGAGAGTGAGCGCGTAAGCGGAAAAAATATTTTTTTCAAAAAATCACAGCGCGCTTAGTTTTCAAGATTAAGAGTTCATTTTTGGCTCCTTTTTTTCTCATTGCTTGAAGTTTAGTATGCAACCATCATAAATGAAATATTATCATTATCATATATAAATAATGCGATATATGATAGCGCAAAAACGAAATTTCATATATAATTGTATTCAAATCGCGCTGTGCGCCAAACGGTTAGAGGTAACAAGTTACTTTTTTTTTCGTTGTAATGTGCACTACATTGCAATCATTTTGATATATAACACATTGTAAAACGATAAAAGCAACACAGAGAAAATATTATCACAAAATGATGCATGAAATCGTAGCGCGCGGATGTAAAAAAATAATTTTTAAAAAAATTCGCCATAAATCGAAATATTGTTATAGAGACTTGCAATTTGTTTCAAAATGAAGGAAAATGATTGAATATTACGATACTGTAAGAGTTTTAGCTTACAAATGCAGTTTTTTACCATTTCGAACGAGTTAAAGTTGACCGAATGTCGAATTTTTGTTAAAAAAAATTTTTTATATGCAAATATAAAAAAAATGAGAAATGCTACAACCTTCCAATAATTTTTTTTTTTTTTTATATTGTGCATGTGTTTGCGCACATTTCATATATAAAACTTTAAAAAAAAAAAAAAGCGTAATATGAAAAGGCCTCAAATATTAGGAGAATGTGACCTACGCGTTTCCGAGATTTTCGGCCGAGAATCGGCGCGCGGACGGAATAAAAATATTTTTTTCAAAAATTTACCATAAATCGAGATATTGTTCTAGAGACTTGCAATATGTTTTAAAATGAAGATAAATGATTGAATATTACGAGACTGTAAGATTTCTATGTTATATAGGCGTTTTTTGACCTTTTCGGTTGAGTCAAAGTTGACCGATCGTAGTTTTTTCGTACTTATCGTACTTTTATAGCAAAATAGTTCAAAAATGATAAATGCTAACAACCTTCCAATAATTTTTGTTATATTGTGCATGTTTTTCGCACATTTTCATATATAAAACTTTAAAAAAAGCGTAATATGAAAAGGCTCAATATTAGGAGAATGTGACCTACGCGTTTCCGAGATTTTCGGCGAGAATCGGCGCGCGGACGGAATAAAAATATTTTTTTTCAAATATTCACCATAATCGAGATATTGTTCTAGAGACTTGACAATATGTTTTAAATTGAAGATAAATGATTGAATATTACGAGACTGTAAGATTTTTTATGTTATATATGCGTTTTTTTGACCTTTTCGGTGAGTCAAAGTTGACCGATCGTAGTTTTTTTCGTACTTATCGTACTTTATATGCAAATATTTATTCAAAAATGATAAATGCTACAACCTTCCAATAATTTTGTTATATTGTGCATGTTTTTTGCGCACATTTTCATATATAAAACTTTAAAAAAAGCGTAATATGAAAAGGCACAAAAAATATTAGGAGAATGGGACCTCGCGTTCCGAGGATTTTCGGCCGAGAATCGGGCGCGCGGGGACGGAATAAAAATATTTTTTTTCAAATAATTCACCATAAATCGAGATATTTTGTTCTAGAGACTTGCAATATGTTTAAAATGAAGATAAATGATTTGAATATTTACGAGACTGTAAGATTTTTTTATGTTATAAATGCGTTTTTTGACCTTTTCGGTTGAGTCAAAGTGACCGATCGTAGTTTTTTTTTTCGTACTTATCGTACTTTATATGCAAATATTTCAAAAAATGATAAATGCTACAACCTTCCAATATTTTTTTTTGTTATATTGTGCATGTTTTTGCTCACATTTCCATATATAAACCTTTAAAAAAAGCGTAATATGAAAAGGCTCAAATATTAGGAGATGTTGACCTACGCGTTTCCGAGATTTTCGGCTGAAAATCGTCGCGCGGAGGGGGAAAAAAATTTTTTTTCAAAATTCACATAAATTGAGATATTGTTCTAGAGACTTGCAATATGTTTTATGAGATAAATGATTGAATATTACTAGACTGTAAGATTTTTATGTTATAAATGCGTTTTTTGACCTTTTCGGTTGAGTCAAAGTTGACCGATCGTAGTTTTTTTCGTACTTATCGTACTTTATATGCAAATATTTCAAAAATGATAAATGCTACAACCTTCCAATATTTTTTGTTATATTGTGCATGTTTTTGCGCACATTTCCATATATAAAACTATAAAAAAAGCGTAATATGAAAAGGCTCAAATATTAGGAGAATGTGACCTATGCGTTTCCGAGATTTTCGGCCGAAAATCGTCGCGCGGAGGGGGAAAAAAATATTTTTTTGTTTTTCAAAAATTCACCATAAATCGAGATATTGTTCTAGAGACTTGCAATATGTTTTAAAATTAAGTTAATGGTAAATGATTGAATATTACTGAGCTGTAAGATTTTTATGTTATAAATGCTTTTTTTGACCTTTTCGGTTTGAGTCAAAGTTGACGATCGTAGTTTTTTTTCGTACTTATCGTTTACTTTATATGCAAATATTTCAAAATGATAAATGCTGCATCCTTCCAATATTTTTTGTTATATTGTGCATGTTTTTGCGCACATTTCCATATATAAAACTATAAAAAAAGCGTAATATGAAAAGGCTCAAATATTAGGAGAATGTGACCTACGCGTTTCTGAGATTTTCGGCCGAAAATCGTCGCGCGGAGGGAAAAAAATATTTTTTTCAAAAATTCACCATAAATCGAGATATTGTTCTAGAGACTTGCAATATGTTTTAAAATGAAGATAAATGATTGAATATTACTAGACTGTAAGATTTTTATGTTATAAATGCGTTTTTTTGACCTTTTTGTTTCGGTTGAGTCAAAGTTGACCGATCGTAGTTTTTTTTCGTACTTATCGTACTTTATATGCAAATATTTCAAAAAAATGATAAATGCTGCAACCTTCCAATATTTTTGTTATATTGTGCATGTTTTTGCGCACATTTCCATATATAAAAAACTATAAAATAAGCGTAATATGAAAAGGCACAAATATTAGGAGAATGTGACCTACGCGTTTCCGAGATTTTCGGCCGAGAATCGGCGCGCGGACGGAATAAAAAATATTTTTTCAAATATTCACCATAAATCGAGATATTGTTTCTAGAGACTTGCAATTTGTTTTAAAGTGAAGGTAAATGATTGAATATTACTAGACTCGTAATTTGCTTAACCCCCCCCCCCCCCAAAAAAAAAAAAAAAAAAAAAAAATGTAATTATTATATATTATATATATATATATATATATATATAGAATATACGTATATATATAATTTTTTTACGTAAAATAATATATTACATTCTTCGATTCTGGTACCAATACATAAATAAAAGGAATGCAGGTGACACTTCTCTTTTCGCATACAATGAAATGTCTTATTATTATTTTATCATGCACACATTCAGATATATAAAAAATTGTAATAAATATAAAACTAAATAAAAAAATAAATGCAGAATACTCACTCGTAATCCTGACTCTTCGTTCTATTCTTGTTTTCTCCCTCCTCCATTGAAGAGTCTTGCATTTTTTTCCACTCGACATGACGAGGTACAGGTGGAGGAGGGAGACGCGCGCCCTTACTGCTGATGGACCCGGCGGCCCCGTGCGCCCTCCGCTGTCGGTTTAGGGGGCGCGCTCCAATACATGACCTTAGTGTGATACTTTCGGTCACACTCCCCTATCCTGCAAAGAGCAACTTTGCAGAGACGACAGAAGAACCGGGTGGTCTCTCCTTCTGCCATTCATATGGCAACCCACACCCGGCACCGTTTCTGCCTTCGCCCTTCTAAGGCCTCCAGTATGTGTTCCCCTGGCTGCAGCCGACACGCAGGGTCCACTACCCGACGAGAAGCGGTGATGGCGGGGCCGGCAGCAAGAGGGGCGTCGTCAGCAGGGCGGCGGCAGCAGGGGCGTCGTCAGCAGGGGCGTCGTCAGCAGGGGCGTCGTCAGCAGGGGCGGCGGCAGCAGGGGCGGCGGCAGGTCAAGCGAAGTTGGCCCTCCTATCTGCCCTTTCCTCTAGGGGCAGATCTGCAGCTCGGGGCAGGGGGTCAGTTATGGAAGGCCACTCATCGGGATCGAAGTTGATGAGGGCATTCCCGGCTACCTCTAGGAAAAACTGTCTGTGGGTCAACCTCGGAAGATTGTCACCGCGGTACCCACAGTACAGTATGTTAGGCATTTTGGAGGGCCAACTGAAGGATGTATTTGAGGAGCTTCTGCTGTACACCTTCTGGTTCTCCTGGCGAAGGGATAGTACTGGATGAGCTGATCAAGAGATCAACTCCTCCCATGTGCCTGTTGTAGTGCCCAATGACAGTAGGCCGCTCGGTACGAAACTCCTCAAACACAACTCGGCCCTGTCGACGTGTCTTCTTCCGCTGTACGATCTCTTCTTGATGGGTTCATGACTCGTCGTAATCATGGGGTGACGAGTCGGGACACCCTTCCCAACAGATGACGAAGACAGCGCCCTTCCGCCGCCACTCTGTCTCTCCTCTTGCCAGGTGTTGCGGATGACTAGCGAACCTCTTGAGGACATTCGGGGCCCCACGCACCAACCGAAGGGTACCACTGACGTGAACACCTGCTTCATACAGTTCCTGGGCCAGGGATACCGGAGTTATAATAATTATCCATAAACAGGTGATATCCCTGGTTACGGAAAACGTCCCACAAGGTTGAATACAGTGTCACGCAGCGTGGAGAATACCCCGGTATACACTGAAAAGTCCACAACGTATCCAGTGTTGGCCTCGGTAATGAGAAAGAATTTCACACCATATTTCTTTGGCTTCTTGGGGTTATACACTTTTATACTAAGACGTCCTTTGTAAGGCATCATCCCCTCATCCAAAGACAGGTTCTTTCCAGGAATCACGAGATTACTACACCGCTCACGGATATAATCCAACACTGTAACGCACTAAAATGAGGCGATCACTGTTATTCCGGGGTATGGCCCCTTCGGTTGAAGGCGTTGAAGTACCTGTCCATCGCAGGAAATTATCACGGGACATAACGCCAGGCACATTCGGCATACATAAAAAATAAACTTCTCTTCCAATATTGCCTGACGTCGATAGCAGGTGTCAAACCAAAATAAAGTGGAGAACCCCAAAAAATGTGCCATGTCATGTAGGTTGCAACCCCGCCAGTAATACGACAAGGTCGTCTTCAGCTCATACCGGCAGTACCGAGCGTAGTCCACCGTCTCGTGTACCAGGTATTCCAGCAATTACCCGCGTCAGGAAAAGCTGGATGAATCCCAAAACAGTCAGGGGTATTGGTACGGTCATCCCAGGTGTTGCCGTGAAGGGGTGCATGTGAGGAGGGGTGGGGACCTCCGTCCACCCCTCGTCACTCTCCGACGACCGACCTTCACCTTGGCTGGCTGCGACGAGCCGACCTTAAGATCTATATGTGCCCGTGCCGCGCGCAATTTGCTTTAACTGCGCTTACGGGTGCGGGCATGATGCCCACATCTTATCCCCCCTACCCCCTTCCCCCTCCCCGGGTCATGGACCCCATCACCCTCATGCTTATGGCCCATCACTTTCTGTATCGACGCCTCCTCGCCCCGATAAAACATTGGAGCCCGTATCCCCACCCTCCCCCTCCCCCTCAGATTCCCCCTCGTATGCACTGAATTCGAGCTCACTTTCGGGATGTGAGCCTCGAACGGCCCCATTGGGGGCAAATATTCATCCTCACTTTTCATCGGGACTGATGTCCTCATCACTCGATGACCATCCGCCATCAAAATGAGGACTTGGACATATTCGCGATCAAGCTCCGAAAGATATTCGTCTATGTCCCTTGGTTGGAGGCCTCCCAAATGCCTACGAATGCCCCTAAGGACGCCCACATGCTTCCTAGGGGTAACCAAAGGCATACGATGTTTTCCCGAAACACTTTCAGACACACGTGGCCGCACAGAACGGCCTTGAGGCGCGGGGTCATGCTGGGTGCTTGGCCCCTCGCCAGCATCCATGTCCAAAACTCGCCTTACACGATCCCTTCCGACGGGTAAAACGCGCCTTTCACGTTCACACGTCGTTGAGACATATCTAGGAATGTCTTGTAGCAATACAAATGCTCAAAGTCTCGCACAAGTCCAGAAAAACACGCTTTTCACGAAAGATCGCTCTCGGATGGTGCGCTACTGATGCTGGCTGGAGCGAGAAGAAGGGATATCGCGCATGCGCACCTGGGTCACGCTTCAAAAACAAACAAAACAAGCCTTGATCCGTGGACTCCCAGCATTCCCCAAGGTGCGTGATTCAAAAGTTTTAGGCTGGTAGGTCCTATAAGTATTTTTCCGCGAATTTTTAAAAAAAAAACTTTGTATGTCGACGTAAAATACGTCCAGTCGGCACCCGACAGACAATTTATCTCGACGTAAAATACGTCCAGTCGGCGTTTAAGGGTTAATGAGTAAAAAGTCCTCTTATTTTTGAGTAAGAGCGTCACTCTGTTCTTATCATAGTCAAATGACAAGAAATGCTGAGCTGACTGGTCAAATTAGGCGTAATTGCACGTAATCACGATTACGGTGATGGAAATGTACTGTTGCACTATATGCATAGTCATTTTTTCTATGCATATGAGCGTGTTATAGTAAGTACATCTGCATAATGTTAGAAACAATATGCATTCGCTATGAGTACACTGCTCTCTCTCTCACTCTCTCTCTCTCTCTCTCTCTCTCTCTCTCTCTCATGCATTATTTTTACCGACTTAAGGTAATTGATGCAGGACAGCACTTTGCTGTTACCTGTGTTTGCTTCTCTTTTGCGTCCTCTCTCTCTCTCTCGCTCTCTCTCTCTCTCTCTCGTTGGGTATATACTCTTCTTAAAATTCCTTGCTTACAATCGGGTGGCAACCCCTCCTGTTCTCTTCCAATAAACCAGCAACAATTGTTACACCATATCTAACTCTGAGAAAATGTTTAAGAAGTAAAAATTATTACTGTTGTGTACAACGACTGTAACTTTACTTCAACCGAAATTTTTTTGAATTTTTCCTTATTTTATTTACTAAAGATGTGGGTCTATTGCTCACTTACGGGCAAGAATAATTACCTCTATTTTATTTCGTTATTTTCCTTTCTTGTCTTACAGACAAGCCCTATATAATAGTAAACAAATGTTTCACTGGACCATCCACCTTCGTAACATTATTATTTCAATATGTGTATAATATATGTAATATTTATATATATATATATATATATATATATTATATATATATATATATATATATATATAAATATCAAGCTACAAAAGTCCTTTAATATCTAATTCGCTCTACCTCGGAATTTAATATATTTCATATATGTTAAACTGAAGGGTAATTTATTCGGCGATAATAGAATTGCTGGCCGACGGGCACGAAACCATTGACATCTTCAATTTTACGACTGGCAGTGCAGATGTCGATGGTTCGTGTCCGTCGGACCAGCAATTCTATCATCGCCGAATAAATTCCCCTTCGGTTTAAACATATATGAAAATATATTAATTCCGAGGTAGAGCGAATTAGATATTTAAAAGGACATTTGTAGCTCGATCTATGTATATGAATCACGGTAATGTAAAATGACTTATATTTTATATATATATATATATATATATATATATATATATATATATTATATATATATATATATATAATCATGGTCCATTCACAATCAAGGGATTGACCACATTGTCTCCTTGGCATAGTAAATAATTTCATAACATCCCTGCTTGCTTTAAACTTTGGCACAGTCGCAAGGACATGAATAGGAAGAAGATAAATGTCTAAAGGAATAATACCTGCCGATTCCACCAAAACTTTAGTGGCTAGATATTCAAAGACCACTTTAAACAAAGCGTGATTCGACCTCCTGCTTACTCGCGACGTGTGTAAAATTTTCCACTCACGCAAAAGTTGTAAACATTATATTCCTAAATTTAAACGTAAATTTAAACATGCTAAAATCAACAGCCAAACAGAGCCTTGTTTCACCAACAAAAAGTAAAATAAATACGCACACTATTTTTTCATATTCATTCTAATGAATACATCATAAATATCCCACCCTAAAATTCACGTATCTTTAACTCAACGTGAAACACTTTTATCAGCCCTCTTTAGACTCTTCCATAAACCTTTCCTAAACTGCCCTCCCCCAAACAAGAACAACAACATCGATAAAGTAGTTTGTAAGCTTACTCCCCGAGTAAATGAAAATACCTTAGTGTTACAATTAAGAAGACAAGTTGGGGCCTGCAGTCGAAGTATTCTTTGTCAATTACCATAAAAACCAAATAAACTTATGGTCCCAAAAACCTGTTTGGGCGAAATGTAACCTTTTTTTTATTTTAAAGAAAATCCCATTTCCTTTTCAGTCGTAAGCGACAGCACAACATCCCCTTTGCCAATTACATATCTCAAAGGTGCTTACAAAAATTGTGGCTGCCAGAAAAAATGAACTCGGAAATTTCTTCTACAAGGTGGACTACTCTTCCGCGGTACAAGTAAAAAGGAAAACAAAGTTGAAAAGAAAATGTTGGTGTTAATTGCATTTTCAATCCAATTATTGCTCTGGGAATTATGATAAAGAAACATTTAAAAAAACTTGTTTTCTGTCATTTCTACAAAGACAGAATACATATTGCCACATAAACAGTTATCAATCTAAACATATAAATAAGTGGATCAGAGAATTTGAGTACACAGGCGAATGAGCAATCGATAAAGCTCCCGAGGACCTTACATGAAAGTACAAATGATTCAGTGTTAGGGATTTAGTACTGCCAATAACTCTTTAGTCCGTAAATGAAGTGGTAGATGACTCACCCTTGATTTATTGGTTAACGGATAAACTTAGCAGTTGTTGTTTTCTTTAAATATACCATCCTCTGTTAGGTTATCTCGCTACAAACTCTCTTCCCCAGCCATATGGTGATTTACACTGCACACTGAGCTGGAATAGGGTTTCATTAAGTTACGTGGATTAGATTAGGTGGTAGAAAGGCGAGCGTAGATTCAAGGATTAATTAGTGTACTGTATTCTGATGTGGATAAGTCCCGTGGAAAGAATAAGAGTTGACAAGTTGGAAAAGAGTACAATGCAAAATTGTTAAGAAGTGAATATAAAAACCTCCGAATACATGAACTGATGTACTGACTGTTGTAAGTTATGAAGGTGCCTCTCATTTTAGATGTTTTCAAGATTAGGCAGTTCATATATATATATATATATATATATATATATATATATATATATATATATATATATATATATACGTCTACGTATTATATATGTAATGCATAATATATATATATATATATATAATATATTACATTACATATATAAAATACGTAGACGTATATATGTACATATATGTATATATATATGTGTGGTGTATATATATACTATATATATATATATATATATATATATATATATATCTATACATACTTTGTAACAATAACACTATATCACGAAGATAAACATACTACTGACGAGCTACGACAACAGAGAAAAATATTCAAGCATTCTGAATTTCAAAATTCTAGTTGTAAATGTACTTTTTGGGTGATAGTAAATATAATTATAAAACAATGGTCGGTTTATTGCTTTATAAGCATATTAGCGCTCAATAATGTACATTAACCACTAATTTTTTTCAAAACGACCAATCTGTAATAAAGCTAAAAATAGCTTTAAACCCGTAAATTATATTCTCTCTTCAAGCTCTGGTCAATTTATAAATACCAACTATCTCTCTACTGTTCATAAGAAAGCGCTCTCTTTGGTTCTGCAGACTGCTAAATTCGACCCAAATCCTTAGCTTTCAGTGGGACCAAGCAATCATCACAGAAAAGCCGATTTCTTCCACCCCTCAGGTAACATCGATCAATTTTGTATGACCAACAAGAAGGCGGCATAGTATGGTTTTCCATTTCCTTATTAAATCGCATTCCCAATCGTTACTGTCTGGAAGCATTTCTCTCTTTTTGATGGGATCTACTTCATGCCCTGCTTCCTGTTGAAACAGACAGATAGATCATAATAGGGAACCGTACACTGATTGATCAGAGGTCCTCTGGTGTCGTAATGTAAGAGGTCATTGGCAATGATGCAACGTGTTGAAGACTTATTGATATATATAAAACTAGGAGACACACTGAAGCTCCTGCCGACGACCAGCTTCTAAAATAAATATAAAAATGTCTAGTATCAAGTGTTAATACTCTAAAAGAATACTCGCAAAAATGTACCTACCATCTTCGTCACGAGACTCGGAAAAATAAAACTTAAGATCCCTAAAACTAAGCATTCAACCAGCAAACGCCTCATAGTCCAAAGGACCAAGCAAATTTATCGATGCTTACTTACCTAGTTCATGTAACATTCTATCCCATAACTGTTAACATGGGCAGGTACCCAAAAACATTTCCCATACTAACAGATGATCAGTAGTAAAAGCTTGCAGAAACAGCGAAGCATTTCTAAAGTAACAATAATTGTACAGTTGATATATGCCCTAATTCGTTAAAATGCCATACGACCCAGAATTGAAGGTTGTTATATCAGAGTTGTCCCATAACTAAAAAAATCACTGGAGACTCCATACTCAGCACCTAGCCATTGTGTTCACATATTTTGATATTTACTTTTAAAACAAAGAGTTCTTTTTCCTCCTCATATTTAAGTCTCTTTACGACACTGCAATACCTGAAAAATTTTTCAACAGGAATCTTCCATCCAGAGGCAGCAGTGCTTGAAAAATTTAGTGCCTAAAATATTCTTAATTCTTAAACTTGCATAGGAAAGCTTGCATGATTTTCATTATAAGTTTTAAGTTTATTTTCCCTTATGGCTGCAAAGATAAGGTATTGGGTAGTTTTCTTCTAACCCAGTATTGGATGCCATCTTCCTCTATATAATGTATATGAAATCCTTAACAAAAATACACTATTTTTGCTTGGTGACTCTGCCTAAAACGTGTATAACCGAAACAAATGCATAAAAACATGAAAAGATGTTAAAACTTTGACTAGCGGCCATGTTGAAAAATGACAGGCATTTTGGAATTTTAAGTGGACACCCAATAATTCTTAAAAAGTGGCTTATGGAGAAGATATGTACTAAATTTAATGTTTGTATAATCAACTGAAGTATTTTAGTGAAAAAAATTATTTTATCTGCTGCGCTGTAATGCCTGTCACCGGTTTTGAAGAACAAAAGGTGCCGGCACAGTTGTGACAATCAAGGAATCACATGCAATCTTAAGAGCATTTCTCCTAGTAGACTCAAGACCATTTTCGGCATCAGTCGTCACAGTTAGGACTGAACAGAGTTCTCCATATTAGTGCCAAAAGCCGTCATTTATATTTATGCTGATATAGTGCTTTAAGGTCCAGGACTGGCAGTAACATAATCAATATAATATAGAAAAAAAAAGGCTGAAAAATTAGAAAAATATCAATTGACGTTTCCCCCATAGGGAAGCAGTCCCATCAGTGCACCTCATGCGGGACACTCTATGCATTACTTAAGGTTCTTTGCAGCGTCCCTTCGGCCCATAGCTGGAACCCCTTTCATTCCTTTTACTGTACCTCCGGCCATATACTCTATCTTCCATCAGGCTTTCCACCCTCTCCTAACAATTGTTTCATAGTGCAACTGCGAGGCTCTCCCCCTGTTACACTTGTAAAACCTTACTGTCAAATTCCGTTTCAGCTCTGACTGACCTCATAGGTCCCATATAATCATTCAGTCATTAATGAGATTCATTTCTCTACTAACTGACCCCATGTGTCCAGCCCCTATCCCTAACCAGAAGGAATGGCACCAACATAATTAGAGAGGATCATGTGTAAATTTAACCTGCTTGGTCGGACCGAAACTATCACATGAATGGTGTCAACCCAATTGAATTATGTTGGTGGGCAAATCTGGACACATCAACCTTACCCACGAGTCTCGGAGCTGTCCCTTGATGTGATTCTGCCATCACGATGTCAACATATCGCAAGTTGAACAATCCCCACAATTTCAACCCTAAAAATAACATTAATGGGTAAGACTGTTGGACTAACATAAGAGAACGAGTTCCAGGCGTTCAAGGCTCACTCCGCCCCAGATAGGTTTCTGCTTTCATTAATCTAATTATTTATATATAGTATATATATAAAGATATATAGTAGATATATATATATATATATATAATATATACGATATACATATACATACATATATATATAAATATATATATATATATATATATAATATATCATCATATATATAAATACACACATATATGCATCTGTATGTGTGTGTATGTATATTCAATTACAGAATCCATAACTCTAATGTATTGTCACTAAAACTAAAGCGCTTATCTGTACCACATGTCTCACTGTGTATTAATAATCTTTCGTTATGTGACCACGCAAAAATGTTTTGAATTATTTTTCAGAACGTTTCGCTCATCGAACGTTATCTAAACGTCGTTTCCTGAATGATTCTCGTCCGCGTTGGTTAAGCGTTTCAGGTGACTGTGCACAAAGCGAAATAACTTTTAAAATCTACATTTAATCATCTGAACACCCTCGCTGGATTTTAATTAAATACATTAATTCTCCATCCATTCTACGATTTTATTTCTCAACCCTTCTACAATTTTATTTCTCAACCCTCCTATAATTTTATTTCTAATTTAAGTTATTGTTATTGATATTTTTATCAGTAATTTTGCAGACCCGGTCCCCAATCTCTCGTTTTCTCTCCAAGAATTCTATGCGCGGATACTGCTTGTAACACCATGTATATAATTAAATACGGATACTATACATAAATACTATTCATATCGTAATGTTGGAACGGAAGAAAGAAAAGAAACGGTTAACAAATGTTGGGATTTTCTACTTTCATTTAATTTTATCGGCTTAGTGTATACAAATAAGAAAACATACCTCCTATATATACATTAATCACAGAATATACAAATTAATTTAAACATTTCCTACCATTTAAGAACATTACAGAGAGAGAGAGAGAGAGAGAGAGAGAGAGAGAGAGAGAGAGAGAGAGAGACCTATCTGGTAATAGTAAAATGAACGACAAAAACCTGAAAGACTCGAAAAATGTAACTGGGTTTTGTGTTTTATTTGTTAGTCTAAGCTAGGTAGCCGTTCCAATTTATTCAATAAAACTTCAAATTAAATTTCTGATAAATTTAGGCTAAATATTGATTGATTGCATTGAAACGCAGGATTTACTGTAGTTTTGTGCAAAATTTACAGCTTATGGATCGAACCTGATAAACGTGGGTCTTATCATCACGAAAAACTTCGTTTGTCTTTTCTTAGCAGCTACACAAACAGTAGTTACATTTAACTTTTATAGCAGCAGCAATGACAATCACAAGAACAATGGAAATTACACTCCCATAATCTAAGGGTACACTATGAAAACCTTGAAATACCGCGACATTGAAACCTTCTGCACGGCACATCACCATTACGAAATACATGTCTATATTCCAAAGAGGATTTAGAAAACTTACAAAAATGTATCATCTTCTCTCTCTCTCTCTCTCTCTCTCTGTATGTATGTATGTATGCGTGTGTACGCGTGAGTGTTAGTCGACGAGCCCGAGATAAATCTGACACACCTTAAGGGTTACATTCTCCCTACAAAAGATTCCTCGCCATTCTTAAAAATCTAATGTTTCCAAAACAATCCCTCCATAACAGAAACACAACGTTTTAGTATAAAATCATACCTTCATGACCCAGGAGATCCTTTCTGCAAACCAGCTAAACTTTTATCTAAAATCCCCGCTGTGATTTACAAATCGTTTTTGAAGTTAACTAACCAAACGTAAATCAACTTGAATATGCGAGTGACTTTTCCCCTGAGCTGCAAACGCCAAAAGGGGCGAGGGTTTGGGGGCGGGAAGTATTGGGGATGAGAGAATATCGCGTAGTTTCAATGAACAGTACTGGTTTTCTCTTCTCTATTTTTCTTACATTTTCTGTTTGTTTACTGTGCAACGACATGGTACACAAATTCAGATGAACTTTTTTGGCAATCATTCCGGTTTCGCTATATTGCGAAATAGACTAAAATGCACATGAAATAAAGTAAAATGGGATGTGTCCAGGAAGTACTGAACACTCCATTCCACCAATCCCGATATAGTTATACGATACTGAACTTAACTTCTAGATTGGTGGTCAGGTAAGCCGCGCGGCGTCATAATACCTGCTTTGGTTACTAACGCCATCCTTTCCAACCCCCCCCCCCCCCCCCTTTTTTTTTTTTTTTTTTTTTGAACGGAGGGAGTGGGGGATCGAACGGAAGCGGCAAGTAAGGCAGAGCGTGGAGCCCTTGGTTAGGTTGTTACTGAAAGTTCGATAGCATGTACGGAGGACTACGTGTTGTTTAGACAATTCTCTTGCTCTGTTATTGCTCTTGTTACGGTTGTTCTCACTCAAGTTGTAAGTTTTGCTGCCTCTTCTATCGGTCACCCCTGTTCTTAAGATGTGACGTATCTTCACACTTTGCCGATCATCTTCCTTTAAAAGCGTTTTACCTCATAAAGTCAAGGACCAAAAATGTGCCTCGGTATTTTATAAACGTGTTTGCAAAAACACTAGTGCAGATGTATGCTGTTGCATGTCAAAAATGCCACTACCGGCCATAAGGAACCATTCAAATTCATGTAAAACTGACATTATGTATAATAATTTCAAAATACTATGTCAAACTACTGATTGTCTTTCGCTCCTTCTTTTAAAATCTCTTTACGTCACTGTCTCCTTCTTTAAACAACCAAACCACCTCCACAACATTACATTTGCCTAACAGCCTATTACTCACATTCATTCTCTCTCTCTCTCTCTCTCTCTCTCTCTCTCTCTCTCTCTCTCTCTCTCTCCCTTTTTTATTCCTCAAACATCGCCTTTTGCTATGCTGTTTTCCATCAGTTAACAACCAAACCTCTTAACAGTAAGTCTGGAAAAACGCTTTCTTTGTTTATTTTTTCAATATTTATCTTTTCTTTTGCTTTTTTATGTTATTTTACCGACTTATGCAGTGTTTTGATTTACTTTTAGCTTAAAGTCGCTTTGTAGTTTTTCTTTTTCTTTTAGCTTAATGACAAAACTATATTTCTTATAATTATCAGCTTATTTTAGCATACTTTTTAATATTGGAAAAAGTTAATTCTATGTATAGCCCTGAAGATGGGAAAGGATTCCCGAAACGTAGGTGTAAATAAAAAGAAGAAATGATCTCCAGTCTTCTCGCTGTCCTCTTCATTATTGAACTTAAGCTCACCTTACAAATTATATATATATATATATATATATATATATATATATATATATATATATATATATATATATACAATTTTTTATTTCTACAAAACACACAATATATTTACATTATACATAGACACGTATATATACACATACACACACACACACACACACACTAATATATATATATATATATATATATATATATATATATATATATATATAGATATATATATATATATATATATATATAAATATATATCTATTATATATATAAAATCTATATATATATATCACATATATATCTATATATATACGTATATATATTATATATATATATATATATATAATATAAACTATATATATATACATATATATATATATATATAATATATATATAAACATATATATAATTATATATATATGTGTATATATATATATAAATATAAAACATATATATATAATATATATATATATATATATATATATATATATATAAAACACATCAGTATGAGTTTTCCTCGAGTAGTTGGCCAGTGCAGCGATGCATGAAAATCCACTCCTTGATAGGGCACTTATAACTGGCAAGTGAAAAACGACCTTGGTCTGTCGCCTATATACTTTGGCCAGTTGCATAACGGAGAGAAATAACCCGAGTCATGCCATCTTTATACTGGGGCTTTTTCACAGACTACGGCGCAAGTAATAATAATAATGATAAAATAATCTTCGCGTTTCGTAATTATGTCACACTATTCCGATAATGAACATGTATCTTTGATGTGAATAATATCATTATTCTAATAAGTTCTTGAATTCATTCCTTTTATTCTTGGTATCACCAGGATAAGACGCCTCCCTGGGACATCACTGGAGATCATTATTTTTCCTTGTCGTCACATCAGCAAACTGTTCCTCATTTGAGACGACCTGGTCGTCTCACCTCTCCTGGCATCGTATCTCACCCTTCCCATCTCTTTATTAGCTTCTAAGTTTGGACCAATGACGGCAATATCTTATTACTAAGGAACAGCACTGTGACAGAACATCAATGAAAAGTATTTATGAACATTAAGCTCATCAACATTGCTGGTAAGAAACTTGACATGTCTGTAAAAATACCGCTCCATTAAAGCCTCATCTTATTTGTTTTGGCAACGTTTCTGAATAAACAGAAAAGGAGAATGTTCATAAGAGAAGCAGATCTTTTTATAGAGTGAAAATTACATGTCACCTTCTATAAGGCTTCTGCATTACAACATCGAACAAATTATCATTCCTATAGACATTGTGTCAGTCTTTCCTAGTAAAAACACCTAGATACAAGGAAGGCCATAAAATATTATTCACTAAGTTACTCAAGTAACTTCAGCATGAAATCATAAAACATTCCACAGGCAAGTGGGAAAAAATAAGATACCTCATCATTCATTTACACTTTTTCTCGTGGAAAAAAACCTTATTTAAAAAACATATACAATAATTTTTTTACGGATATATAGCCAAATATGAAGTAGAAATCAACCCCCGCCCCCACAATCCATAATTGTTACTACAACCAAAAGCACTGAATTTACATATAGCGAAATCAGAACAGAACAATTACACATTACTGCAACGCATTATTCTATCAATGAAAATATATATGTTCGACCACCTCTGACCCTTTACCAAATGCTGTTTAATATAGCTGTTGGTCAGCGAGTAGGTTCGCAAAAACTTGTGCTATAAAAGTACTAGTAATTACTACAATAATAATGCAAATGTAAATGGCACCATAGAGCCTTTCCATAGTGACACTGGTCCCTCGTAAACATAAAAAAATGCCACTTCTTATCATCCCGTTTTAACGACTAAATGATGGACCTCGAGCAAAAAGCTCCTTAAGAAAAGGATTCCACTTGAGATTTCCTCACAACGAGAGTTAGACGTAACGGGACAATGACATTCACATCACGCACACGTCACTTGGCACAATGGACTGCGAGATCATGGCACTGTTAAAGAGTTCGGGGTTCCTTTCAGAGTTCGTTGCACTGCAGAACATCTTGGGTGAAGCCTCTCTATAGGAGTGGAGTGAGAATGGAGATCTTATTCGACCTTGAAGGATAAACTGACGTTGTGGAAACTATATCATTTTTACTTTGGTCTTGTTGACTTATTACAGAATTCTTTAATGTTGTCCTTTCAAGTTTTCATTGCAACAGAGTAAATAATATTGTAATATAAATATTTTCTTTTGCTTCAATTTAATTTTAAGAACCACTCTCTTTGTTTAAAATCGGTGGCTATCGTGACAATGCCTACTACTCGGAGCTCTCTTAATTTTAAGAATGATTACTGGTCACGCAAGTTCTTACTGAACCGGATTCATCTTCGTGGACTGGCCAATGGAAGTCAACGGTTGCTATGTTGACCTTCGCGGAAAAAGAAGCTTTCACAGCACACTCAGCTAAAAGGAATGTCTTTATGTCCTTAAGAGCAGAAAACTGATCCTTTAAGCTCCCAACAGCAGTTAACATCATTCCAATCATCACATTTCAACTTCGCTCCAATCCATCCAACGCCTATTACATCTATCTATCTGTCAATATTATATATATATATATATATATATATATATATATATATATATATATATAATGTGTGTGTGTGTGTGTGTATATATATGAATATATGTAATATGTATATATATACACATATATATATATATATATATATATATATATATATATATATATATATATATATATATATATATATATATATATATATATATAATCTCGCAGTGGATTGGGGCTTTGAGCGACCGATTACCCAGCTGATAAGTCTTTTTGGTTTGAACAATTTCTTTTGGTGGAACTTTACTTCATGAGTTTTTGGATGAGTGGTTAACATTTTTAATATTCGTTTTACTAATTTATACTTAGCTGTGAGGCCGGGGAGGCCATTCCCCTAAGGCAGTCTTGCTACAGAAGATATGAAGGGACTTATATTAGAGTCCACTGTTAAAAACTCACACAGGAAAGAACTTGAAATGCGTAAAAACTATTCGTATATTCACTCTAATTCGTGCACATGAAAATAACCTTAAATATAACCAAATAAATAGGTTAAACATCGTTCAAAACAAATTTCAAAAGCACTTTATACAAAATCTCATAAAAAAGAATCCGGATGAGAGCCTCATCTCTCCTGTTGCTACAGACTGGGAGCAGCGCACCAGAATGCACTTAACCCACAGTAACCTCTCATAATTAGCAACACAAGTTCCTTCTAAAATATACTTATGAGTCAGGCTAGTATTCCCGAAACTGAGCCAACATTTTGGCTGCTATTACAATTTTCAGGCCAAGGCCAAATATTACTTGTGACGCTTCACATTTGTTGTTACTGGCAAGAAGGGGGACAGCCACTTCCTTTGCCGCTTCCTCAAAACGTATTACCCAAGTGGTTTTTAACACCAAAGTTGGGGACACATTTAATGAATAATTAATACTTAATGCGGTTTCTTTCGCTTCCCTGTCTGCTACCTCGTCCCCATGAATATCCGCACAAGAGGAAACCAGCGAAATAAAGTTTTGTGTAAAAAATAAATGTGAATGATTCACTCCTAGACTTCTCCAACTAAAGGGTGGAAACTATAAACTCTCAGAGAAACTAATGTACGCTTAATCAAAGCACACGAAATGCATTTTCCTTTAATATTCTAAACAAGTACCAGAGATTCAACTGTGTAGTAAATAATCACAGCAATACGATTCACCTTTATGGATTACAGCACATCCAACACCATTCTCTGGCTTGGAACCCTCTGCAGATCGCTTCACATGATCTTTATGAATCGCTTCATGTTCAAGAAATTTAGATGTGGCCTTTTCTAAGGGGAAAACAAAGATTCCTCCAATTCCAATCTAATCTCTTTAATCACATAAATGCCTGTATCGTCTTTATAGTTTAACATTTTTTTCAATATTGCTATCCAACTTCCATGACTACTAATTTAATTGGGACTGGAATATAAAATGTAGCCAAAGGTAAAGCCCTGGGACCTATGAGGCCATTTAGCGCTGAGCACGAAACTGAGAGTAAAGGAGGTTTTAACGGTGTACCAGGAGGAAAACCTCGCATTTGCACTTTGAAACAATTGTTAGAAAAGCGTGGAAAGAAAGAGGGACTAAATACTATATGAACAGAGGTACAGTAAAAGGAATGAAAGGTGTTGCAGCTTGGGGCTGAAGAGATGCTGTCAAGAACCATTAAGTAATGCCTACAGTGCAGATGATGGCACTAGCCCACCTACGATGAACTAATAATTAAGTACTAATATCAGGTATCATTTGACGCATAGTGGACATTTCCACTGGATACGAGATAGGATGAGGCTAATTGTCAGTTCTATATGATGTCACGTAACCAAAGGACAGGTTGGATCTCTTAAGCAGTACTGTCCTCATCGTAACCCAGAAGAGAATAATCCTTTACAGATGAAAAGAGGATGAGTCCTTGTTTACATGGTATTAATCCTAACAGGCAGTTTTACCTTATAGTGTTGCTCTCTGTCCGTGTTGTTGCTAATCTCTCTGGGTAAATCAAGAGTGGACAGTTTGGGAAGTTGACTACCACTCTGAATAAATCTGAATTTTCTGAATAATTAATAAAACTTTCTCAATATTCTTCCGCAATTATCATTCAAGTTTTTGTCATTATTTCTGTATCGATCTTTTGACAAATGAACTTCCTCCCCTGGACGAGCTGACTCATTCCAAGTACTATACACAACTGTAGCATATTCGAAGCTGCGTGTGACTTGTGGGGGCCATCAGCCACAAACCCGGCCACCCCTCCCCACCGCCACATAAGGTTTGGACCTTTTGGGTAGAACTATCATCAAGGGTTATTCTGACAAAATTTATGAGGGTGTTCTTACTCCAATCTAAACATGAGGAGAGACCCTAATTAAAATTTCTTACCCTGAAGACCACCCCATTTTTTATCATTTAAGGATCTCTAAGGAGTAAATGCTTCAATAATACCTCCATCTGAAGAAGGTCTGAAGCTGAACTGTATAGCTACCATGATATCATTACTAGCCTTGACTACAGTATTCTTACTAATTGCATTTATTCCTACCACTGCATTTGATGTTCTGAGTTGAGTTTTTATGAATTAATATAAGTCAAAAGATGAGGCATTCCTGGTAGTAATTGTGTCACACATAACCGTCAGCTATGGTATAAAACCATGTTACTCATCAAAGATATTAAGAAAATTGATCATCTTAAAGTTGGCACTCAAAATCTAATTTTTCCATAAAATTAATCAAACACTGATTTAAGCACCACTGTCTGAGAAAGTAATGTAAGCTTCAAAATATCATTGGTCAGAAGTATCTTTTAAATAAAGCTACGTAATATCAAGACTTTCAGATACTTGCTAAATACACTACACACAATTTCATTTGTGCCACCAGTACTTTGGTTTGGAAGGAATCAGCAACAGAGTCCACCTCAGTGCTTGGATCTAAAACAGAGTCAAGAGTCACCTTAAAGAAGTCATCGACAATGCTGGGTAGGAGTCAGCAAATTCGAGTAGGCTCATTTTTAAGCATCAAGTCTTATATAGGAAAAATCAACAATACCTGCTTGGGATTATAGAAGTACCCAAAATTGTTCAGGAAATTTATAATGTCAACAATTGAGTGAACTCTCTCAGTGGTCCATTCCATACAGTAACCATAGGAAACTACATCAAAACAAATGCAGAGGTACAGATGTAGACTAAACCTGAGTGTTATGACCGGGACCATGTGAACAAGGAATCATCGTCCTCCCTTCTCACAGTAATGGTGGCCTCACTGTAAACACCATCTAGATTGTAATTAGCCAACCAATCAGGATAGCTCTGCCAAACAGGCCCAAAACATCTTCAAGGCAGCTAATGCTAACCACAACTATCACAGTTCGCTAAGAATACAAAGCCGTTCCCAGCCGTGATGCTAAGTTTATCGTGAAAGAAACTGAAGTAATAATGAAAAAGAAGAAGAGTATAATACAGAGATATTCAGATAGGGAAACATGGTTCCATCAGAGAATATTCTATGGTGAGCTTATGTGACATAAGCAAGGTAATCTCTCAATGAGAGCATTTCCGGTTCGATTCACGTATTATCTTATCTACTTATATTCGGGAGAAGAGGCAGACGCTTAAGCCTCCCACTGCCGAGCGAATTCTTTAAACTGTTCAAATTAGCAGGGCAAGAGTACTACAGTTTCATATTTGTTTTGATGTGAATGGTTCCTTCGCTGCATTTCATTTTTCATCAAACGTACTTCTATGGTGCCCTCTTATCTCCCTTACATTTGCAACTGATTCCAACCATCCTCAACAAAAAGACCTCGTTTTGGGTCTCCTTTATGGATTAATGCTTTATAGACGCTACCAGAGGTCTTCAGCATTCACTGCAATAATTCTCTGACATTTCATTTTCTCTACCTTCAAGACTCGGCACTTCCATTCCATAAGACTCAAACAACCAGCACAGACATAAAAACGGAGTAAGAACAAAATTTATATATATATATATATATATTATATATATATATATATATATATATATATATATATATAATATATATATATATATATATATATTATGTGTGTGTGTGTCATTACCTCACAAAATTGATATCCAAATCTATAGGGTACAGGGGGAGTAACCACATTCGCCCCCAAGCCATTGGAAATGATATGGCCAAGTTGAGAGTATTTGACAAAAAGCTTGTTTTCTAGTAAGTAATAACCAAAATAATCAAAATTTTGAATAGTAACAGATCTGCATAACTAAATACGTCAATATTAATGTGGAAAAAAATATCATATATTGGTCTAGCATTTTTATACGAAAAAAAAGCAATGAGCGTTAACGGGGAAAACTCACATTTTGAGCAAACTGTAACAAAAAATCAATACCATAATTATGGTGTCCATCATAATGAAACAATCAAAGAGGGATCAAACAATCTGGAGACCAATTCATGAAAGATAGCGTCCAGAGTAATTCAAAAGGTGACGAACATATATGAATGCGCCAATGTAATAGGAAATTCCTTTAAAATAGTGCAAAAAAAGGAAAAAAAACGAAAAGGCGAAGAAGCCACAATGCATCTAGTGCAGCAGATCAATTAAAGTCCCGGAAATTCATTTATAAAAATTCAAAGGCAAAAAAGGGTTCAAATGGGCATTTCACTAGTGCTTCTCTTTTATGAACGGACACGCCACAGTAAAAGGTTAATTCAAATCATCCTGCCAGGTTTATGGACAATAACAGATCAATACGTATTTTAATTCCGTTCATTCCTATCTGAATAACTGGAGCTTCCTAGATAATAAAACGAGATCTCGCATATGACTACACACAAGCATGCACAAGGGTGCGAGCAAACGTGATTATATATATATATATATATATATATATATATATATATAATATATATATATATATATATTATATATTTTACATATACATATATAAACATATACATATATCTATATATATATATTTAGATATAGAGTATATATATATATATATATATATATACACCCAACATAATATATACATATACCCATATATATATATATATATAAAATATATATATATATATATATATATATATATTATATATATCGATTATAATCACTTTAGCACATGATTCATTTATCACACATATCCACAGGTGAGAAATAAGAGACGGGGTACCTACACCCGTCTCTTATTTTTCACCTGTGGATATATATATATATATATATATATATATATATTATATATATATATATATATATATATATGATTATAATCACTTTAGAACGTGATTCATTTATCACATATCCACAGGTGAAAAAAATAAGAGACGGGGTGTAGGTCCTGTGGATATATGATCATATATATATATAATATCATTATTACTATAATATATATATATATATATATATATATATGTGTGTATATTTATATATATACATATATATATATATATATATATATATATATATATATATATATATATATATATATATATATATATATATATATATATATGTAAACAGGATGGAGAAAAGTCAGCGTAGCATTATTTATTTAATATTCAAATTTTCGAGGCTTTGGGTCTCATCTTCAGGGCTGTAAAATATACAAAATCCACAAATTAAAACGATTCAGTATTAATATCAATAAAAATGGAACAACATAAAATTTAAATATTCTAAAAAATAATTTAAAAACTAAAAGAAATGTGAAGAATGCTTAAGTCAGTGCGTAACTCTATTGGAGTTAAAAACTGAGTGACGTTTTCTGGTTTGGAAAGGAGGACGTCAACTATGTAATAAACAAAACTGTGGAAGAGGTCTGACCATTTAATGGGATTTCTTACTTGAAAATGATGTTTTACACTTATTACAATGTTCTCGTATGTTAGCGAATTATTTTGTTTTACAAAAAAATTGCTCAAAGTCAGAATCGATTCTCATCTCGGAGTCAGTCACCGTACGGGATGTACTTTGAAAACAGCATTGTCAGACGCACGATCATGTCTAACTTTAACCTTACATAATAAAAACTACTGAGGTTACAGGGCTGTAATTTGGAGGGTGGATGATCAACATACCAATGTGCAGCCTCTAGCTTCAGTAGTTTTTAAGATCTGAGGGGGGACAGAAAAAGTGCGGACAGACAGACAAAGCCACTCAATAGCTTTATTTTACAGAGTACTTAAAAGCTGTTTAGATAAAATTGTCTGCGAGGTACTCATTGCATAAAAAGAACTGAGAGAATGAGACGTATCAGAGAAGTGGGAAAAACGTTAGCGTAGATGCGTACATGAAACTTTGGATGTCTGTGATCTCGTTGGTCATTTTGAATATATAAGTCATGTGACGATTGGCTGTCAACATGACTGTCCAATTAGAGAAAATTGGGATGGGAAGAGAGAAAGACCTAGTTTCCTAGGTCTTTCCTAGGTCTTTCATCCGAACAGATGAAATGGAGGAAGTACTGCAAAACCAGACCCTCAGGAAAAATGAATGTTCGCCCAAGGTATAAAGTAATGAATAATGTGAATTGGGGTAGGACACGCTGCTGATGAGCCTTCGTGTTAAGCGTACGGTGTAGTTACTAACGTGGATGGTTTCTGCACAAGAGTTTCCGCTACGATTTAGTACGGATGCTATGGTCAACCCATGGCAGGGAAACAGCTTAATAATGAAAAAACTTATATTTGTATACATGTTTGTGCAAAGTAAAAATTAATGGGCAATTAAGGGCACATGTAGAATTGTTACTTATTAATCAATTACTTCATATGGCCTTTGGGGTTACATCAAATAATGAACTTATACGGAAGAACGGTGAAAATGCTGGTGCAAAGAAAAATTCATAAACGTCCTCTCGCTTCATTACCTTAAATATATTTAAACTTTACCACTTAGGTAGCGAAGTAAATTCTTTCATTTCGGCCAAGTTACGAGTAATAATCTTTATTATTTTTTGTTTGTTTGTCAAATTCAATAAATTCTTTTGTCGTGAGAACACTTTGCTCAGTAAATGGCACTTCATTATCGGCTTCCACAATTTAACAATGAAGCCAAGTGGAAAATAAACATTATAAATATAGTTATAGGTATGGCCACATCGAGGCCCTATCAAAACATACCAAACTATGCAATTTACCCGTTATTCAAAGACAGATATGGAAAAAAATATGAGGTCAGATGTTAACAAGTCGTAGCAAGACTAATCAAGACCATCTGCATGCTAGAGAGTGGTGGTTAGACTGTGTAAGATGAACTGGAAGTATGGACCCGATTGGGCTTTAATACCCAGGGAGTGGAATGTGTGTAAGATGAAGGTAGAAGGCGCAGTGTGTTGAGGGTTTATATGCCCTGCTAATGAGAATTTTGTGTAGATGTTTGGAGTGACTAATTTTGTGGAAGTTGCAGATATGTACTTATTAAGTAGCGTAGTCGGCAAATGAGGATTTGAAAGAATTCGTCTGGTTTTATCAAAGACAAGTTGATCTGTCGACCAGGCACTGGAACTATCATGATACTCATTACCGTGATAAGAATGAACTAAGCAACTGTAAGACTGTGTTCGCTTGTACTTATTATCTGTTATTAATTAATAATCATTGTAGAATACCATAAAAATGTTGATCCTTAAAAGCTGCATGATATTAACATTAGATATCATTCAAGGTCTTTTCTATGTTGCCGTCTCCCTTTGACATACTTGGGACAGATCCCCAATATTAACTCTACTTACTGTACAGGGGATTTCACAGGATTACTCATTTGTGACTCATCACCTTCCTTGCGCTATGAACTTGTGGGGAATGTCACTAAGGTCTATCCTCAATCTGTTTAACTTACCTACTATGAGATTCGGGGCCTCTGTAACACGGTTTTTTCGCAATAACTTTTTATCTATGCATTTCATAAATATAACGCTTATTCAAAATACTCATTATATCTACACATAAATTTTGACTGTATTCTGCATTACATAGGTTGAATAAATTTGGTACTTACAATGTAAAATTGACTTTTTTTGAAGACGGGCCAACTTACTCAGAGAAAAGGTTTCGAACGCACTCGTTACGTAACTTATGACAGCATTTCTTCCCTCTTTCTCGATGGATGATTGGCTATACGTAACAAAGGCTATACCTCTGGCAACAATGATAAACAAATTTAAATACAAGCAAAGCAGCACACCTTTATGAACTCTGAACCTCTCCACTGATAATTGTCATAATGAACAAACCAACAAAATATGTTAATAAATACAAAAACACTTCAATTATTAGTCTAACTCCCAAAATAAGTTTCCTAAGAAATTACAGTCTGCTTTATAGGTCACAATCAGATTGACAAGATGTAGGGAATAGATGGTAATTTTCAAAAACATAGTAGACAAGCTTGATTTGATAACTGCTATATCCAATGTCATGCAATTTTTATTTATTGGCTATCTACCTATTTACTGAAAAAAAAAATAGCCGGTACCTTCACCAATAATTATCATCAGAATGATAACTTCATGAGGCTCCACCCACTTTGGCCTCGTTATAATTCAGGATAACACTGAAGGCTATCATGGGCATTGTTGGATTAGGAAATCTAACTTCTGGCTATAAAAACTAATTTCTCGAGTAGTTGTAAGAAGTGCTAAATGATCCTCAGGGATCCCACCAGCAGTTGGCCTAAACGTTTAATTCATTTATATTACTTGCTATACTGTTGCGGCAACTACTGCTAAACAAGTAGTATTACTACGCTAGCGCAGATACCCCACCCACATCTATGTATCGTTCCGCCATTCATAAAGTCTTTGGGTTTCAGAGCCGACGAACAAGGTGAATGGGTTTCTGTCTAAGGGATGGGCGGCGCAACATTTCGTCAAAAGGTGTTTACTTTGCTTACGTAATGAATGTTTTTATTCGACTCTTGGCTCGTAATCATTGGCCATGGCGTCGGCTAGATAATTTTTACTCTATAAAAATTAAAACTATCGGGTTTAGGTTATTGATAATGCTGACAAAATTTGTGTGTGGTTGTAAAATATACATATGTCAACTTTCAGCTACATCCGATGCTTTGACAAGGAGCAAAGTCCAAAAAACCGTGTTACAGAGGCCCTGAATCTCATAGTAAGTCTTGTTTCGCAGATTTCTCTGACATGATGATGCCCAAAGTCACCTGTGTTAACAGAGGCCCTGAATCTCATAGTAAGTTTTGATTGGCAGATTTCTCTGACATGATGATGCCCGAAGTCACCTGTGGATGCCTAATTCGATATCTTATGTTCAGAAGGAAAGAGCCGAATATGTTCTTCCAACCAAAATGGACCGATTCGCACCTCAGTGCAAGACAATAAATCAGTGACCAGATTTTTTTAAAAACTTGGATGAGAAAGACTGAATTTCCTAATATTGTAAAAGCTTCAAAGAATCTGAATAAATATTGAAAACTCTACCGTCTGTTTTATTTGCAGGTTCAAGAGAAGTTATTGAATAATTAGTTACAGGGGTTCATTAATATGCACAAATTCAATGTCAACCAGTTTCTAGATTGTCGATCTATCCGAATCTCCCTTGTCAGATAGAAAAAGATTACTTGCTTCATCTGGGTTTGCTTTACGTTCATCAATCGACCACATGGGAATATCTGGATACAGTATATGCATGATCTGTTCCTTCAAGGAACGGCCCTCCACCTCTTCAATGATACATATTTGAAAGGATTTGCTAAGTTCGGGACGTGGAATTTTTCTTATTTACAACCTCCAAGAACATATTTAGTGGGTTACATAAACTGAATAATTTAGCTACATGGAACTCAGTACTGTCTACAGCTGCAATTCCAATCTCATCCTGGGTTTTTGATCCATCTGGGTAGAATTTGATGGAACCTTATGAATCTCGTCATTTACTAAGTATTAGAATTTTATCGACTCCTCAGATAAAGGTTTCTTGCCTGCCAATTTCGGAAAAACTGTAAAGTCATTTATCGTCCACGCAGAAACGTCTCAAGCCGGTATTTTCAACCCCTGCTACCCCTTCAAGGATTGACTTCCACCTATTCACTGATTATGTATTTGAGAAGGTTTACTTGGGTTAAGGAGGTGAATTTTTTGGATCTGCACTCTTCAGGCACATATGTAAAGTACGTCAGGATTCGAAAGCACGTAAGTGTTGTGAAAGGGCTATTGTGGGTGAAAGGCCGGATAAGAGTATTTTGAGAAGGATCAGACACATGAAAAGATTGGGCGCTGATAGGTTGGTGAAGAGAATAGAGAAGGAAGGGCCTTGATATCCCGAAAGCACGAGAGTACGTGCAAGATGGAAGTGAATGGTGCGGTGTAAGAATAAGGGGTTCGATGCTATGCTGGTGAACCTTCTGTGAAAGTGTACGAAGAAGCTACGATGTGAAGTTTCGCACAGGATGTTCAGTCACAAATTGGCAGTTCAATTATGCACACATACACACACTATAATATATATCATATATATCTATATATATATATATATATATATATATAATATAATATTATATATATATAGAGATATATAGTGTGTGTATGTATATGTATATATTATAATGTATTTATGAATATGTATATGTGTATATATATATATAAATATATATAATACATATACATACATACATATATATATATGTATATATATGTGTATATAGTATATATATACATATATATATATATATATATATATATATATATATATATTATATCTATATATAATATATATATATATATAATAGAGCAACTATTTGGGATTACGAGATGTGTGCTTGTGGAAGTGTGTATATATAATATATATATATATATAATATATATATATATATATATATATATACACACTTCCACAAGCACACATCTCGTAATCCCAAATAGTTGCTCTGAAACCCATCGCCACTCAGTTAAAAAAAAAAAAAATTGAAGTGGTTAAAAACCCGTAATGAACATCCATCATCTGTCATAGGAATCTGGTGGGGGCGATCAATGAATAGCTCTGAAGCCAAGCGGCGCTGCAACCCCCGTCGCTTGATGACTGAGTCCCATCAAAAATATTTCAGTGGAAACTCAACAGTTCGGTCGCTAAATCTTTATGCTAGCGCTTAATTAAAGTGATGTTAAAGGTACATAATGATTGAGGTGAATTATGACAGATCATGCGAATAAGATTGTGAAAGATCCAGTGACTAACGCCACGATTCAACAGTACTAGCGCACAAATAATCTGAGGGGATGGAGGTGATTAATCAGTCTCTTTGTCGCACTAAATTACAGCGCAGTTTGAAAGCGTCTATACCTTATGAGATTTTCCACCGTAACTGGAAATTTCTTTTATAGTCCTTTTATTTTCTACTAATAATAGTCAGTTTACATTTTAATTAACATAAAACGTGTTGATGTACTCTGAAATGACGCTATTTTCAGGTCAATAGCTCGAAAAATTATTACGCAACTACCATTTAAATGATTGATACTGGACTAAGTATATCAATTTACCAAATTAAATTAATTTTGTATAATAGTTATAGACAGACTGGTATAATTTATGTATCCTATATCTTAACTTAACCAGACCACTGAGCTCATCAACAGCTCTCCTAAGGTTGGAACCAATTGGTTTCTATGCAACGTGACCTAAGCAACCACATTATATCGAGAAATGAATTTCTAATCACCAGAAATAAATTCCTCTTATTTGGCGCTGGCTGCAACTGGAAGCAAACTCGAGATACCAGAACGGTAGGCGAGTATGCACCCGACTCGTCCAGCGAGGCAACTAAGATTAATATAAATTTCCTTCCTTTGCAGTTTGCTATTTTATTTTGCCTGACGTATCCTTATCACGTAAATAAGATTCGCAGCATACTTAACACGTGCCATGCCTCATAAATTCGACAAACAGCAGACCGTCAAGTTATACCTGGAAGAAAAGCATGGCAAATCAAATCTAGCTCAAAGGCCAAGCGCTGGGCCCTGTGAAGACGCTATTACTTTAAGGCAAATGGAAAGCAGCAAGGTTTTAAAGGAATAACAGGAGGATAACCATGAAGTTGCACTATGAATTAATAGTTGGGAGAGGGTGCAAAGTAAGATAGAAGAAAGAATATAAACCGAGGAATTGCCAAAGGAATTAAAGGGGTCGCAGCTAGGAGCCGCAGGGACGCCGCAAAGAACCTTAAGTAATGCGGATAATGGCGCACAGACAGCATTACCTCCTATGGGGCATATCCGGTGGAGGACAAGGATAATAAACTTATTTGATAATATATTGAGAATCTACCTTGATGGTATCTAAAAAACCGAGAGTATTTTTGCGGAATACATACTTATAAAATATAAATTCATTAGCAGCCTAACAATCTACAGTTATACAGTATAAAAGCAAAATTCTTTCTCTGTACAGTGGGATATTTTTTCTTCTAATTCTAAGTGACTTTCTTATCTTTAATTCTTTACTGGATAATAATAATTAAAAAAATATCTTTGCTGCCAAATATCTAAGCTACACGAAATTCTCTTAAAAGAATAATCACTTAGTCGTCAGTATTACCATTACAGTCTCAATTTATCAAAATGTCCTACCTCCCAAAGATATATTTTTCTACATCCTCTCCAACATTATGATTGTTTGCATTCATTAAAAGTACTGTCATTTGAGCGGATAACTTTCCGAGCATTAGAATCACTCCAAAAATAAATCACTTTGGCAACCTAATTGGGCATAAAGTAAAGGTAAATCTATTATATAAATAGATAAACATGTCTGCTTGTTCCGAGTGAACGTCTACGCCAGTGAACTGATCAGTATAAAAGTTGGCATAGAGGTTAAGCTAACATAAGAGTTCGAACACAGGCTAATTATATTTTCTTAAGAACATATATAAACCGCCCCCCCACAACCCCCCTCTCCCCTTATCTCAGGATTTGTATGAAACTCTTCGGATTTTTCACGACTTCTTTGACTCAGAAGCCTAATTCAATACTTTTAAGAATTTTTCAAGACTTCTTTGCCTCATCAGGATACCAATCTTTTTAGCTATAATCATAAATCGGTTATAATTTTAGTCAAAACTTAAAAGCGTGCATGGGTCACTACAGGTATATAAGGCCTCTTGCCATCTATCCCATTACATAAATCTATTGGATACAAATTTGATGACACCGAAGAATTTCTCAGTAAAATTGTTTGATTGATACTTTATCACCAGAAATTTTTTCTACATTGATGACATACACAAGGTAAGTTTTATATTTATTATGTCGCAAAGGGAAGAGGATTCCACCTGCCACAAAGGGCAGATGACCCCTCCTGCTGCAAAGGGTATAGGACCCCGCTTGCCTCAAAGGAACAGAGGAACCCACGGGGTCCTCTGGAAACTTCCAGTTGCTAGCAAGACTTCTGAGATGAGATTCAGTTCTTCATGGGGTTACTATGTCATACCAGCCCTCTCCAATTTCCTCTGTACAAGGCATCCTGACTTCTTAGACATTTCTACTGAGTGTCATTTGTTATTCTATTCTGCCATCTGAATTTTGGCCTTCCTCTTCTTCTCCTTCCACCCAACTCCATGTTCAAAACCCATTCACAACTGATCTCCACAAATTACAAGACCAAACCACGGTAAACGTCAATCCCGGGCGTTCTTCAATACTTCCCCTACTACAGCTGTACCTGTAAATCAATTCATTTTTTAGTGTATCTCATCCTGTGACCAACACCCATCACAAGATGCTCTTATCTGCCACATCCACGTTCCGTTCTCGGTCTTCATTAACTGTTTCTGAAGTGCGTAAACAATCGCCGGTCTGTCTACGCTTTCGAATACCTTTCCTTTTTCCTAAAACGTTTCTACTGCATATCATATATTATTTTATTCTTCCATCTAAACTTTGGCCTTCCTCTGCTTCTCATTTCCTCCATCTCCATGAACAAAAACCTTTTACAACTAATTTCCTCCACGTATTACGTGACCAACTACAGTAAACTTCTTTCCTGGGCGTTCTTTAATGCTTCACCCACCTTAGCTGTTCCTCTAACGAATTAATTTTTCATCGTATCTCATCTTGTGACCACACACCCATCATGAGATCCTCTTCCATGCCACATCCATTTTCTGTTCTCGTCTTTCTTTATCGTCCGCTTCTAGAGTCCGTAAACTATCTAAACATTCGTATAACTTTCCTTTAACCTCCGCAGTAATCCTCCTGTCACAGTATCTCTAATGACAATCTCCAGTTGATGCGAGCACTGTGTATTCTGTGGTCGATTTCGGAGTTCAGGTTTGATTTTGTTTTATATTTTACTTTCGAAAAATTTCATATGAAAATTTCATAACATTGGATATGAAAGGCTACCAAAGATTTTTGAAGCAGATTTCCTGGAGAATTCAAATTGAACATATCTGCTAAAAACCAGGAATTCATCTTTTTGCAAATAATAACGTCGTGTTATTCAGTAAATTTTTTACCTCATTTATCAAGTCAACATTGTTTTCATATTAATGTTAGGGATAGTTCCATCTTCGCTTTTCTCAAAGCATCCTCCAAAGATTTTGATAATAATAAGTCTACAGGAAAATTTGGTTTGTGCGTTTTTATTGTTCCACACATAAACAGTAACAGAGCACATTCTGTAATTTTTAAATGGACCCACGTATTTAGTGTATAATATAGTATAGTATAGTATAGTATAGTATAGTATAGTATATATAGTATATATATATATATATATATATATATATATATATATATATATATATATATACTATATATATATATATATATATATATATATATATATATATATATATATATGGATGAGTGCATGTGCATGTGTAATGCAACAAACACTTTCAAATGCATTGAGCAATTTGAGCCAAACTTGGTATACATACCATCTGAAAAAGGAATACTGTGGGGGTAAGACTTCACTGGCATCAAATGGGGGTGTGAGAAGGGGTGGGAAAGGATGCAACGTGTAAAAATAACTGAAGACGACAAATATTAGTGTCTAATTCATAGTTTTCAAGGTTGCAGAGATGAATGGTGACACTCCCAATGCCCTTTAAGTCCAAGTTCAGCCCCAATAGAATGGGGGAGGGGGTTATAAGGGGAGTAAGGGGGTGACATATAAAAATAACCAAAAACTACAGATATTAGTGTCTAATTGTCAGTTTTTGAGTTTGCCGAGATGAATAGTGACACTCTTGATTCCTTCAAATCCAAGTTCAGCACCTGTAGGGAGGTGGATGAGAAAGGGGTGGGAAGGGGGGAAAGATATTAGTGTTTAATACACAGTTTTTGAACCTGATGACATAAATAGTGACACTTTCGATGCCCATCAAGTCAAATTTAAGACCCCATTGGAATGGTAGGTGAGAAGGGGGTGGGAAGGGGCGACATAAAGATAACCAAAAACGACATATTAGTGGCTATTCCATAGTTTTTGAGGTTGCTGAGGTTAATAGTGACACTCCAATGGCCTTCAAGTCCAAGTTCAGCCCTGACAGGAATGTGGGTGATAAGGGGTGGGAAGGGAATGACATGTAAAAATAACCAAAAACAACATACACTAGTCTCTTATGTATAGTTTTCAAGGTTGCTAAGATGAATAGTGACGCTCCTGTATCCTATAAGTCTAAGTTCAGCCCCAATAGGGAGGAAGGGTGGAAAAATGGTGACATGTAAGGATAACCAAAAACTACAGTTATTAGTGTCTAATCTATAGTTTTTGAGTCACAGAGATGAATAGTGACGCTCCCATACTATTGGGGCATAACCTGGACTTAAGGCCATTGGGGAGTGTCACTATTCATCTCAGTGACTCAAAAACTATGGATTAGACACTAATAACAGCAGTTTTTGGTTATTTTAAAATGTCACAATTTTCCCACCCCTCCTACCTATTGGGGCTGAACTTAAGACTTATAGGATACGAGAGTGTCACTATTCATCTTAGTGACCTTGAAAACTATACATTAGAGACTAATGTCTGTTGTTTTTAGTTATTTTTGCATGTCATCCCCTTCCCACCCCTTCTCACCCCCATTCCTATCGGGCTGAACTTGAAGGCCATTGGTGTGTCACTATTCATCTCAACAACCTCAAAAACTATGGATTAGCCACTAATATGTCGTTTTCGGCTATTTTTATATATCCCCCTTCTCAGCCCAATATGAATGGGGGTGAGAAGTGGTGAAATAAAAGAATGTAAAAAATTATGGGCAACTGAAGCAACTTTCATAACAAGATAAGAGAGAGAGAGAGAGAGAGAGAGAGAGAGAGAGAGAGAGTTTATTGTTGACAACGGCAATCTATGAGACCATACAACCTAATATGGAATAAACTAATATGCGATGTGCCAAACTCAGATAGGCAAAAATTTACGTTAAAATTAGAGCACTGCAACTGTGCATATTAAGATAATATGCTCTTTCCTCCTATCATAATGACTTACGCAGCTTCTTATACGCACTCTGAGTAAATTTATTTAACCACAACTTATAATTACACAGTTTATAGAAACTTTCTATTTATTTATCAAGCCTCAAGTTTCTCCATTAAACCACCCAGGACCAAAAGAAATACACAAGCAAAATACCTCAATTATAGCCAGTTATCGCTCCTCAAGCCTTTAGCTCTCCACGAACATTGTTACCAAGAAGCAATAACGAAATAATACCGGACAAGATGACGGAGACCCAGCGACAGCATTACGCAATATGATTAAATAAAATGGCACTTCTAACGGTCTGACAATGCAATTGAGAGAAAAATGGTAATAACGCACTTGAAAAGTTCAAGTAGTGGTTCAACAAGGGTTAATTTAGTTTTTTCCACGACAGATTCTCTCTCTCTCTCTCTCTCTCTCTCTCTCTCTCTCTCTCTCTCGTACAGTCAACCTCCACACCTATAACTATGAATTAGTATAAGAAGATAACTTGATCTTCTTTGACGCAGACTACATGCATG
>NC_087206.1:53247789-53257789 GCF_015104395.2 Macrobrachium nipponense | reverse complement strand
TATATATATATATATATATATATATATATATATATTATATATATATATATATATATATATATATATATATATATATATATATATATAAAGAACCCCAAGACACGGATAAAAAAACAGATATACAACTAAGGAAAGAGAGAGGAAAACATAGAAAAAGAAGACCGTGGGAACAAGAGAAGACTTCGGTTCCTTCCAATTTTCATTGCTGGCAATTCTCAGGCCAAACTTGGAATGAAGTTCTATACATTGGGGAAAGTTTCGACCCCAAATTTGTCTTCATTTACGGTGTTATGTGTTTCCTCGACTCGCTGAGAAAACTTCAGGTTGGAAACAATAGACAAGAGAGAAAAAGTAAGGGAAGAAACGAGATGATGGAGATGGATATGTGCTCAAGTTGGTTACCGAGTGACGAGACGGCCGATGGACGAAGGACGAAGGACGAAAGACGAAGGAGGGGAAAGCTGGAAAGCACAAATGAAACGCCACTTCTGGATGACTCTTTATCATGTGAAAACGAATTATTCAACATGGAGCATAAATCTTTTTAAACATTAAACTAATGGGGATTATGAAAGACAACTGAGAGAAAAAATCTAATCAACCAAGCTTGACTAAAAATTAGCTCTAAAGAGTATGAGCAGAGAAACTAGAATAGAAATAACGATAAACGTGAAGAGCACATATACAAAGAAAACAAAGTTCAGAGAGGGACAGAGTTAATTACGCGCAAGCTAGCTTAAACACACCAGGAAGCACACAGCCATCTCTCATTACCTTGGGAGCTATTAAAATCAAGAGGCATACAAACAAGCCTTCGTAATCAATAGACTGTCTCTTGTTTCCTGGGAAAGTCAGGCCTGAAACAGTACAGACAAAATCATGCAGATTTAACATGAGGACATACCTACGAATAAAACACCAACCTTCATCTCACTATCTCATGAAGGTAACAAGCGACACACGCTAGCGCTAACTGATCATCTCCTCCCATAATCATTTGTGGAGAATAGCAAATCTTAGATAACTCGGTTCAAGGAATTCTTCTTTTGCATATACGTACATAATATATATATATATATATATATATATATATATATATATATATATATATATACTTATATACATATATGTGCGTGTATATATATATATATATATATATATATATATATATATATATATATATATATATATATATATATATATATATATATATATATATTTATATATAATATTATACCTATAATATATATATATATATATATATATATATATATACATATATTATATATATATATATATATATATTATAATATATATATATATTATATATATAATATATATATTATATATATATAAGTATGTATATATATCATATCACCGTGATTCATTTATATGCATAAGCTACAAATATACTTTATTATCTAATTCGCTCTACCTTGGAAATAATATATTTTCAGATAAGTTAACCGAAGGGGAATTTTGTTTGTTGATAATTATTTCTTCTAACGTGGATTCGACCACCGCACAGAGGAGAAATCAGGACTTCAGTGACGTCTTTTGCCAACTTGGCCAACTTGCCAACAAGTGAAAAGATGTCACTGAAATCTTGATTTCTCCGCTGTCCACTGGTCCGAATCCACGAGAGGGAGAAATTATTATTCAACAACAAAAAAAATCCACTTCCGTAACTATATGAAAACATTAACTCCGAGGTAGAGTGAATTGAATATTAAAGGAAACTTAAAGCTTAATGCATATATATATATATATATATATATATATATATATATATATATATATATAATAATATATATATATATAATGAAAAAATTACCATACCTTATTATCAGTTTGCACAAAATTTACGAGAAATACGATCAAAATCACAACTTTTGATCAGTAATTACGGATGGAAGGAAATAGACATGTCCCATTGCTCATCGTTGCAATTGAATAGACCTACATCAACTGATATTTCGTTATACTTTGATTTAATACTATAGGACAAAGTTATGTACACTACTTTACTTCTCGGTCGGGAATGGTGAGGGGTCATGCTGCTTGTAATGTGATGCCTGTGGGGCCAGGCAGATTTATGGCTCTTAAGTTCAACTTTAAATTCACCTAACTTTGCAAGAGAGCTTTATTTTATAAACAGATCTAAACTATGAAGTGAAATCCAATAATATCAGTTACTATTATTATATTATTATTATTATTATTATTATTATTATCATCATCATCATCATTAATGCAGCGAACGAAAGGTCCTTCTGGCGTCGGTCTTCAAGAATATTAGCCAAACAAAACTAAATTCTTTCACTTTCATTAGGAAAAAATGTGAGCTAGTTAGTTTTGAAACTAAGTTTCACTTGCATTTGTTCTGACGATAGGGATAAGAGACCTTGGAACCTAAAGAATTCTGTATTGCTATAAAAATATGCTTAAAAAAACTACAAAATAAGGGTCTTTTCATCACCTGCACCTGTCAATATGTAATGGTTCTTTGTATGCCGACAATATCAAGCAATTATTCTTCAACAATGGTATCGTTAATTATAGTAGAGAGATTGCATAGAACAAGATGTTCATCGCTCAAGGAAATTCAATAGAAAAATAGGAATACCATCAAAGAGAGGTATACTACATCATTCTAGAAAAATTAGTTCAGATCCCAAACGTATTCCCAAAGATCGCTGAACATCAGGAAGAGACAATGTATTTCTCTCTATACAATAACATGGCCTAAAACAGGTGCTACTGATGGTTACTGTTATAGTTTGTTATGCACTTAAATTGTCGCCCGCACACGCCACCCTAAAATGTACTGTCATTAACGATGCGTTCCATGCTATATCACAGACATCTCCTAGAGGTTATGCAGTATTTAAACAACACTTTCTTTCGGTATTAAACTTCTTTTAATTAAACATAACAACGTAACCAGCAACTTTCGCTGACCTTCCAAGATCTTTGAAGGCTACGCATTCCCTTACAGTTAGTTACCCAACACCTGCCACTTCTGGATTTGGAAACCATCCTTATTTTAAACCTTTTTTTTCATAATTATCAATCATTTCATATGTATGAAAATAAATTTTCAAATTACTCATTAACACCATCCATTTAATCGTTCATATCGTACAACATGTCACTTTTGTCTTTTGCCTCACTTACAGAATGCCCATAAATTCTTTAATAAATAAATAGATCTACACATAAATCTTAATCGGTGTGTCTTATTCCAATCGTAATTTGTAATGATTTGCAACAACTTCCTCCCCCTTGCATTAAATCGCCTCTTTAAACAACTCATGGAAAAAATAAATTTGTTCTAGTCTCCAACTTAAAACTCTGGAACTCTACTTTCAGTTTCTTTTTCTTCTCCATATTCGTTTATCAATTTTTAAAAATTTTTCTTCCTTCAGTGTATCTCAAAATTTCTGAGAGCGAGAAAACTAGGGATAATATCATTTCAATAGTAAATATCATGTACGCATAATAACATCAAATTAATATATCTATATATATATATATATATATATATGTATATATATATATATATATATATATATATATATATATATAGATCAAGAATACCAGATAGTTAATTGTCAAAAGGGTAAAAATTAAGAGAGATAATCCAGGATTATCGGACATCACACGGTCACAAACCTAACCGAAATTACAAAGTACCTTTACAGTCCAAAGCATGTAAAAACTGAATATATTAATTTTGTTGCTTATATTTATCTACAACTTTTTTCATAATGAAACCATCAAGTTTAAATAAACCAAGACTTAAATTTGGAACATTTCTATTATTTGACTTGATGAAACAAGATTCAATGATATTCCTTTTAACTGTGGCATTACATGGGATTAAGGCTCTTGCTTGACTCCAGTTAATAGGATGGTCTAAATCTCTCATATGTACGTATAATGCATTCGATATTTGCCCAGTTCTCACAGAATATTGATGTTGTTTGAGACGTTGTGAAAGAGATTTACCGGTTTGACAATTAACCATCTGGTATTCTTGATCTTGTTTTGTACCTGAGACCTTTCTCTCCAATTGTACTTCATTAACTCCTTGACAATGTCTGAGTAAAGACGAAAGCGCTTGGATTTCTGACTATCATTTTCCTGTGGGATTCGCTTATTTATGAAGTCAAGTGCATCTACAGTGATTTTTTAAGAACAAGTATATGTACGCAAGGGATTGAACTACAAATTAACACCTAAGTTTGAAGGCCCGTTTAGCATTTTAGAAATATTAACGGCCAACAGATTTAAAGTTCAAAACATATCCAAACCTACTGATGTGAGAATAATACCGTTGGCTCATGTTCGCAGTTAAGAAAAGGGGTAGAAAGACATAGAGAGAAATTTATGTATGCCTATATATGAAACATAACTAATAAAAAGTATCTATGAAACTTGCATGATAAAAGTATGTATATATAATATTTGTATGAAAACATTTTTTTCAGTTTTGTATAAAAGTAGACAATTTAAACATGAGTAATAACCTATATTTCACTAATTGCAGGTTTCCAACATGAAGCTTATATTGCTTGGAGTGGTACTGTTCGTTCAGACATTCTTGTCGTGTGGGAAGAGTGCTAAAACAAAAAGTATACATTTCACACATGGCTCTAAAATTTTAAGAACAGAGGACGTTTTCATTACAGCAAGCAATATAGTTCTAGAAGTTGATTTGCGAGCAATTTTCCTGCCAGAAGATGATGTCATTAACCTAAAAACCGACTTGTCGCAGTTTGCCGAATCATTGAATCAGTTACATCAACATCATTTTCCTTTTAATCCAGAGATTTCGCTAGCACAAACTCTAAGTGTTGCAGAAATGTTATCATTTGACTTGCAAAACAAAACTGCTGAAGCAGAATGTTTGGCTCATGATCTGCTTATGTGGACCGTGCGGCACAGTAGCCTAGAAAGACGTAACCCGTTTATATTTGCTGCGCTCAACGTCTGCGGGTCTGTTGCAAGTTTAGGTTTAGGAATTTCAAATCATCTTAAAATTAATGATCAGAATAAGGGAATTGAATTTTTGCAACATGAAAACAAATTAGTTTTTTCCGAACTTCGTAAACAATTATCATCAATTAATCAACTTGTGACTTTGGTGAACGAACATTCTAGTAATATCAATCAGATGATGGAGGTGCAACACTTGCTGGCAACATTAGCGTATTACAGTTCTAAGGTAGACCACATCTTTACAAAATTTCACATTTTATTGAAAAGTCAAGACTATGTGGAAGCTATCATGCTAGCTACAAAGGGTGTTCTGTCGCCACATCTTCTGCCTATTAAAGATTTAACATTAACTTTAGAGAACGGACGAGAGAAACTGGGTTATGTTCCTTTGTTAGACACGCATAAGATAGAATTTTATTATAGCTTTATATCAGTAAGTGTTGAGAATTACAGGATCATGATTACCATTCCTTTTGATTCTTCTGATGCCTGGCAATCTTACAAAATTGCACCGTTCCCAACTTTCATGACGAATAACTCATTACCAGTAATATCTAATCTGACGGGACATGTATTGATTTCCCCTAATAAGGAAACATTTATGGTCATCAGAGACCTAGATAGGTTCACTCACTGTTCAGATGCCAAGGGCAATAAAGTTTGTACAGCTGACTCCTTTGAATTCCACCATATATCAAGGGATTCATGCGAGTTAGGTCTAGTGCTAAATGGCTCTCTCTCCCATACATGCAAAAGATGTCTGAAACAACTTTACCCTTTTGATGAGTATAAGTTCGCTTACAGGCTGAACAACGGATCGTGGATACTATACGACAGGGAAGGATTTCACGTTGCATGCCCGGACGGATCAACGGCCTCTTCACGGATGTTTGTCGCCGCGGACGGCTGCATTGGAACAACAACCAACTACACGGTCCGTGGAGTTAGCACCATCATACGAGAATGAGCTTACTTCGCGAATTTTTCGTGGTCGAGTACTATCATCCCAGCTTTACCCCTGCCATACAATGCGAAAGTGGCCCATCAACTATCAAAACTGGCTAGTATGGACCACACTTCAAGGACTTACCATGTCGACGAGGATCTACAGTTCTGGCTGTGACATGCGTGTTGGTGGTGGTTTTAGTCATCGCTAACATATTTGCTTGGCGTAGGTTGAGGCGAACACGGATGGATCATCAACAGAACGTCGTACCCCGCCCAGACAATTTTCCTGTTGCCCTTAATGCGTTTGACTTTAGAGCCACTTGAAATTGGCCATTTCATTTGACTCAGGGGAAAGTTGTTTGGAATTGTGTTTTGTGTGAAAAGCAGTTTGAATGCTGGCTAAATGTGTAACAGGAAACTCCGAGACATTGCATTCCATATGCAAAGTATGAGAAGCTTAATTATCATTTATCATTCAATATATCTGGTAGCGCATCTACTAAAATCAATTGAAGTTCCACGTATCAATATGTCTGTGCGTGTATGCACCTGGAATCTATATGATGTGCACACTTATCTGAATTTGTTTGAATCAGTATTAATCAGGTAGCAACTATTCTTAAACTGTTACCTATTATCTTACTTGAATCATTTTATACATGTATATGCTAATCGGGTAGCACCTGTTCTTAATCAGTTACCTATTATCTTATCACATTTTTGGTACCATTTAACCATATATGATTTTAAGAATGTAATTCTTATGTCATGCAATCATCAGCAGTACGTCAGTACTTTCTGTTGAGTATGTATCCTCATGACTAACAGTATATAACTATCATTATGTATGACATGTTTAATATTAGTATGATATCATATGCATTGATCTTATACATGGATCTGTATCTTCCATGCATTATTCTTTTACTTATGAGTATTTCTATATATCTTATATTTTTTGCATATAATCAGTTGAAAATCATTCCTTAACCACTTGCTGGTAACTAGGACTAACTATATATTCATATTAATTTCTCTATCATACTCCTATGAGTCATATACAAATTAAGCTTTAATGTTCAGTGTTTGGTTTGTAGCTGACCGAGCATTTAATGTAATGATCACATTTAATAGACATATATACTCCATATATGTAAAGAAGCCCATGACCCAAGTGCTCACTGGCGAGAACAAGGAGTGTGGTAAGAGCTAATAAACAGGACGCAAGCTAGACGCTGCCGCGTTGTGTCTGCGACACCCTGGTTTGCATTTGCCTGTGTAATCAAAAGCACCGTCTTGTAAAACAGGTCACAGTGCCTTCGTCTGAGAACATGGTGACCTATAACCCGCAGAGACAACACGTGACATCCTAGTCACATGTTCATCTGTCTGTATGTTATGTATGCTGAGCTAAGCTTTGCTCTACTATCTTTTGTAAAGACTTTGTAACTTAGATCTCTACGTCCACTCATCGAGACAGGTTCTCAAAAATCACTTCTTCCTCTACTCAAGAGATGTAGTTTCGCAAATATATGTTAAGTTTGACAACTATGAGTTTGAAGTCTTCACCTCTATACTCAAAGAAGATACTAACGAAACTTAAAAACTTCTCTGCATCGATGTCACTCCGACGAGAATGGGAAGTAGACAAACAGATACTTACATATAACATCGCAGGTTATAACATCCTTTCTATACATAGGCGTATCCCATATATATATATATATATATTATATATATATATATATATATATATATATATATATATATATATATATATATATATATGCGTATGTGGGTGTGTAGGTGTGTGTACAAGCTAAAGGTCAACATAACTCAACAACTTCCAACAATCTTACATTTCCTCTCACACCATCCACGTATCCCCACAATAGGCAACGAAATTAGTTCTCATGAAAAAAAAATGGGTTGGGGAGCTCACGATTTTAGATTTTGACAATTTACTATAAACTCGACAGCTATAAAGATCTCTTTGACAAGTTTCAACATCAGAGAATACTCGTGGATTTGAAAACATGGGTCAATGTTGCCCTTCAACGCGATCAACATATAGGAAAAATCATCTCTGAGGTCATATATATATATATATATATATATATATATATATATATATATATATATATATATATATATATATATATATATATATATATATATATGATATATATGTGTGAGTGTGTTTCGTGTATTAAAAGAATGAAGGTTGGACAAGAAGAGTACAGTAGCCCTCTGGTTTTCATCTAGGTTTTATGGATAAGGCTTCTCCCCCAACCCCTTATTTCTCGACTTTCCTTGACACCAGAAGATACTGGTACTCACTTCACTGAGCACGCTAGTGGGTGACAGGAAGTTTTCCCTTAGAGGGGGACTCTTCAGAGTAGAAAAACAACGGTTACTACCGCAGCAGTCTTACTGTAAATTACTAAATGGTGATATATATATATATATATATATATATATATATATATATATATATATATATATATATATATATATATATATATATACACACACACACATATATATGTGTGTGTGTGTGTACTCAGGTGTACCCTGTGCGTAGTTGTCTGTGCGTATGCATGCGTGTTTGTGTCAGCATTTATACGGTGCGTGATTAAATTCTGTAAAAAGTAAAATCCTCGCGTTTCTCTTCGGTCTATCTTTTTATCCAAAAACGCTTACTTTACAGTAGCTTTCGTCTACCCAAGTATTTAAGAACATATTCAGCTGTAATAGATATACATGCACATACATATCTTTATATATATATATATATATATATATATAGATATATATAGTATAGATATAATATATATATATATATATATATATACTATATATATAGTATATATATATAATATATATATTGTTGTGTGTGTGTGTGTGTGTGTGTATGTATATATTATGCGTGTGTCTCGTGAAAATACGAGGCCTTCCCTGCGAGCTCTGTAATGACGTTCATCAAAGAATGTCTAGACTTGTGTTTACAAGAGCACACTGAATCCGTAATCTCGACAGCCAGAAATTTCAAGACAAATCTGGCAAGTCCAGAGGGGTGAAATATGTTCAGTTCACCAGCTTTTCCTTTTTGCTTTGAGACAAACTTTGGCACTATTTTTCACAAGTTTTCGTGCAGTGGTAGTATTTCCCAAAATATGCAAAAATATACCTCTGTTTCAGAGTTCTGTATAACAAAGTACACAATTCGATCAAGACCAAAGCTGGGCAGATAAATATATTGCCTGTCCTTATTGCTTAGGTTTTATTGTAGTATCGGAGTATTGTATTGAAGTATAGGAGCAATTGCCTTTAGAGTTTGTGTATCCATATCCCTAATTTCATACCGTCCAGGACCAATGACGTTTTCCTTCCTGAACTGATAATTGTAGAACACTTTCTTGCCTGTTGAGTGGATAAGATGGATGTAAGCTTAGTATAAAAGTGGATAGCTGTTCCCACTGCTTCTGCTTCAGGTTCTCTTTTTTTTCTGGTATTTTTGAGAATCTAGCTTATGGACCGGTAAAGGCTTTTTGGTTTGCTTTTTTTCAATTTATGAACCTGTTGAATAATAATAATAATAATAATAATAATAATAATAATAATAATAATAATAATAATAATAATAATAATAAGGTTAATATCAGGAGAGGGATTTTCCAGGGGAACAGAAAAGACGCAATAGAATTAACCATCTGATGTTCATGGACGACATCAAGCTGTATGGTAACAGCATCAAGGAAAAAGTTATCCTAATGCAGACTGTAAGGATGTATCTGAGGACATCAGGATGGAGTTTGGTATAGAATGGGCCTTAGTCAACATACAAAAGGGCAAAGTAACAAGGACTGAAGGGATAAAGCTACCAGATGGGAACAACATCAAACACATAGATGAGACGGGATACAAGTACCTGGGAATAATGGAAGGAGGGGATATAAAACACCAAGAGATGAAAGACACGATCAGGAAAGAATATATACTTAGACTCAAGGCGATACTTGAGTAAAAACTCAACGCCAGAAATATG
>NC_087206.1:53092789-53242789 GCF_015104395.2 Macrobrachium nipponense | reverse complement strand
CTATAAAAATAACCATCCATAAACTAATGTTACTTTACGGGATATATAAAAATCACATAAAGAAATTTAATCAAACTTTCTTCTAGCATGGCACAATCGTCCCTTGTCACGTTTGTAGGTTTGATCTCTCTCTCTCTCTCTCTCTCTCTCTCTCACACACACACACACAGACACACACACACAGAGAAATGGTGACCGGCCACCCTTTTTCTCTTCAACAATCATCCAATAAATCTTCATCCAACTAAAGCCAAAACTTTTTCGAGAGTCTCAACTGATCGTTCAACTGCAAACACCCTGATACATTCTGTCCCTTTAAAATACGCAAACTTTAAGGTTTCAGAGAGAGAGAGAGAGAGAGAGAGAGAGAGAGAGAATTTCTGAGGAATATATATTTTGACATCCTGGTAGAGTTTCAGGCCTGAAATGTAAAAGCTTAATGCATAAGCAAAGGATTTCCAATTTAAAAGTATTTCCCGGGCCTTACTGCATATGACCATTCATTGTTAAATAATTTAAATATATAATTAAATGCATAAATTAATAAATCAGAAAATATAGTTTATGTACAAGCAAAAACGACGTTATGGAGAGAATGCTCGACGTCTGAACCAAAAGCCTCAATACAATAAAAGTGATGTGGAGTAGTATAGATTTTCCAGCAATGAGTCTCTGGGTAATGGACGCCATCTTTAGACTCGTTACGTATGCAAAATGACTGCACCTTCGCCAGAGCTTCATAGACAGCACATACATCCCTTTGGTCCGGACTTAGCGTCTCGATCATATCTTACATTGTTGCCACTTCCTACGTTAAGTCTACATTAGTAACAATAATTTTGATTACCACCATGAAAACTAGAATCATCATTATTCGATCGAAGTATCAAACTTTACACAGAAAACCGAGAAGTCAGCTCAGCTGTTATTAACAAATTCTATCAGCTAACGATTTCAACTGTTCAGCGATATATAATAATAATAATCGTAATGCAGCAAAACAAGATGAAGCTTCTTCATCTAAGACCAATGAAATAATAAAAAAATCCCATTATCACTTCTTAAAGAAGAGGAATGCGTCCCTTGCTGAAACCTTAACCAAAGAAAAATTATGGGAGTTGCAAGTTGCCGGAGCGGATTCTGGCTCAGTGCCAGGGTCTTTTTCGAGCGATTTCTTCGTAAATTCGGTCGTACATTTGACCAGGGCACCACTGATGATCGTGAATAAATATTACAAACATCTCTCTCTCTCTCTCTCTCTCTCTCTCTCTCTCTCTCTCTCTCTCTGAACAAATTACTTGACATCTCAAAAAATTGAAATAAGACTTGTTTATTGTTTCTCCCCCCTTTCCAACTTCTAAGGCCTTTTCATGTTATGCAAATGCCTCCACACAAGCATATATGCAAGTTCAAAAACACAATCTGCTGGCGGCAATAACACAGTGGTATATGGCCTGCAGGAGAGTACAATCTTCGCCATAGTGAATGTTTTGTTAAAAATATTTCCTAGATTAAGGAGATATCATTCTGCTTCTATATATATATATATATATATATATAAATATATATATATATATATATATTATATATCTATACATACATATATGCGCGTGTGTGTGTGTGTCTGTGTGTGTGCGTGTGTGTGTGTGTCTGTCTGTCAGTCTGTCTGTGTATATGTGCATATTAGTTAATCTGTGAATTTCGATAATTTCATAATCAAGTGTTGCCCCGCGACTCTCATGGTTTTTTTTCTTTTCGAAGAGCTAAGCAAATTAGAAAGTCCTGCCAAAATCTCGGTGTATCTCCAAAATCAGGTTTCCTTTCAACACCGACCTCAGCACGCGTTCAAAATCAGAAGTGATGTATCAAATTTTTAAAAAAATCTATTCCAAAACCAAATTTATTTTAAAGGAAGAACTCACCACAAAGAAGAGAGTCCTGATTCCCAATCATTAACAAATGAGGGATCTGATGCTAAGTTGGACGAGCCCGTTTCTATCCTCTTAAAATTTATCTCAAAACTACCGGAAATCACAAATGATGCGTAAAAGACATCGAAATTCACAGCACCTTCACTATTAGTTACAAAATATTGTGATAAATTATGTAATGGTATCATCTGGGTGGTCATTCCTTTAACAAGGTCAATTTCTCAACAGATACTTATGCCCTGCGTCGGAATAAACAGTTCCATCGGAACGTCAAGACTGAAGCTACACACGTACTTGAACTACAGTAAATGAATAATTAATTCTAACCACGAAATCCGCTCTCTCTCTCTCTCTCTCTCTCTCTCTCTCTCTCTCTCCTCTCTCTCTCCTCTCTCTCTCTCTCTCCAAGAAAGGTTTCTTTAAGGAATTTCCCAATACATCCAAAGCTACCACATTCACAGCAAACTTCTTTATGCAAATCTCAGGGGTCTTGAACATGGAATAAATTCTGATATAATGCAAAGGTGGTCTATCCTCCTCTAAAGGACATTTACAAAAAAAAAAATAAAACATTTATATCTTAGTTAAAAATTTTTGTCCTGAATAGTTCTCGGGCATAAGAGGCTGCAGACAAAATGTTTGTAAAAGTAAATCATATTAAATAAATTATAAAAAAAATGGGAGATAATCTTTAAAAACTCGTCGTTCCCACTGCGTCTTTGTAATTCTCGTCTTACCATTCAACTTAGGTGGTGTTGCCTTTAAATCCACATAACTAAACTTTATACCAAACAAATGCATGGGATGATAAATAAAAAATCTAGATAAGACTTCCGTTCCTGAACATGCTGAGCCCTATAAAAATGCGAATTTTTTCCCGCTATCCTCTCCTATATGTTTTTATCCTGCAGAATTCTGCCCACGTAGAGCTTACTATTGGGCACTCAAGGAACGAACTTAGCTATTACTGACTTCCAGGGGATGTTTCGTTGTAGTCTTGGATCCTTAATTTGCTTTTAATTTCCAACTTCTTTTTCATTTCCTCTATATCTTGACTTCATAAAAGCAAAACAGATGCCGTTCCATCAGCCTCTTCTTTGTCACTATGAAAAATCCAGGGGCAATAATTTTGGTGAATTACCCTATCAATGTTTCTAATTTCTTGAGAAAACTAATAATTGATAATAAAAATAAAATGATCATGAACACCGGCCTTATAACAACCATACTGACGGGTAAAGAATTTAGCATTATCATAACGATAGCAGTAGTGGTGTAACCATTAAAGCCTTTAGAATTTCCATTCCAATTTTAGCACTTGAGTTGCACTTCCGTCAATAACAGACATTCGAAAACTACTCGGAACAGTACAGTCTCAAGCAAATTAACCATAGACTTGTCATATATATACATATATATATATCTATATATATATATATATATATATATATATATGAAATATATATATATATATATATATATATATATATATACATATATACTATATATATATATATATATATATATATATATATATATATATATATATATATATATACTTACATATAATCTGTGCGTAGAAAAATATTGTAAAAACTGAATATACTACGTATATACTACTCCAGAGGCCAACAGGCGAGCCCCAAGTGTCTTTAAAACTTTCACTTTAAACTTATAATATTCGAACAAATAAGTATTCAAGCATATGCACATTAACGGTATCATTCTGACCTCATTAACGTCAAAGTTTAACTACCGAAGACGAGAACCAGCAAAGAGGAGTCAAAATGCAGATATGCCGTGAGCACGTTGTCTGAAGCACGGGGAATTTTCCCCAACATCTTAAAATTTGTTCTAATTACTACTTCGGCAATCGCCGCGCCACCCTTCCCGCCCACATCCCCCTCACCCCCAAACTCCGATTTGGAAGCTAGACAATCCGGCAACCCCGCCTGCTGCGAGTGACACTTGGGGCAATCGGCTAAAAGAAGCAACACCACCATTTCCTGAAGGAGGAGACTATAATACCGGCTAAGGAGATTCAATTCCGAGCGCTTCCCGTTCAAAATTGGAGGAAAGTGCATTCCAGCTTTTACACAAGATGGTGCGACGGGAAAAAGTCGTGAATATTTCTCATATTGGAAATAAAACAAAATTTATATTTCTAAGTTCAATAACAAGGAAGCTATGGGCTCGCATAAAAATAATACGCAACAGTAGGGGTAAGTGACAAAGTCATGCTATGAATCGTTATATAAATAAATCATATCATAAACGACCCGTGATTGGAACTAGAATTTATCAGTTACTGCAAGGATAATGAATCAGATTGGGAAACAATTCGTGAGAGGATTAGGGATCTCACTTGGCAAGGGCGCTGAGACGGTCGGCCACCCATCACTGGTGTTACAACATCTACAGTGCATTCATTGAATCTCGAGAGGTTACGGTCTCTGCAAATCTTATATATCTCTCACAACAAACAACGGTGGGAGATGAATTTGCACGAAAATTACAAAATTCCTAATCAATTAAATTTTACAACTAAAAGCCTTCCTTCTCAAACGCAACTAAAACTGATTAGTGTTTTCAATTTTGTATGTATTTCTTCAGATGATTTTGCGTCAGTACAAAAGTTTTAACTTAGTTTCTGGTAAAAACTAGTGGATTTTCCATAAAAAAAAAAAATCCCCTTCTTTTTCTTCTTCCCCGAAAATATGGTTATACCTGATATTTGCTGTATGCAAACACCTACAATTAATAGTTTGTACTGAGGTCAAAACCTCTGTTTTAAAATGCAATGACAGCCGATTTAAACCTTAAATTTTGCATGGCTTGCAATTTTGCAGGGGATGTACAAAACCAAAAATACCTTACTAGGAATGATTAACTGCAGCATTCAAATGAATTAAAAAGATTTTACCTTACCTTTACACCGAAAATAATGGTGTACGCTTAACATTTGTAGATAAAAGTAATGGTTCATGATAGTGCTTTGCACTCCGTGACTGACAGGAATTACTTACATTTTTGCATTTGATGCATTAGAAATTTACACTTCTTTTGCAACGTCAGGTTTGAGTTAATTTTTTTAGGGGGTTAATCAATTGTTTACGCCTGGATTCTCCTAATCAAGCTACACCTGCCTTTGGTGCCGTCCCAAGTAACTGTTTGGGCTTTTTAGCTGGGAAATTAAGCCGATACTCGACTTTCGTTGCTCAATGCCTATTAACTAATATTTACAGTCACAAGTAACATTATACATGTTTGGGAAGTCAAAAGCAGCACCCACTTTAAGCCTTCACCTCGACTTTAAAGCCCCAGTTAAGTAGCGTAAGGCTTTGTAGCCGATATAAACGCCTATATTTGTGATTTGCACTAAATTTAAGACTATAAGCCTTACCTTGCCGCTAAAGTGTTTACGGAGAATAGCGCACATCACCAGCTGGCTTCTTTGAGCAACATGGAAGCTGAAATACCCAGATTGACTTTACCGAGAATTATGAGACGGGAGCCTGAGATCGATGAGATTCGTCTGAGTGAAACCACAGGAAAGACGACTCTGACGAAACTTCACTGAGGTCCTTTGCGTCGCACTGTGTTGGACGCGATGATGATGATTCCGTGGCTCATCAGAGTATTTATTACACGAAGTTTAGTAAAAAAAAAAAAAATTCATCTAGAGTTAAATGGCCTATGTGATCGGCCATAAGTTAGCGCTAGCTAATTTTATCAAAATATATATGAACTGGAGTTGAGGCAATACTTTTTGAACGGCAGGCGTAAGTAAGAAGAAAACGTTTCGAGACAAGGTAACAGAACAACGTAATATGTGGGTGACGGGACAAGAGTAGAGCGCACGAGAGGGGTGGTGATCCAGCGATGTAAACAAGGGATTCGTCAATGGGCAAACAAGAGATCTGACTTTTTCTCCCGACTCATTTACTCCGTCATTCATTTCCTGCTTAGTTTCCGAGAATACAGAGATCAAAGGGAATACAGTTATACGGATTCTCTGCTCCACTAAGCTTCCCCGTGTGCTAAAGGAAAATATCATTGAAAAAAGTAATTTGACTTCATAAATGTCACCTCCAAACACCATTTGCTTATTTTGGTTTTGAAGGGGTTTCGCAGAAGTCGAAAGCTTATATTTAAGTGTGTTAGCGAAATAAAAACCTGAAAACATTGAACTTTACTACAAAAGAAGCATACTAAATTATTCTCAACCTACAATAGACTGATATACTTTTGGAGAATTACAAATACCGTTTTCTTCATGCCAGTCACTCGATTTTTCACAATTAATTAACCTCAAAGTTATCACACTTATAGGTGATTATATTATTGTTTAATACACGTCTTTTCGAGAATTTCACATACATATTACTCCTCTTATAATGCCCATCTTCAAGTGTAATAACAAATCAGAATATAATTATGTTCAAGTTTTATTCCAACATAACGATTGTTAATGCAATCGTCTGTAAGAGTCTGGCCGATTAAACATTTTCGTTATGCATAAATATTAAAAAGATATTTCATATGAAATTTGTTTTTTAATGTCAGGGTCACTTTTTCATAGTAAAATGTTTCAACTACTTTAAAGATGAAATTTATTTTCGCTGACGACCTCATTCAAAGTATCTAAGATAAATCAGTTATTCATGCATCTCCCAACGTTTTTATTTTATCTTTAAAGTTTCTGTTTTAGCAATTCGACTTTTTACATCAATTTCTAAAACCAGCGCTGGAGATTCAAGAAATTAGTCTCAAGTGGCAGTTTGAAGAATATCACTGAATCTCCAGAAAAACTTTCCTCAGTCATTTCATTCAGGCACACGTTAAACAACTATGGAAATATTTCTCTTTCATCTTAACCGCTGGTTAGAGGAAGATTTTATTTATAATCTCTGGGTCCCATGGACTTTTTGAAATATTCATTGTGTTTCTTTGTTTAATCAAAGATAATTTACCATCTGACTTTTGAACCGACAATTGCTGCTATAAATTTATGTGATAAATTCCAGTTTATTCTGTGATTATGGTTATTTAGGTGGTTAAAAATATTTCAGCTCTGTTTTCCATACCTAACTGAATGTTTATGTTGTGATAATCTCTGGGGGAGGGATATACCGGTAAAACCAATGTAAAATTGGTCACAGTCGAGGCAGGGGATTTTGCTTACTCATGAGACTTTGGAGATTGGCTTTTGTTGGACGTTAAACAGGGATTTGGCTAAGGTATTTGGGTAGGTAAAAGCAAAAGGGTTAGTAGGGTTTGCTAGTGTCTGTGGCAACATCTTAATCCTGCCCAGGTGTGAGATTTTTATTTTATTGTTGGGCGTCTTTCTGATCTTCTTTTGTGGGGGACAGTAGAAAGATTATGTTCGCTTTATGAATCGCTCTCTCAATTATATAGTTAGGGTACCTTAAGGATGACAGTTACGGATTAGTTCAATTTCCTTTTCCAGGAGATCCGGGGAACAAATCCATAAGGCTCTAAGAATAAATTGCTGGCTATACCAATTTTGATAGAAGTGTCCTGATAAATAAAATAATGAATGCATGAAAGTAAAAATGTTGGCTTCCTGTATATGGTAAATTTGTATTTTGTCATATCTCTAATTATTAAAACATCAAGAAAAGGAATTTCGTTGTCTGTTTCCCATTAAACTTTAAATTTGATGCTGAGCACTAATGCATTTAATTTTGACAGAAATTCGTTGGAAGTGCCCCACTTATTATCCCAAAATGTTAGGACATCATCTACATATCTCATCCACAGCATATCTTTGGGTTTTATTGCACTTATTATAAGTTTCAAAATATTCCATGTATTAGCTAAAACAGGACTTAAAGGGCTACCCTACTGCACCCGAATTTTTGTGCTTCCTTTACTAGAATACTGTTCTCCAGTATGGATGTCTACTTCTGCCTATCTATTTTAGATAGTGGTTCGTGGTGTTAGGTTTCTGCTCCTAATTTTAACAGCTATGACTTGGACCATCGACGGATGGTCTCTTGTTTGTCACTTTTCGCAAGTTGTATTTTAATCTCAATTTATCACATGAACAATTGATCCCTGATCCCCTTTCCTGCCAAAAGCAACCAGATTCACTGAGGAGTAGCACCAATATGCAGTCAATATGCCTGGCTGTCGAACTTCTCGCTGAACTGCGGAACTGTCTCTTTGAGGATGTCGTGGAATTCGAACTTCAAAAGTTCAAGCAATGCATTACACAATTGTCATTACATTTCAATAAATTCTTATTTATTAATGTATTATATATTTTTTTTTAGTAAGTGAAATCTCTTCTTTCTGGATTTCCCTTTTGTTTCTTTCTTCCTAGTGAGCACCATATTCTTTGGAAGCTATATATACGTGTGTATATATATATATATATATATATATATATATATATATATATATATATATATATATATATATACACACACATATATATATACGTATTTTTTTCAGTGTTTTTGGATTTATAATATCTTACTTATAGCTTCACTTTCTTAGCATGCTTTTACTTTCATTATATTATATATATATATATATATATATATATATATATATATATCTATATATAAATTTTTGAATGTCAAATTTTACAATTCTACATTTATATTGTGGTCCTTCCATACCAAAAAGTGGTAAAACTAATATTCCCCAAATATGAAAGACTTCAACAATTCTTATTGTAAGGATTTAATGAGTTACTCACATACACATACATATGTACACACACACATACACACACAACATCATATATATATTATATATTATATATATATATATATAATATATATATATTATATATATATATATATATGTATGTATGTATATATATATTATATATATATATATATATATATATATATACGTATATACGTTATATATATACATATATATATATATACATATATAATATAATATATATATATATATATATAGTATACGTGTGTGTGTGTGTGTGTGTTTTGGTTTGTGAATGTACATATATGTGTGTATGTGAGTAACTCATTAAATCCTTACAATAAGAATTGTTGAAGTCTTTCAGTCTTTCATATTTGGGGAATGTTAGTTTTACCACTTTTTTGGTATGGAAGGACCAAAATATAAATGTAGATGTTAAATTTGACATTCAAATTTTGTATATATATATATATATATATATATATATATATATATATATATATATAATATATATGAAAGTAAAAGCATGCTAAGAAAGTGAAGCTACAAGTAAGATATTCTAAATCTAAAACACTGAAAAAAATAAGATTGAATGATTCTATTAATACTTTTAACGAATCTGGAAAACGTGAACGCTAATTGAGGCTGACACCATATTCACAGAAACATAATATTTGGAAATTAACAAAGACTCAATAAAATATCTCAAATTTCTCAAAAAGTATACATCTAAAGGCAAAAAAAAAAAAAATTAATAATAATAATGTGTTCAGCACAGGACGCTTCTTCCAGACTAAAACATGAAAAAATATTTGATGAAAAAACTCATAAAACAGAACACTTACATCATGAAAGAAAAGAGGGCAGAGTATTTGAGGAAACAACAGAAAGTAACGGAAGAAAATCCTATGAGATAAAGGCAAGAATCAGATCAAAATATTAGCAATCAGAGGAAGCGAAGAGTGCTGAACCAGGCGAGAACGCCAAGCAAAGAGCCAAGTAACACTCACCGTAAACGAGGCGCCACTCGTCGTTCTTGAAGACCCATGACGAGCACCTCTTCTTGCCCTCCGTGGATCCATACCTCCTCTGGGAGGACCGGAAGGACCCTCGCACGCGACGGATGCTCATTGTAGCGTTCTCCTTCGCTAAGGCCAACAAATGCGGCGACAGGGAACTCCTTCGACGCCGTTCCTGTCTTTCGCCGTGGCTACGACTTCGTAGAGCGTATGAGAGAGAGAAAGAGACAGAGGGGGAGGGGGAGGGAAGGGAGGGGGGAGCAAGTAAGGTTTTTTGATGTGTTGGGGAGTCTAATACTAGATAGAGGTCGAGACGGCGATTTTTTTTCCTCCTCCTCTTCTTTTCTTCTACTTCTTCTTATTCGTCTTCTAATTCTTAAGCTCTGTCGCTATAAGGCCCTTTTGATCCACTAAGGTATGTGTTGTGTTCTTAACTAAGTAACAAAAAGTGTTTTGAAGTCTTTTGATTTGAAGTTTAAGGTACAAGACTAAGACACTTCGAGAAGAGAAACACACGTAAGACTGGGACTGGTAAGACACTCGAGAACCCGCTTCGTAACACACGTTAACACTCAACAATGTAACACAACGATGCAGAGTAACAACTTACTACGTTGTGTCGCGCCCCGTAGTTGAGCGCTGTGTTCGACACAATGATGATGACCTGACCTGCAATCACTGTTGCAGATACAGGATTAAGTACACTAACACTTTGGCGTCAGTCAAGATTAGTTTCTTTTTTTTCTGTATTTTTTTTCTTTTGTTTTTTTTACTTATTTCGCTTTTCTTTTCAACAACACAATACTTTTGGAACACTGATTCTGAAGAAAGCTTTCAAAATTGCACTTTAAATTGCAAAAATAAGGCAACAGCACACCGTATTTTTTTTTTTTTTACTTTTCAAATAAGATACAATTGATAATTAAGGTCATGAAGGATTTCACAGCAACTGAAATCTATTGGATAATCTTTCTATCCCTTTTTTCAACAGTCTCTAGAGTTGACCATGATTACTTTGCCACTTCTGATTACGTTCACGATCGAACATGCTTACCTTTACTCTCAAAGTTCTTGTCTCAAACAATTCCTCGTTAATATGAGAGGTTTCGGTCCAAAATGAAAAATGAACATATAGCTAACGCATTTCGGTACTTCAGCAAATATCAAAGGTTACAGTAACTAATCTGAACCTACAGGCGTAACGCGATGCAGCTTTTTTTAAAATCATGATGATTTGCAGAGGCAGGAATCCTTCCCTTTCATATCATTAACACATGTTTGTGGAAAAATTCTTTCAAGATGAATATTTAAAGGCTAGAATATAGCATGCTCTCGCAAAAATAATGGTATTTTCCTCACTGGATTCCTTGAATCACGCACGAATGCTTTTAAAATTAATGGGAAAATCCCACCCGGCAGACAATATTCTATAAGAGTTTTAACAAGAAAATTTTTAGCATTTCATGTAGACATATGTACTCGCCACCCTACAATACATACATACATATATATATATATATATATATATATATATATATATATATATACACACACACATATATAGGTATATATATACGTATATATATATATATATATATATATATAATATATGTACGTATATATAATGTGTGTATATATAATGTTGTGCGCTTGTAGGTGTGTGTGTATATATATACGTGTATATATATATATATATATATATATATATATATATATATATATATATATATAGTATATATATACAATACATACTATACATATAAATATATATTCATAAAATAAAACTTCTGAAATGAATACCTCCTCGTAAACGAGGACACATGGGAACATCAATACGCCAATTCCCTTAATTGAACTACCAAAGGGCTATTGCAACGGGCCATCGCAATAGAGAGACAGACAGACCGAGAGAAAGTACCAGTCATTCCGTTCGCCGGTAGTCAACTGAAACTAACGCGCCTCATGGACAGAACGTAACAGGTATTGAGACAAGAAGACAAATAATGATAACTGATAAAGTCTACAATATGAATAAGCTTTACTTCATCATATCGGTGACTTGTTTCGCAATGCACAACGAAAATATCAAGGAAGTCTCCGGGCAATATATAAGAAGGAAAACATTGGATAAAGTAATTTTCATGAAATTATAAAAGAAAACAATCAAACACCCAACGCTTACTGAGCCTCAAGAGTTTTCCAAGAATTCCTTTTCTCCCCCTTTTATATGCTAAGCCCAATAGCGGCTGAACAAAACCTCTCAACTAGAACGAGCCCCATAAACACATGGAAAGGAAGAGGGGGGAAAAAAAAGAGACTTGGTTTGGTCTTAATTATGTGAAATAGTGCTGACTAAATAGTGGACGTTAATATTATGACGCAGCTGTTCCTTTTCTCTGTGTGTATAGTTCCAACGAGCAAATTGCTGAAGGTGTGTACACGTATTGACAACGTATCTATTGCTCTTCCTGTGAGCACCTTCACCCACAACGCAAGGACTCCTCTCCGACCCTCTGTTTCAGAATCTTCTTCCCAACAATCTGCTTTGCACTGATATAGATCAAAATTCAATGATCCTAAATACGGAATGCGGCGCTTAATGATGCAAAAAGTCACTTCAAGATCCGCAAAGATCTCTCCAGGACATGTATCAATAAATGAACGTATAAGCTGCCCTTTCACGGTGGTACACTCCCTTAAGCTTTTAAAACGGAATCTGAATTAAAAGAGATCTGAATCCCCGACCCCAAATACGTCAGCTTCACGAGATTTAGCTCGTAGGCCTAGAAACTAGAAACAGGATTCTGTTGGACTATTTAACGAAAGTAAAAAACGATTCCTTGACAGAACTCCTGGCATACTAAAAAATAATATTAAACTAAAACTCTATCACAGCTTAGGTATGAAAACGAAAATTACCAAAAACATAAAACATAACGTTGACAGATTTTCGAACCAACTGCTAACTGGACCCTAACTCTGTACTATTTGCCATTCACAAAACAAACCTCATTATTAAGAAAGGCTTCAATTCTTTATGTATATATTTATTTATAGATAATTAAAAATTAAATGTTTCATACGATGATATAACGGTAAGCCTCTACAAATAATTAAAACTATGCATTATTTCTCGAGTAATTATTTGGTTTCTTTTGCCGCGGATGTCTTTCCGATCTTTCATAAAACATTACGATTATCGTGTACTGACGTCCTCGGCCTCACACAGGAATTCACTAAATAAAACACCCACACGCACGAACAAACAGAGAATTCTGTTCCTTAATAACACTTACTATACGGGAATACTTTGCGGAAACGGCATTTATCTGTGTACACGGTAAAGAAAACGATCCTTCGTTCTGATTTTCGTTTACAATTGCTCAAGTGAGGATATCCGCTGGTTTGAGGGGTTGGGGGCTGTTTTTCAACCGTTGCAAGTTGTATCCTCGGAAGAGAAAGCAAACCCGGCCTGCAACAAGAGCAACAGAGCAAAGTGGAGAGTCTGCTACTATTTGTTTTCAGACGAGAGAAAAATGGAAAATGTATTCTTACTATACTCTGTTTTTTTCCGTCTGTCCATCCGCCTGTGGTGTTTGCGTATGGTAACACTGCGTCCCGGCCTTTATATAGTTACATTCAACAATGATAATAATATCCTATTTTAAATATTAACGGTGTAATTAGCATACAGTAATTTATTAAAACACTTTTCAGTTGCAAATGTACGCCCAGATATCCTTTCAATTACCTAAAACTTACACATAGCGTAATTATTTAAAGCCCGGGACGCAGTGTTACCATGCGAAAACACCACAGGCGGATGGACAGATGGAAAAAAACAGAGTATAGGTTTCAAACTTTTTACCCATTCAAAGTTAAGGTTTTCCTGATTATTTGTGCCCTTCAATGAAATTTCCAGGAATTACGATAAAAGGTGACTTAAAATGGGAAACCGCATTAGTGTTACAAGGTGACATAACATGGACAGTTACAATGTCATCGGGCGACTTAACAACACGAACCAGTGTCACCATGTAACTTTAGCAGAATACTTAATATTATTAAGTGCAATCTCAACAGTTACATGGCACAATCACGGGAATTAGATGAAAGTCACTTAATCAAAGGAATTATCAGATGACCGGTATCTAATATTAAGGTGACAGAGACTTTAAACGAGTTACACCGGCAAATTACAACTTAACAAGAAAAAAACAAGTAATAAAATGAAATTCAACATACAAAGGGGACTTAATAAGTGTAACAAGAATTAAAGCGTCACATGGTTACTCAAAAATACGAGGAAACCTGAACGTTGCGAAGTACTCCTCGTCATCAAGTATTTTGGGCTAATTATCGGTTACTTTGGTGCAATAACTTATGCAATTACACTGTATATTTACAGGGCCTCCCAAAATATCATTAATGATGTCATCGCTGAATGAATGTACACTTTACTGTACAGCAATAGCACTGACTGACTGACTGATTGAATAGTAAATGAGCTGGTAGCACCACTGGGACATAAACAGTTGCAGCGGGAAGGCCCATGATTTCATCTGAAACAAATTTGAGATTTCTTGTGTGGAAGCAGATTCGATCAGGTCGTCAGACCCACAGGATAAGTATTCTTTATTAGTACTTACATTTTTTGTATATGTTTACTGATTGTATTTATACGAATAAAGTTGAATTTGAATTATGAATATGGTTACATAAATTCATATAACCAATTACTATATTCATAATTCAAAATCAAAACAATTAGTAAACATATACAAAAAATATAGTTATTGGTAAAAATAGCTCATCCCCTGGGTCTTAGGACCTGATAAAATCTACTAACACAAATAATCTCAAAATTCTTGCAGCTGTACAAAACTTAAGTTACATGTACTATAAAATTTTCTTTACAGCCAGTAAGTTCTTTTATTACCGTGACTTTCCATTCCTCTCCTGAGATCATTAATCTGTATAATTTCCTTTTAACTTAAATTTTGCTTACCTACAGAAGATTATTAATATTTACACCTAAAACATTTGACATAAAAGAAAGGTTTCTAAACATTACAGATTCTCTGTTGACACAACAATTTCTAAAATAAAACGGAATCATTTTAGAAGAATGATTATACCCTCTTAAGAAAATAATAAAGTAAAACCAAGGTGAGTTAATTTCAATATGGCTGAACCTCTTGACGTCTCAGGAGCGCAGCTGAACAGATCAACTTGTGAGGGCAAGTCACGAGGAACTCAGCCACATCATGACCAAATCTATAATAATGAAGTAAGGAGTGAAAAATAATATGTAGCTGAGGCCAGATGTCAGTGGAGGTTGCTATGGCAACGGAAGGAGGCATGTCGGCCTTGACAACCAAGTGGAAATCAAGTGATATTTGTAGAGTCATAGCCATCGTCATCATCGTAATCCTCTCTCTCTCTCTCTCTCTCTCTCTCTCTCTCCCTCTCTCTCTCTCTTCTCTCTCACACACACACACACACACACACACATAACCACTTATTATGCATTCCTTTCATACCTCAGGGTTTTTTTTAATCATTGCTTTTTGTTCTCAACGCCCTTATCGAAAACACGAATTAATACGATACAGATTATTCTGTGTCTGAGCTCACCCGTCCTCCTGTTATCCTCCACTTACATTGCGCTTCCCTTTAAAGTTTCCAGACGTTAAACAAATGAAAAAACCACACGCCATTTAGTCGCACAAAGTTGAAAAAAAAAAAAAAAAAAAAAAAAAAAAAAAAGACATCCAAACGTAGCTTACGGTGAGCTTCTCCGTCACTTTGCCGTGTAATCGGCCAACAAACAAGAAACGTGCGAAAGAATTCTATTTGCGTCCCGATCGTTGTTCCTTCGACATGACCGAGATAAAAGCTATGTACATCGGCCCAGATTTCGGACAACGTTCTCCCCAAAAGAGATTTAAAGACGACGACGAGACATGAAAAGCGCATCAACAAAGCCAGCGAAAGCCATCATACTGAAAGCACATGAAAGACTGATTCTCTCTCTCTCTCTCTCTCTCTCTCTCTCTCTCTCTTCCCAGGGGAGACCAAGAATCTTATGATTATAACCAAAATTTTTATTTGCCTACCATCATCACATACCTATTCTTCGGTAGTGAATAAATAATCAATATTCGCAGTAATTAAAAAAAAAATAAAATAAGTCGTTTATTCACACAATGGCCTCAACAAAAATGGAATTTTTGTGTGCGTGACACCGAAAGAAAAACTCTAAAAACTAAAGCCGAAAAGTGCCCAAAGTAAGATTCACAATACGTTTCCCTCAACTGAAATAAAAGGGTCGGGGAAGGCGGCTTGAAATGAATAGGAGATGACCTCTGACACCTCATTAAGGTCGCACTTATTTTGGGTTTCATTATAACAGTGCGGTGGCACTTCACTACCGAGTTACCAATTAGTTCTATGGGAAGAGGCAGCAGCCTCCACATACTGACTTTCTAGAGGAGCCTTCGCACTTTATAACGCAGGCCTCATTAGAGGATGCCACTTAGATGACCTCATTTAGAGTGCCATTTGCATGACTCCACTTAAGTACCGCTTACGTAAGAGATATGGCCTCCCTCGAAACCTTTAAATAACCTAATACACTCTACAATTTGAGCTCTTAAATTTTAAAGTCTCTCTCTCTCTCTCCTCTCTCTCTCTCTCTCTCTCTCTCTCTCTCTCTCTCTCATTATCAAAAAGTGTGGAATTAATTACATGATTTAGCACAGGCAAAAATCTAATTCAGCAACCACGATTGCGCTTGGAAACATCTCTTAAAAATGACATAATCCCCGTCATTTTAAGACGAAAACGTCAAGACGTGACAACTCGTAATATACACAATAAACTGCTTTACCCAAGAGGACCAAAAGACGGACAAGTTCCATAAGGTATGATTTATATTAGTGGATCTGATAGATAAAATCACAAAATAACCTTTAGGGTGTCCATATACCCATGCTCACATATACGCCCGTATGTATGTATTTATGATGTATGTATGTAACTAAGTATGTATAATCACGAACAACAAGCCAATAGTATCGTTCAATACCCAGTTCACTATACCTTAGGCGTAGGTTGTACCGTAATGTTTGTGAAAATCAAAATGTAACGCTTATATAAGTAAGCAAAACCCATATATACATTATTATAGACATTTATATATATATATTATTATATAATATATTAATTATATAACATTGTTATATAAATATATATATAAAATATTGTATATAATATATAATATATATCACAGATATATAAATAAATAAAATAAATAAATTATTAAATATATATAAAATAATAAAATAATAAATATAATAATATATATATATGTAGCAATATATATAATATACATTAATTCAATTCATGATCTATATATAATATACATATTCAATCAGTAATATAATATATATATATATTAATATGCTTGTGTGTGTAAAGGTTTAACTAGTTAATCCCAGGAAACAAAACATCTAAATATGAGAGACATCTACCAAAAACTGAATGAAAACTTTTCTTGTCAAACCCTACAAGAGTAAACCAAAGGAAACGCGGGATATGGATATTAATACATATATATTATATAAAGGAGAAAGGAGAGTCTGTAGATGACAGTGAATGAATTACAGGGCATCTTTTAGGTTACCATGGCAACCACGCTCTCTGGAGCGAAAGCGTAGGTGGAAGCTCAGCGAGACGGTGAGACTCGCTGGAATTTCAAAAGTGGAGATTGTCTCGGGGTTCCACTCGCAGTCCAAAATATACTTTGCAGAAAAAAAATATCCAGAGAATTTCATCCCATTTCTTTGAAGCTAAGGGGCATGTACACTACAGTGAAACGTCATATTCTTCCGAAGGTAATTTATCGTAAACACATCAAAAACAAGTTAAACAAACATTATCGGCTTATTGGATGTCCTCATCAATGCTATTATCCTGCATTAACCAAGGATCCGTTCTCCATACGGAGACAAGTCAGTGTCTTCGACCCCAAGACATCAGCATTGCTGTTCTATTCAACAAGAGATTCTGTATGATTGATTCTACGCAAACGTGCATACGAATATGCTATTTCACAATAGTATATTATATAATATATATATATATATATATATATATATATATATATATATGTGTGTGTGTGTGTGTGTGTGTGTGTGTGTGTGTGTGTTTGTGTTTGTGTGTGTTTTGTAATTGCAATAACCACAATGCCCCAATAACTTATCGAATTCTCCACAATATTTGGAAAGGCTTGTCTCTGCAAAGTCATAGATCCAAATGCAAGAATATGAACCGGTATCGAGAGTATCAGAAGAAAGTTACATTGCCGACCTGACCACGAGAGGAAGAAAACTGCAGTCAACGCAGCTTCACTTTCTCCAGCATGTTTTCTCGTAACTCGCATCCAAGTAGGTCTGAGTATTCAGATTCTTCTGGTGGCGGAGGACATCTCATTGTTTAATTTACATATGAAGTTTAAGTAAATGCCCTTATGATGTCATTCCTAATTCCAACCCTGCCATCTGACTCCTAATATGTTACTTGTCGTACAGTTTTACACTAAAAAAACAGTCTTCCAGAGCTGGACAGATAGTCATACCATTATTCATGCCAGTATATAAATACAGGTCACATAATCTCACTGTCGCAGGCAATTTTAGTCTATTTGATTTAAAGATCCTATTGGTTTTGCCAAGTGATTGATTTGCTTTTTTAGTCTCACCAAATTCCAACTCAAGAGAACCTGAACTGTGGATAAATTTTCCAAAATGTCTGAAAGATTCCACCATATTAATCCTTAGTCCCAGAGTGTATGTATGAATTTGTGTTTGTTAGTGAATATGTACTATGTATGCATGTATGTATATAATATGTAATATTATATGTATATGTAGATGGATAGATAGATAGATAGATAGATAGATAGATAGATAGATAGATAGATAGATAAATAGATAGATATAGATGTGTGCGTGAATTTTTACCACAAACACCGTGATATTTTTATATTCACAATCATTAAGCTACAAATATAGTAAATGTCACTAAATATCAAATTCACTCAACTACTAAATAACACAGCTCAAAGGGGAATTTAAAATTCGTCGCCAGGGAAACTCGAACCCCTCAATGATAGCCCAATGGTTACCGTCACTAAAATGCGCAGTTTCCCAACACTTCTGGTAACAATCAATTATAAATTCCCCTTTGGGTTATGTTACTTCCATAGAGAGAGAGAGAGAGAGAATGGAGTGCATGACGTTTCGTCTGTATTAGACTGTATTCTCACGGAAGCTATAAGCAACAGACTAAAGTTATAAAAAATACTGGTATTACAATGAACAACTAAACTTTGAGGAATAAAAAACTATATTTATTACATACAAAAATCAAATGATACCCTTAATTCCGAATTTAAATCAAGCTAGTCGTAGGTGATTTGAATGAATAACTAAGGATTGTCCGTAATTCTAGTAAATGTCCTCAGCTTTTGCTTAACCCAGTACCTGGGTTAATCCAGGACACCTGTTCCTCTTCTTAGGAGGAAGAACAGGTAAGACACACACATACATAGTATATGTTACAGGCAGATAGCGAAATCAGGCTTTTCACGAACTGCCTGACATTTCGGCAGATATGGAAATGCGCTCAGGGACATTTGATCCCGTAGGGGCTACTACCAAACACAGCGATTTTTGACACCCTCAGGGACTATACTTAACACGGCGAAACAGAGCAAGTGAGTCACTGTTTCGCCATGTTCAGCACTAGCCCCTGGTGCTAAATCCCCCCAAGTGCATTTCGCTATCTGCCTGAAATTTCAGGCAGTTCGTGAAATCCTTAGTTTCTCCATCTGCCTGAAACGATCGTGTATATATATATATATATTATCATATATATATATATATATATATTATATATCTATATCTATATATAGTAGTATATATATACATAGATAATATATATATATACATATATTATATATTATATATAATATATATAATATATATATATATATATATAATATATATATATATATATAATATATATAGATATAGATATATACTATATCTATATAATATCTATATATGATATACTATAGATAGATAGATAGATAAAGATAGATAGATATAGATAGATATAGATATATACATATATATCTATATAGATCTACTATATATATAATAGATAGATAGATAGATAGATAGAAGATAGAAGATATGGATCTATATCTATATATATATATATATATATATATATATATATATATATATATTATATATATATATATATATTATTGGTTAATATAAAGAAAATGGTAGAACATGAAAAGGAATTGCCGTATTCAAGAAGTTTGAATACTATGTGTGCTAGGCAAATAACAGTAAAGGCAAACTATTGCATCATTTGTTTGAAAACTGCTGAAACGCCTTCAGTGCACATAAAAGGAGTGGCTATTGCTGGATAACTTTCACGTACACGAATTCATCCAGGTCTCGAGCAACAGAAGTATTAATGGACCAAAATAAAATAATTGCAGCCAAATTCATACTGCTCAATCGCTGATAAACTCCAATTCATACAACTTCCACAGTACTCGCCACCCTAAATGCCTACACAGCAGTCATTAGAAGACTGTCAATCCGCGACGCATAGTGAGCCATCCACCTACATCTTACACACACACACACTATCTAGTTTCTTAATAATATCTTATCTTTTGATTCAATTATATTAATATATATATATATATATATATAAATAGATAAAAATAATATAATATATATATTTGTTTGAATGTATAATGCCGACAACAATAGCGCGTTAGCTAAGCCTGGTCGATCGACCAGAAACATTAAGCAAAAACTGATTTTGTCAGCAGCTACATGAATAAGCAACTAAAAAGGCTCCATGAAACTAGTTGGAGTAAGTCTAGCAACCTTATTCCCAAGGACTTTGCTGAAAACCCGGGAAATTAGCAATTCACCCCAACCCTGGTCCCCTTCCAAAAGTGCAAAAATCTTGAAGCAAAAAAAAATTGCGAATGCAAGCTCGCCCAGGGGTGCCAGCGTGTGGTGTGTAGGTGGAGGCCTCTCACATCTTTTTAACATTTTATATCATGAAATCATAGAACGGCCACTTTCCTCGAACGTGAATTACCTTCATATTATTGTATGTATCGTAAATAAAACCTAAATTCTCCTATTTGAAGCACCGAATAATTGTAAAAATCACGTTGAACCTGATATAAGGATATAAATAATTATCTCTCTGGGTTACAAGGTCTTGTAAAACAGAGTGAAAATTTGGAAAGCTGTAAGCGCAGTCTAAACATAAGTATATCAAATTATAATATCGTTCAAACGGCAGCGGGAGATTCGCTGTAAATATGCTAATGACAGTACATATTAAAAATGATGAACAAAATCTCACATTTACAGCTAAAGCAATGAATAACTCGAAACAGTTCACTGCTTGATAAAATACGGTAAGATTTTATGCCGAAGATTCAGTGTTAAGGAACTTAGAATAACATGTACGATTTAAACGTTGCCGTTGCCTTAGTCATAGAAAAAAATGTAATTCTGTTAAATGCCTGCCGTTCTTCCACATCCAAAAGAAAGCAGTCAGGCATGTTCATCGCCCCCTCGTTAAGTGAGAACAACAATGCAACAGATACATTAGAGCAATTTCCTGTTCAACAAAATCTCACAACTACTGAGGCATTATTTATTTCATTAAAACATGTAGCACTGTGGATTTCGCCTAATAACTAAAAACCATTCAGTACTTGCTCGGCCTGGCCTGGTAGTTATCCAGCCAAATAATTCGCAGTCAATCGATTATTTGCTTCACCCTTCAAACTCAAAATTCCCTTGAAGTTGGAGACTCGGGGCTCTCTCTCTCTCTCTCTCTCTCTCTCTCTCTCTCTCTCTCTCCGAAAAGCTTTATGCGGGATTAGAAAATCTAAGTACCTTGACAAAGACATTCAAAAGGTCCCTTGAAATATGAACACGATAATAAGCTTTAGATGCTTTTCTAATATATCAAAATACCTAAATCATTAAGAAGCCCAGTAATAGAAATGCATTTAGGAAGACTACTAAAATAAAAATTAACTGATCTCCTCTTTTCTTTGATTATGTCAATAAGAATGAATAGGCTACGGCAATCCGGAGTATTTCATCACAAAATACCTAAAAATGAAACACACCTCTCAAGCCAAAAATAAAAATACAAAAATCTATACAAAGTATGCCGAGTAACTGCAAAGACCAAAAATGAGTCATGTGGCATTAGTCACAAGGGACATTAATGGGGAGCGAAAGTTACCACTTACTACTATTGCAGAGTAACAACTGAATTCGATACGAGACAACAACATAAAACAACCTTCTTATGATGTACATCAGTTTAAAACTACTGTGCAAAGACTGCATTGCCATGAACTAACCCAGTGAAATACAGAATTCCTCTATTTTAAACAAATGATATTCAATTATACCCGAAGTATATGAAACGGCCCTAGAGAAAATTCATCCTTTCAAGTGTAGGCACAGGATATTGGTACAGCAGCCGTATACTGATCGCCATAGATATTTGCAAAGCTGTGAATTGCGCATGCATCATATTGGGAGGGTGGGTGGGTGGGTGGGTGGGGGGGGGGCTCCGGGCCCCGTACCCCTCCTTAAAGAAAAACAAACTTAGAGGAAGACTAACAAATAGGTTAGCATACTAACATAACCTAACCTATGTGACCTTCGTTGACTTCTATTGCCTTTTTCAGCTCGTTGAAACCTGAAAACATCTGTTTTTTGGCGAAAACTGGTGTATTATTACACGGTTCATGTTGTTCGGTCGTCATTTTCTTGCTGTCACCGATATGCTTGAGGCGGTAAACCAAGGGTTCGCGCATGCGTAATTCACAGCCGTATCGCGATCAGGATACAGCTGCCATACCCATATCCAGTTCGTTAAGTCAGTTCATTCTTGAACCGCATAATAGGTGTCAAGCCTAGACCAACATTGATGGTTTCAAATAACCGATTACTCATTTTGAACAAAGGGCTATTTTTGTTTATCGAAATAAAATTATTAAATGTCAAGTTGTGATATTTCTGTATATGGTTCCATTAATAAACAATTGAAGAAAACAGTAGCCAGAAAATGGTACGATTCCTCTTAGCTGAAAGACTTGCCAGTTATGACCTGCTACTGCTAGTTTATTCTTATAAAAGCAATTGAAGGTCAATAAAATAGTACACAGTAGGTCTGGCAAAGTCTCTGTGTCACAGTGGAATAACTCTGAAGAACTCAAAGAAGCTTCCCTGCACCACCTTGTGCTGACTGTCCCTTTTATCCAGAAATTACTGTACTGATCTGGCCAGGGTAACTCTAAATGGCAACCGATAAATTCTCTCTCTCTCTTTCTCCAACCCTCTCGTTTCTTACCCTCTTTCTTCTCCCTAACACCCCCTCTACTCTCCCACTCTCACTTCCTCTCCCTCTCACTCTCTCTCTGTCACACCCTGCCCATCCCCGACCCCCCTTTGGTGCCATTGATGTCTTACCCCCATAGTATTGATAGCAAGTCATATTTAGTACGTATACCGAAAATCGAAAGTCATATTATTTACTACGGATACCGAAAATTAGGTGTGATAAATTCGTAATGCTATTAAGTCTGTGGGCTGAACCAGCCCCGTTTTGGGGAAGGCGCCACACCCCTTCCTGCGTCTTTGGTGCCTTCTATTGCTTGAAACCCCATTATAAACCATCTTAGGGGTCCCCAATATAACCCTGCCAAGTTTCATGCTCATCCGACCAGCCGTTTGGCCATGATTGAGTGACAGATGGACACAGACATAAAGCCCATTATAGTAAGATGTAATAAGCAAGCTCCACAAAAGTAATTCAGCAGCTGCTTGCCCTACCAACTTATCAAACTCTACATTTCCAAACAAAATAACATGTTTTGGCAAATATCAAAATGTAGTCCCGGCATTTATGAAGGTAGGGGCACTGCTGAATTTTCAAAGCTAGGGGATTAACAGAATTAAAAGCATCAGGCGCTTGTAGAAGACTAGAATTTCGTACAATCTCACCATAAAATTTGATATTGCATTAGGAAGAGGACATTTCCCGTTAAAAGTTGAACTATGAACCCCAACTATTAAACTAATGTATCAGAAATCCAGTGCCAGCATTGGGTTTGTGTTCAGCAATGTCTTCATAAAAATTCCTCTTATCTTTATCTCAATTCTAAGTTTTCCTTACTTCTTGCAAGCAACTGCAAATAAAATTCTAAAAGTTCCCTTCCTAGGATGTAGCCACTGAAGTCTTAAAAGGTAAAATTTTGCATCATGTCATATGTTAAATCTACCTCATTTTAATACCAACTGGCTAGGGAGACTACTGCACTCATGACAAAATCTAAAAATAGTTCTACTACTACCTGAAAGTCAAGAGAACTGAACATCCTTTGCAATCTACAATTGAATTATGGTCATTCATGGCCGGCAATACAAGCCCCGAAGAAACTTTCCTGCATCAACAAAAAAAGACTTGCAATACATAAGGACTTCACAGCACCAGGGGTTAACTTGACAGCATCACAATGAATGGAGTCTACAGTTTTTAAACGAGGTAAGTAATAATTATCATAAGAATTCATGGGCTTCGAACATTTGGCTTTCAGCAACTTAAGGTGAGGAACCCATAATAACCTGTAATCAAAATCTAGCCCCTTAAACACAGCTTTTTCTACATATGGAAACCTTTGGTCCTTTCTAAGTATACTCCAAGGATGAATGATTAACGTTGTACTACTCAATTAAAAGTAGAGTTCCATTCATATCTGCCCATTTTACAATTTGGTCAAAGGTAAGCCGGATTTAGTGTTCAACTGAAAAAATGTCATAGATAAGCATTTTCATTTCATCATATTTAGTCTGCGGCCTCTCAATATTCACTGCAAAGGCGCAGAAAACGTACATGCTTAGAGCCCTGTAAATGAGGGTTTAATTGATTCTCTAAGGGTTTTAGGATAAGATATGTAGATGATTGTTTTTGTATTGTTAAAGACAATGTAAATACACCTGAATTTCTAAATATCTTAGTTATCAGAAATAATACTAATCTATATTTTCATATATACAGGAAACCAACAATAATTTGCCATATATTAATTTTTATTCAAACCATTCTAAACAAATTAAGATATCAACATTTACTAGTATGTATCTTAGAACACTTAGAATTTGTAGTCTTGAACTCTTGGATGATGGTTTAAAATTATTGACAAAATATGAGATTCGTAATTTTATACTTCATATTTTTTGGAATCGAGTAAGATAAGGCAAAGAAAATATATCACAATGCAACGTGAGTTACTACACAACTTAAGAATATTCTCTGTCTACCTTTTCACCATAATTTCATATCTGCAATACCGATTCTAAAAACTATTGATATTAATTTAGTATTTAAATATAACAATACTTTCAGAAATATGTTATTTAAAAATAGTCCGTCCAATTCAAACACTATTGTATACAGTATCCCTTGTAAAGATTGTAATTCGAGTTACATTGGCAAAACATCAAAAGGACTAAAAGAGAGGTGTTCCCAACACAAATATGTTCTTTCAAGAGGTCTCACAAACAATGGCATTTCACATCATTGGCTTAATACAGGCCATGCCATTAAGTGGGATAAATCATCTTTAATCTGCAAGGCCCACGACTATCAAAAAAGAAATCCTCTGGAAACTGTGTTCATTGAAGCCACGTGCACCAGGAATTTTAACCTCCACCCTGGATTAGCCCTTGATCCTCTTTCCTTGTCCTTTCTGTTGGGAGAACATGCTGCCCGAATCAAGAAACTGTAACTCTGCCCACCACTTCTCACTTTTATATATAAAGCTATGAAACTATGTTTGTACTCAGTGTGAACTTGGAAATGTAGAATAAACTACGAAAGTACTTGTTCCAAGTCCCGGTTTTCACTCGCCTGCTTACGTGGATTTTATGAGATTCTCAAGCGCATGGACTTTCGTGCTACATTGAATGTATATAGTATATGCAAATTGATGCAGAGTTTCTCACATTGTACACTTGCATGTAAGTGTGTATGGTCACAGACCTTCATGATCCATAAGTAATCGGATAGGTAAAAACCCACAATATCATGCATATAATGGTTAGATAAGTAAAATGTATAGATTGCATACATAATTGGGGTTATACCAATAATATGCACAGTAAAAAACAAAATAAAAAAGTATTCTATGATACTTGATGTAATTACTGTTCCATGGACTTTATCGATGAAACTACGCACGAATTCAATGACTGAAACTATCTAAAACTGGCTCCGAACTATGGTAAGCAGGAGAGGCAAAGAAAACAATTTGTTTCGCGAAATCAAGACCATCGAAGCAGCAAATATCGCATGCGACGAAGAAACCTGCATTTGCCTTCAAATTTATGTGAAAAATTGCATGAGAACAGCTTCCAAATTGAAGGGTAAATGGGTTGGCAAACCAATTACTACTGTGTGAGAGACCAAAAGTTAAGTAAGATCTATTTTTTCTACTTTTAAGTAAAATATTAAATGCTTCTACGGAAGCAAATGTTTTCCATTTTGCAGAAAAAAACTTAGAGCGTTTCGTGACCAACTTTTCAACTATCGAATACATTTACATGGGAAATTATATGTAAATGAATTGGGGTTTGCCTAGGATTAGTGAAGCAAGCTTATGATATAATTTCATGGAACGACTGGCTATAGCTGATATCAGATTCCCTTTTATTATATTCCACTTCAAAAATATGTAGATCATTACTATGGTGCTTTCAAGATTCGTGTTTACCTTTATCACACTAGATGCACACACACACACACACACACACACACACACACACATATATATATATATATATAATATATGTGTGTGTGTGTGTGTGTGTGTGTGTGCATACACATACACACACACACATATATATATATATATATATATATATATATATATATATATATATGTGTGTGTGTGTGTGTGTGTATCGTATATATATGCTTGTGTACGCATCCATCAAGAGTTGAGAGCGCCAAGGAAGCCTGTGTCCAGCGTGACCTTTCCCTTTTTCTTGATGTCACTCAACAGAATCCAGCTTCCATGACTCATTCGCCATCGATCCTGTCTCCTGGAGATACTCCCCTCCCTCCCCTCCCTATCGCTCTTACCCTTTATTTCCTCTTCAACTTTTTAAAAACAACAGTTTAAATCGCAACCACTTTTTTTACCTCCTGTCAATCGCTACTTCCTATGTGGCTCTGAGTATATTCACTGATTTCCTAAAATCTAAAATTGCAGCTTTCCAATGATACAGTTTTGAATGGGAGATATTTTCTAATGAAACTAAGTGTGTGTGGTGTGGTTGTGTTGTGTGTGTGTGTGGGGGGGTGGGTGGGGGGGGGGGGGGGTGTGGGTGGGGGTGAGGGGGGGGGGGGGGGGGGGGGGGGGAATCAAAAGTGAGCGTAAATGAAAAGGCAAAACAATCCCAAATCAAAAAAGGGTTCCATCCGCCCCAGAAGGTCCTGTTCCCCGACTGTTACATTTCAGTATCTCTCAAAATCTCATCGCTTGTTGCCAGTCATGAGGGCCGCCTTTAAACTTGTAGTAAGAGCATACCACGTCAGCAGCTGCCATCAAGACTCAAATTTTCTTGTGAATAAACTGAAACAAAATGACTACCCACCCACCAAAGCCTACAAAGATAGGATTCATTACAAAGACGTTAAATGACCACCAGTCCACTTCCCAGTACAAAAGAAAGACGGGTTGATCCGTTAATGGGTGTATAAGCACTGTTATGCTAGAAAATTCTTCGCCCAAGAGGAGACTTCCTGATAAACACAGAAACCAAAATAGAAATACGTCATCGAGCACGAAAAGAATTTTCCTAAAGCCCAATGATAAGAGCGATTCAGGTTAATAGTTCGAGTTACTCATCAAAGTGACATGTCAACTTCTAACACCAATATGTGGTGTTGAAGTCATTAATATCTGATTATTTATATTCAATAAATCTGATTCACCACGTTTGTATGAGTCTTGATCCATATACCCTCACCTCTTTCTTGAATACGAAATCTTTAATGCAAAAGTAACGCATCAAACTGTGTAATATTACATTAGCATTAATTGGGAAGTTAGTATTTTACCCGACTTTCAAATCTTGTGAACATTTACTATAAACCTCCTGAGTTGCACCCTTTCAATATTTTTACGTAAATGCTTTTCACCAAAAGCAATCGGATAAATAAGTTACATACATGTAGTGAAAACTTAAACATAATTCATCAGTTGCGAAGTCCAAAATATAATGAAAAATGATAAATAGTAATTTGTAAAGAACACACACTCTACCTTAAAACATGATATACTTTTAGAAGTCGTTTTTATTTACACAAGAACTCTGATATGATGTATATCAATAATTTAAAGAAAAGTAAAATACATTGGTAAATCAACATGAGCTAAAGGCTCAGGAGGCTGGGGAGAAAAAGGAGAACAAGCTAGCATAGGCAGGAAGGGCATACAACGCCGCCGACCAGCATCCGTAATGATGCATGATCCGTGAGCTCTGGAGACTGGCTCATGCAAATGCAGTGTAGTTAGTGAATTAATTAATTCAATCCCACAGAGGAATTGAAATGATAATTCGCTTGTCGAAGTAAACACGTCAGTTGAACGCCGCTGCAAAGGACTGAATGGCGCACTCTCGTGAAACAAAGCTCCAGTAGGCACGTGGGTCGTGGAAGCTTCTATTTTGCCACGAGTTCATAGCTCCCCCAGGTGGTTAACTGAATAAAACATACTATGAAATGACCATATTAATACTATTACAGCATAACAATGACTTCCATCTCTACAAGCCTTTTCATTTAAAACTCGTATGCTGTTACAAGAAACGTTAACCATAAGAAAATTCATTCTCAAACGACAAATAAAACACTCTCCGGCAAAACCAAATCAAAGCAAATTCAGTGACAACACAAAGATGGTTATCTACTGCGAGGCGTACCAGCAGAATTTCCAGGCCATAGAGCAGCAAGGTGCCGAAATACCCCAGCAGAGCCACTGCCCCTCAAAGAGAGAAGCACGATTTTCTACGTTTGTGGTAATGGTGTATCAAAGCGGCTAAACAATGCCGTCATTTGTTAAAATGGATAACTGTTTTTTGTGATCATAATAGTTTGTTTCCTTTTTTATTTACAATGTTTTAAAAACTGCCCGTGTTACCTGTGGCATTATAACGCAAAAATGGCCTGATGCATTTAAGATGACACATTCTATCAAGCAGAACTTGATGGCAACCAGTTTTGTTGCCACGATAAGCCAGTGTTAATCCCCTTTAACGAATCAATATAATCCTAACATTTCCCGTTATTCACGTGCGATTGTTCCTTGCCGTTACGAAGACTTAATCTTATATTTTTGTATTTTTATGATGAGCAATAACACTGGCTGTTTAATACATTTAAACTGAGATGAACATCACTGCTGATCAGCGATTTGCAGTGATTCCGCTGCGAAAACGGCAACAACAGTATTTCCTAACGCAACTGGATCATTTTGCTCTCAGACTGAACTCCTCATACTTTCTCGTGATGGAAGGTATTGACGGAAGCGCTTTCTGCTGTAAAAACTTGCTTCTCTCTTCTTTTCTCTTTCTAGATCGAAAAAGTCTTTGGTGGTGATGTGCAGTAAAATGAGATTTTCTGATTCCAGTTGGCTGAAAACTTTCCTTTGAGGAATAGAATGTTACTGCATACTAATTGTTTTCTGGGGTAACTATGAATGTTTCGGATGAGGATAATACCGCTAGAATCTATAGTTCTTTCATACCGCTGAAGTGGTATAAATAAATCTGGCTCCTCAATAGGAATGACAAATTTAGTCTTTAGAATGATTCTTGGCCAAAGAGGTGAAATAGGCGTGCTATGTTGCTCATTTATCAGTTAAAAAATAATGAATAATGTCTTGATTTATATATGGGATACGAACGCCTGCTTTCCTAATTTTTTGAGAAATGTAAGTATGGAAGGGTTCATGTAATTTGCACTAGTTTATATAATCAATTTTCTTTACACTGTTAACATTGGCCAAAGCCGAAAAACACAACTAAGATTATTTCACATTAGTCATAATTTCAAATGCTTGTTACTTTTGAAATGGGGCTGGATTTAATTAGCGAAAGAATTTAAATATTACTAAATTGTCTTTGCAACCGTAAGTGGAAGAATTTACTAAAAGCCAGAAACACATTGTAATGATACAGGACATGCATTCACATGTACAGAATCGATTAAGGGCACCGGAGAAAGCTCACCTTTTCTGACAAATTTACGAAGCATATAACTCGAGAGTATTTTGAAACCTGCTCAACGTATATCTTGAGTTGTTTTGAAAATTCAGACAAGACCGCATCGTAAGATGTCCTTATACATTTATAACAGTTATATTTCTCGGTCTTTTGACATGTTAAGATATTCGGCGTAAGTGTGTTTACGGGAATTAGCAAACGCATTTACAAAATCCTTTCCTCTTTCCTCTCATTTCCGCTCGCCACTTCCCCATCTTCATTCTCGTCCTCCTCTTCTTCTCCATCCTCCTCCTCCTCCTAGTAGCCTTCCCAGAGGTGCAAAAAAACGGACGAAAATACCAATATCCATTTGGAAACTAATCTTTCCTCCCTATAATATTGTTCTTATTTTTCCTCATGCACGTGTACAAACTAAAGACCTAAACCAGCATTTTTTCTCAAATAACTTTCTCTGCATTCGGATTTAAGAATGGAACTTTTCTGAAAATATAAACCGTGGGTTTGTCTTTACTCCATTAACCTTCAAGATAAACCATAATAACCGTATTTTAACCGCTTTTCTCTTCCTACCTTGTGGTTTTTTCATTTCTAAAAGCAAACAAAGAACCAACATACATACATGAATAGATGCATTAATACAAATGTGGGCGTCTCTAAGTACATGCATAATTGCACTCCAGTGTTGAAACCCGTCCAGCAGGTTGATAAGCTGGCGATAAACAGACCCCATTTCAGCTCAATTCAACGCAACTGTCTAAACACGAATGTGATTTATCGCCGAGAGAGAATTTGTGGAATGAGTTGATGAAAAAAAAAAAAAAATAAAGACTATCTTTCAACATGAAAGCTGGATGATTGTCCTAGAATAAATTCCCTGTCATATAGATACATATGCTATATATATGCTATATATATATATATATTATATATATATATATATATATATATATATATATATATATATATATATATATATATATAATATATATATATATATATATATATATATATATATTGTGTGTGTGTGTGTGTGTGTGTGTGTTTCTATTCGATGATATGCCACTATCATATTTCACATTGTTTATTTTGAACTCTTATACTGGTATTATGTACTTTCAATCGAAATTGTTGTAAACCAGACTTCCTTAATATATTTGTTTGAAGTATCATAGAAAGCGATTGTATACGATGTGCCGTCTTGTGTGTTTGTATTTTTTTTTTTTTTTTTTTTTTTTTTACATATTTGGGGTTTTATGAACGTGCGGTAGCTTTCATTTTGGCCGAATGTAAACAAACATTTAATAATATGTATTGTATGTATGTATGTGCATGTATATGTGTGGGTGTATATATATACATATATATATAGATATATATATATATATATAAATATATATATAGCTTATATATATATATATATATATATATATATATATAGATATATATATATAATATATATATATATATATATTTTTTTACATATATATATATACATATATATATATTATATATATATATATATACATACATACATATTATTAAATGTTTGTTTACATTCGGCCAGAATGAAAGCTACCGCATGTTCATAAAACCTCAAATATGTAAAAATAAAAAATAAAATAAAAAGACACAAGACGGCACATCGTATACAATCGCTTTCTATGATACTTCAGACAAATATATCAAGGAAGTCTGGGTTACAACAATTTCGAATGAAAGTACATAATACCAGTATAAGAGTTCCAAATGTGAAGTGTTATACTGGCATATCATCAAAGAGAAACACTCTGGCAAACTACTTCTTGCTCTTCCAAGTTTTAGTTATTCTATAAGCTGTACGAATAAATGATAGGATCAGTGGCGATTTTGCTTGTAAAAATATCAGTGTGGTGCAATCAAAGGGAAAAGGAAAACGCTCAGCAGAAATAACATATTTGAGAGAGAGAGAGAGAGAGAGAGAGAGAGAGAGAGAGAGAGAGAGAGAGAGAGAGATTTCTCAAGATCTGTAGTTGAAGATTCACTCCTCGTTTAACTTGGCAATAGTCTTGTCACCTTACGTGTTCTTTCAGTTTTACAATGACAAGAGAGACCAAAGAGCAAGTCCAAACACTTCTTGTCTAACGAATATACGACTATAAGGCCAGCTAGAAGAGAACAAATCGCTGACTCCAGGTAAGTCAGGGGAATTGAACCAAACACCTGAGCTTCACGGAGAACTGCGGATACGTTACGCTAAATGGGTACGAGAACTTCAGCCCTTGACTGGAGGGGACTGGACAGCAAGGACTATGAAAGATCAGCACTAGACCTACTGAAGTCTAGGCAAGAGGTAATAAGATAACTCGATGGCTACTGAGTCTTAGTAGAAGGATAATCGAGGGTGGATTCTGTGACACGTAAAACTTCCTTTATTAAAAACGTTATGATCATGATTTTAACCTTTAAATAGGGAGTTTTCAATATTTGCCATTTACCAAATTCTTGGATCATCGATCCCCAATCCCACTACCTTTAAAACTTGATACAGATCTGGTTAATTATTAACCCTAATTCATTTCGAAACATACTATATCTGTTCACTAAAATATTAATCAAAAACTTGAAACTGCAATACTTTTTCCCAGCAGTTATTTATCAAATTCTTAGTCGATGTAACATGACACTGGACAAAAATTAAACAGAGTTCACTTTTAATATACCGCTAAGAAGCATTCCTGAGAGCCAGGTGGTTTGCAAACTTCAAAGTTGGAATTGTTGGTTGGCTTCAGTCTTAATTACCGAAATGGCAGTAATTTACATTGACTGACCATATCACTGGAATGGTTGATAGCAATACATACAATGCTGTTATTAAATGATCAGTGCACGTTCGTCTGAATTCTGGTTTACTACGGATCCAGGCTATTAAGGGCTTTGAATTGCCCGTACCGCTGCTCGTTGCAGTTGGAAAGTATGTCAAGGGTCACGAGTATCAAAATTCATAGCACTGAAAAGCCACTACTCAGATTAATCACGAGGGCAAATGGAAGGTGGTGATCATCACTACGTTACCTGTTCTAAGACTTCAATATGGTGCGGAATTCGTTCCAAAAATAAGTGGGAAAAGTGAAAGTGCGCTGAAATAACTGTGATCATAACATTGGTAACTTAGGAAACAGTCTCAATGTGTCCAGTGTCCCTCAAGATATTTTAGTCTATAAAACTGCCTATTTGTGAGCGAAATGGCATCTAACAAACATAAACGTTTTCTCCCAAAACGATAACGCTATGTATTTCCTTCCTTGAAAGTACAAAACTTTTCAGTAGGTTTTTACTAAAAAACTATTACAATAACATTTCGTTTAGATCTCGTCACATTTCATCGAGGCATTAACTCGTTTGGATAAACATCTTCCAAAATGCATCTGAAAATGGAAAAATCACTGCACATGGCCTTGGTCAGACACACTGCACGGCAACTGGTGTAATGTCACCGATTCTAAGATCTAGGGAAGTTTCACTCCCATCGCATGGGCTAGCATAGAATTCTTTTACTTCTTAAAAAAGTAGTTCCCCTTCTGCACAAATGTAATAGTTAGATGTATGTACACATTAACTCTGGCAACACAACAAATACGCGAAATGTTAAACAAAAATTCCAAATCTATAATTTGCCTTGGGCATCAATAATACTCCGCTGCGTTTAATCCCAAATCCATAGCTCGTAATTAAAATTTTTATTTGTTCTTTCTTAACTAGTACGTCTAATATGGAGTCTAATACTTAATGATGGTATATGGACGGGAATTAATAATAACAACTCCATGTGGAGTGATACTACCAGATTATCGAATAAATTGTGTGAATAAATGAAGATATCAACAATGGTTTTACTTCGTAAGGAAAAAGTATCGACTAGACCTCTCATAGACTAAAAAAAGCAGTTCTCAAATCACTACCAAGTAACAAAATAGCTTCAATTAGCATTCCTTTTGAAACCTGAGTGGTTCAATGGCAAGATCTTTAACAGCCTCCCCTTTGGCCTAGGTACTTTAAAAACCTATGAACAGTCTGAAAATACTAAATACAAAAATAATCGAGCACTTATGTAGGCTTTATACCCATTAAAAATGACAAGATATTGCTCTAACCCCTGCTACTTGAAAACCTTAGCATTGACAAAATGTAAACTTTGAATTAAACAAGGAATCAAACTGCCTACTTGGTGTGGAAAAAATGAGTAAATCAAAGTCTACCTCTTCTCCACTAACACCTTAAAAGCATGTTTCATCTCCATGGGAAAAACCGTTAGGTGGTTTTAACGTTCAAGCTCAGTTTTCATATCAAACTTCAAACACCTACTACAAATTACGTAGAATCTCAAAAAACCTCCCACTAAATTTTTCAACAGCCTATAAAGTCTGTCTGTTTCTCGGTTACAGCTATCATGTCAATCAATGAGACTACATTCTATTGGGAAACTTTTGCCTTAAATTACCGAAACCATTAATTTCCGAAAATATCTACACAAGGACCTAGCAGTTCATCGAGAAAGCTGTCCTCACCCATAAACAACGACCCAGTTTGTTTGATCAAGTTGTCCATAGGGATGATGCCGCCTTTAAATATACATACCCACCCGGCATGGCAAGTAGTATATCAACATTTCAGACAAGTCAATCAACACATATGCTTATAAAGAGATCACATCGAACACTGCCATGGTACATAAATGTTTCCTGTGGGTTCATGGAAAATAACGTCGGTCATGATCTGTGATACTTACAGTGTTCCCACCTTTTCTTTTGATGAAGTAATCATATCGATAGAATGTTTGCCAAGTTCATTATTCCAGCATATACGTTTTTGGAAATGGACTACAAATTTAGGCCATAAGCAATATGTTAATAATAAGTCAACCAGAGAACGTCAAATGAAGAGTGACAGTCATTTCTTGATTTAATATGAAGGAGCAGGCAACTGGCAATGGCTGCTTTATTTTTCAATTTCTTATCAACTTTCCTTAATTCATCAACGAGGATATGAAAGGGAAAGACAAACGCCGCATATTCATCATAATCATTATCGCGAATATGATTCATCATTTTCATCATTATTTCTTTATTTCTTTCTGACATCCATCCCTTCCTTCTCAGGAGATGTTTTAAACATTTAAGTTTACATCATACAGTTGAGATAACGGCAACTAACTGTACAGGAACGAATACAGGTTAAACACAACACTATGGCTCGCATTCAGAGGGCGCTGGGGACGGACGGAAGTTTATGTTGTGTCTCTGTTACGTAAACTTCTTCCGTCTCCTTTTGTTATCATTTCCAGGGACTGACCACAGAGGCGCTTCACACACACACACACAAAATAAATAAATGAACACAATGCAATTTTTACAGTCCAGTTGTAACTCTCTCGGAGGAGACGGGTCGCAGAGACGGGGAATGAAGGAGGGGTAGTTATGGCGGTGGTTACGGCAATTGCAGCAGTAAGTAGCAGTTGCTTCAGTAACGCTAGTGGTCGTGTTGTTATGGCAGTTGCATAGGTCAATGACAACAGTCCATAGAGGGTGGGAGAGGCGGGGGACGAAATAAACCCCAAAAAAGGTAGGTGGTTGATTGCAATCAGCGAGGTTAGACACGAACTACACTGGGTTAAAGAAAACTTTGCAAAGGTAACAACACATCCAGCCCCTTGGAAGAACTTGAAATAAAGGGGAGGGGATGTTGTGGTGGGGATATGATATGAGGGGATGTACGCATCATGTCAGAGCACTGGAGTGAGGGAAGCCTTTCTCTCTCGACACGGTCGTAGGTTGTCAAGTGAGAGAAAGAGTCACGGATCATTACGGGATAAAATCACAATTGACGGACAAGTACGTAATTAACACAGAACAAATGAAAGCTTAAGGTAGCATGCTATTAAAGGTAATTCTGAAAAATGGCGTTATGATGGCTAAAGCTATCATATTCACAAAGGCCAAGCAGGTAAAAAAAAATAATAATAATAAAGCAAATAGCAAAAGGAACGAACGGTAGACAGACATGAAGATTTAGCAGGAAATCTAGCAAAGGCAAAAACCGAATAAAATATACTGATTTAATTTAAAACAAAATTATCAGAGATTTCAAGCACCGTTAAATAAAAGAAAACATATATAAATGTATATACCGTAATATGGGTGTATTTATAACAAATTCTGAATCCAAGACCCATATATATATATATACATACATACATATATATATATATATATATATAGATATATATATATATATATATATATATATATCAGTACACCTACATATCACCAACCAATACACAGAAATAATACACGGGAAATTAGCGAGAGTTGCTTTGAACGACAAGCTTTGCATCACTAAAAAAAAAAATTGATTTAGTAGTGACGTTGGCAATAATTAAAATAGAAAATGTCCTAACGAAATTGACAGATGTGAACAATAACACGATTATTTAACCATAATTCGAGAAATAAGTTTTGTGAAAATGTTTGTAAATAATGAAAATTTTCAGGCTGGATAAATAACACTATAAACACGAATCCCACATCAACAACTGAGAATGATCAAAATTTGAATGTTTTGAAATGAAATAAAGTGAAGGAAAACATTAAAATGAACTAGAATCCAAGTAACACGAGAATACATTAATAAATACAAATGCCAATTTAGCCAATAACACTAACAAGTCCACGATAACACTGATGTTGTGACGAGCGCGAGAAACTAAGACGGTCGGATACTGAAAAGCGAATGTAAGAAAGAACTAACAGCAATACAAAATAAACATTCAGTCAAAATCTACACCTACAGCGAAGCAGCAACTTAATTGAATTCAAGGAAAACGGGGGGACCTGGGTAATAAATAACGATGAGATAACAGCGAAATGGGATAAGCTGAAGGAGGGCGGTAGCAACATGAAGACAAAAACAAAAAATTAATGAATAAACAAAGCAATAAATGAGCACCAATAAAGGTGATGGTGACCGGGACGGAGGCTGAACAACCTTCCGCCTCGGTGTCTTCCCACCGACTGTCGCGCTCACGTGGTAAGGACCGCATGTGAGTGAGCGTGCGTGTTTTGGCCCAGTGATGAGTGAGTGAATGGCAGTGATTAAAACTTAAATTCTATGAAATGAAAAAATTGAAGTGTTGATTAAGTGAAAGACAGTAGCTTTGCAGAAAAATACTGTTATCGAACTAACGATTAAATGGACCAAGATTGACTAATTTATGGCTACAAAACCTGGCGTTACGTCATCTAAAATTCTAGATTATTAATGCCTTAATGATATTGAATGGGAAACTAGATAAAAATGGTTCAAAATTAGTTTCATATATATATATATATATATATATATATATATATATATATATATATATATATATATAATAAACTTTTCTTTTAACTCTTTCACCCGCTGCTTTTAGAGTTATTGAAATGGCTGTTGTTTAATAAGAGATGTAAAGAAGTTAATTTCCAATAGGTGCCTCGCCATGTTGAGGTGGTTGGGAGCCAGCAAGCTGAACGACTTAATAAGCCAGTAGACGTCTCCTCAGATACCCAAGGGCGGGGGGGGGGGGGGGGGGGGGGGATACTTCCTCTTGTAGGTCAGAAAAAAAAGAAGTGAAAAAAAAGACTATCAGTCCCACTTTTGGGAAAAATATTGTAACAAACCAAAGGATGTGCAGTATTACTGATCAATATCTCTTTGGTTATTTCCTTATATGCCAAGGATACAAGAGACTATGTTGTCCAGGATAAGATTTGGACCTACAAGATTCACGCACAGGTTCTTGATGTCAGGTGAAAACCATTCAGTTTGCTAGAACTATTATGCCCTTGACTGTGAGACATTTGCTGGTCGAATGTCCCAGTCTTGGAATCTAAGACATAGGTTTTTCTCTTTAGGACGTGACAACTGACAGAGATGGAGATTCTATCATGGTTAATATATATATATATATATATATATATATATATATATATATATATATATACACACACACATATATATATATATATATATATTAACAAGGATAGCATATATATATATATATATATGTATATGTATATAGGTATATATAATATATATATATATATATATATATATATATAATATATATATATATATATATATATAGCCACGAAGGAAAAATATTTATGAATTTATCACGTTCCTAATTTCGTGATTCAGTTATTTATATATATATATATATATATATATATATATATATATATGTTCTATAAAAGGTCAGAGCGGTGCGCTCGGGTCAGCAATTGTGTCCCGTCTCCGTATCTTTATAACTATGTAGTGTTTTACTGAATAAACTGAGTAATGAAAATTCTGGTTATTTCATATATGGTACTCCTTGAAGTCTTTTTGTTATTCATGAACTGAATGTATACCAATGCCATATAAGACATACAAAACTATCCCGATACAAGAAATCATTTTAAATAAAGAAATTGTTTGTATTCACTTTGAAAGTAGCTCACAGACATCAAAGTTTAGACATGAAATGAAAAACAAACTCATGATAAAGTAATATTTGACCTAACAACACAAACTACAAAACTACATCTGAGAAAAAAAAAGGAACTCTACTACTTGGTGGTTTTACATTTGGCGCTCTGTATGTGTGTGTGTGTGTGTGCGTGTGTGTGTGTGTGCGTGTGTGTGTGTGTGTTAAAGAGAAATTTGAAAAAAATTCTGTGTGTGTGTGTGTGTGTTAGGGAAATTTGAAAGGAACTCTCTCTCTCTCTCTCTCTCTCTCTCTCTCTCTCTCTCTCTCTCTCTCTCTCTCTCTCTCGTGCTAATGTATGAGTATTGGGATCATGAAAACATTTTTCATAGAAGCATTGCTTTTATTCAATTGTCACACACTGTCAGGCCAAAATCACGAATTTTGTGAGGAAGGCATATCAAGCTTACTTTGGAGTCAAACTAGGGGACCAGGATAAGCCATTCGCTCCCCATATCTGCTGCAAAACATGTGTAGAGGACTTACAGGATTGGAGGAACAAGAAAAGTAAGAGTATACCATTTGGTGTCCCAATGGTGTGGAGGGAAGGGAAAGATCACGTTGCATGACAAATCTAAAAGACATCAATCGCAAGAATAAGCACCATGTTCAATACCCTGATGTTCCTTCTGTCATGAAGCCAGTCCCCCATGGCCCTGATCTTCCTGTTCCTGAGCCAAATGTCACCATGGAATCTAGTTCTGATTCCGAATCTAGTAACATGACTGATACAGATGAGTCTGGTGCATACAGGCCAGAGAAGGACGGCCAACTAGTGCCTTTGACTCAAGCTGAACTCAATGACCTGACACGAGACCTGAACCTTTCCAAGGAGTCTGCCCAGCTACTGGGCTCTCATCTTCGAGAGATACGTCTAGAAACGTCTACTGGCATCAGGAACAACATTCTATTGGTATCAGGACCGCAAGAGAGAATTTAGAAAATTCTTCACGTTTGATGAAGCATCTTCACTGGTCTACTCTAACAATATTGCTGACCTGATTGAATTACTTGTTCTGAAGTATGAGGCTATGGAATCGACTCATCTAACAGAACTCTCAAGGCAGTTCTTCTGAATAATGGAAATAAGTTTGCATCGATCCCTGTTGGGCACTCAGTTGAAATAAAAGAATCCCACAAAAGCATGGAATGTCTGTTGTCTGCTGTGAACTACTATGAACATAAATGGTTGATCTGTTGAGATCTTACAGTTGTTAGTCATCCTAGGACTTCAAGGTAGTTGCACAAGTATCCATGCTTTCTGTGCTTATGGGATTGCTGTGCTGATGAGCAGCATTATGTCAGACGAGTGGCCATTAAGACCAGGATTAAAACCTGGGTCACACAACGTTCTGTCCCACCCTCTGGTTGAACTGAGCAAGATATTGCTTCCACCCCTCCACATCAAACTCTGTCTCATGAAGAACTTTGTAAAGGCATTGGACAGGAAAGGTACAGGATTTGCTTTCCTCCATCAGAAGTTTCAACAAAAAGGATGGAGAAACTTAAGGCAGGTATATTTGATGGTCCTCAAATAAGGGAACTCATCAAGGATGCTAGATTTGATGATGCACTGAACCCTGCTGAACTCTCTGCCTGGTTGTCCCTTAAGTCAGTCATTGCAAAATTCCTTGGAAACCACCGAAGTTCACAGTATCAGAAGGTAGGTGATGAGTTAATGGAGAATTTCCGACAACTTGGTGTGCGCATGTCAGTGAAAATGCACTTCCTCCAGTCTCATCTGGACTATTTTCCAGAGAATTGAGGAGACTTCAGTGAAGAGGCAAGGAGACATTGATGACGTGATACTGTGCATTTTTTTTTATTTGTTAAAATATTTTCCCACGGGGGCCGCCGAGACTTTAATTTTCTCACCAACTAGAGGATATATATGCCTATATGGCAGTAGGCACCTTCTGGGTTCTAGGGAAGTGACTGCTGACTTTGCAAGTTGGTCAGCTTCCTCATTCCAACCACCTTAACATGGGAGGGCACCTTGCAAAAATTCACTTCTTTACTCTTCAGTTCACCAAAAGCATCCATTCAAATATCTCCAAAATCAGTGAGTCTAAAGAGTTAAAAAATTCTAATGACTGAAGGGGATTTCTTGAATCACAATATATGGTAAATTTGTTTCCATTCTGAATTAAAATTTCATATAAAACATTTAAAACTGCATATAGCTATGCTGTAAAAATAGATGCAATAGATGATAATCTTCTGCTTCTTTCTATATCAGGGAAGACCACTACAAAACTGATGCCAGCAACTGACTTTGAGCTATCTGTGAAAACTGCAGTGAAGTTATCATGATGCAAGGAATGTTCTAGAAATACTGACTGCATGGCCTCACTGGACAATCCTGTCTTGGTAAAATGAAAATATCTATAAAACATTACCTTTAGAAGGTTCCAGTAGGGGGTAACTGATTATCTTGCTGGTAAAATCTCCATCCTTGCCACGTTTAATTCCCTGACAATAAACTTCTCTAATAGCAAATGGTTGAGGTTGCCTGGGGTGACTTTCATAAAACTGCATTTCTTATACAAATGCTGGTTAAAGACTTACGAAGTCTTAGAAATCTGTACCAGATACTACAAGTATGCTCTCAATGGTAGATAATTTACATGCTTATGTACACAATCTTACTCCTCCATGATGAATTGAGTATTTTAAGGTTATTTGGCTTTGTAGAATCTTACTTCTCCATGATGAATTGAATTGAGTATTTTAAGGTTATTTGGCTTTGTAGAATCTTACTCCTCCATGATCAATTGCATTGAGTATTCTAAGGTTATTTGGCTTTGTAGAAGTGTACAGTTTTTCACACCCATAAGCTAATTTTGAAACGACCAAAGCTTAATATAATCTCAACATCAGAGATCAGTCTGCACACCACAAAGTTTGAAACAGAATCTTCAGCACATTCATTGTTTTCAAGCATTTTGTCAGCTTCCTATAAAAAAATCAACTTAAGAAACCTTGTTTCACCAACACATGGAATTCTTTGCCTATGTATGAACAAATCTAGATCAGGATGGAATCCTCTTACACAGCACAAGTGCATGGTTACCGTTTTACTAGCAAAAAATCTAAAACCATTCATCTCGGCCCACTTTACTCTATTATCAATGCAGAGCTGAAGGCGAAGTTCAGCCACTGCCATCCTTCTTTCTGCAAAGGATATCGAATTGTTATCAACAAAAAGGGTAAATGTATTATCTGGGGGAATTATTTTGGAAATCTAATTGATTGCTAAGGCGACCAATGTTACATTTGAAACACTACCCTGTGGTACTCCTACTAGACTGAATACTTCTGACATTGTTGCTCCACCTTGAACCTGAATTAACCTATCTTTTAAAAATGCCTAAACAAAAAGAGGCAAATTGATCTCAGGTTACATTCATAAAGGGCCATCAAAATGACATATCTCTATGTTGTATCATAAGCCTTCTGTAAATCAAAGAAATCAGTGATGTTACAAGGAGTTACAAGGATCAGGAGGTTTCAAAGACTTATTGGTCATTCTGAGGAGACATCATGTGCTCACTTATCTCTAGGAGCAGGTTTTACTATTCATTCATAGTGTCCTAATGAACTTGTCTAGCTTTATATTCATCTCTTACATACTGTTGTTGTTTACAACTTCTTGTGGCAGTTTATTCCCTGCACCTTATATGTTGTATGTAAAGAAGTTCCCACAATGAGATGTGTTATATCTCTCCAGTTCTAGTTTCCATCCATTATTTCTTGTCTGGTTTTCATTTAATGGGAAGAGGTTACCATCTACTTTTGTTGTTCTTTTCAGTATTTTTAATGTAGTAGTCCTCGCAATCATCGTGTTTCCAGGCTCTCTAGTTACCTTTGTTAACCTATTTGCCTGATGGATGAAATTAATTCTGTGGCTCTTGCTTGTACTCCTTCTAGTCTATTTATGTCCTTTATGAGGTCTAACTATTGATGTGTAGAGCTACAGCACCATTTCCTTGTTTCTGTATTCAAACTACCAGTTTATGTATTCCACTAGTTTCCGTGCCTTCTTTTCAATTTTATGCACTGTTATGTGGATTTTAAGTCCTTGTTAATAATAACTCCAAAGTCCTCTTCTTGTTCTACACTATTTATGTCATCCCCAAGCAGAATGTAGTTGGCATGATGGTTGTTTGTTCATATTTATAATATTTTACACATATCCAACTTAAAGGGATTTGCCATGTTTGACCACTCTCCTATTTTCCTTAGATAAATTTCTTTAACTTTCCACTGTATTTCGGTCTCCTGCATTTACACCTACTATGAGATTCAGGGCCTCTGTAACACGGTTTTTTCGCAATAACTTTTTATCTATGCATTTCATAAACATAACGCTTATTCAGAATACATATTATATCAACACATAAATTTAGAGTGTATTCTGCACTACGTAGGTTGAATAAATTTGGTACTATAATGTTAAAGTGACCTTTTTTGAAGACGGGCCAACTTACTCAGAGAAAAGGTTTCGAACGCACTCGTTACGTAACTTATGACATCATTTCTTCCCTCTTTCTCGATGGATGATTGGCTATACGTAACGAAGGCTAAACCTCTGCCAACAATGACATACAAATTTAAATACAAGCAAAGCAGTACACCTTTATGAACTCTGGAACCTCTCCACTGATAATTGTCATAATGAACAAACCAACAAAATATGTTAATAAATACAAAAACACTTCGATTATTAGTCTAACTCCCAAAATAAGTTTCCAAAGAAATTACAGTCTACTTTATAGGTCACAATCAGATTGACAAGATGTAGGGAATAGTTGGTAATTACCAAAAACATAGTAGACAAGCTTGATTTGATAACTGCTATATCCAATGTCAAGCAATTTTTATTTATTGGCTATCTACCTATTTACTGAAAAAAAAAAAAATAGCCAGTACCGTATATTGGCTTTAAACCTTCACCAATAATTATCGTCAGAATGGTGACTTCATGAGGCTCCACCCACTTTCGCCTCGTTATAATTCAGGATAACACTGAAGGCTACCATGGGCATTGTTGGATTAGAAAATTTAACTTCTGGCTATAAAAACTAATTTCTCGAGTAGTTGTAAGAAGTGATAAATGATCCTCAAGGATCCCAGCAGTTGGTCTAAACGTTTAATTCATGTATATTACTGCTATACTGTTGCGGCACTACTGCTACGGTAGTATTACTACGCTAGCACTGATACCCCACCCACATCTATGTATCGTTCCGCCATTCATAAAGTCTTTGGGTTTCAGAGCCAATGGAATTTCTGTCTGGTGGATGGGCGGGGCAACATTTAGTCAAAAGGTGTTTATTTACCTTGCTTACGTAATGAATGTTTTTCGACTCTTGGCTCGTAATCATTGGCCATGGCGTCGGCTAGATCATTTTTACTCTATAAAAATTAAAACTATCGGGTTTAGGTTATTGATAATGCTGACAAAATTTGTGTGTGGTTGTAAAATATACATATGTCAACTTTCAGCTACATCCGATGCTTTGACAAGGAGCAAAGTCCAAAAAACCGTGTTACAGAGACCCTGAATCTCATAGTAGTATGGTGTCATCTGCAAATTTGGCTATCCTGCTTGTTAAGCCTAGATCAAGGTCATTGATGTCAAGGACAGAACCCTGAGGAAATCCACTTGCCACATCTTCCCTTTCAGATTCTTCACCGTTCATTATGACTGTTTTCTATTTGTTAGGTAATCTACGATCATGTCTGCTATTTCTTCTACAATTCCTAAACCTCTAACTTTTGTCATTAGTTTCTTGGGTGGAACTTTGTCAAATGCTTTTTGGAAATCTAAGTAGAGTATATCTATTGCTCTGCTACTGCCGTATATACCAAGCATATTCTGAAAAAACTCTGAGGTTTGATAGGCAGGATCTGTCGTGTCTGAAGCTGTGTTGACTGTTTAACAACTGGTTGTTTCTACCAGTGTGATCCACAATTTGAGCCACAATTATGGACTAAAATATCTTACAAGAACCTGAAGTTAGACAGATGGGTCTATAATTTCCTGGCTCTTCTCTTGGATCTTTTTTTTTTTTTTTTTTTTTTTTTTTGTGTAAACTGGGAGCACATTACCTAGTCTCCATCCTTTTGATGCCTTTCCTTGCTCTACAGTTTTTCCTATAGAGTTTATAAAATGAGGAACTATCTCCTCTTTTAACTCTTTCATTTCCATAGAATAAATCCCATCTGGGCCAGGAGATTTAAACTTTTTTAATTTTTCTGTTTTGTTTTTAATGTCTTCTTCTCAAAATATTATTTTGTCAGGCAGTTCTGCTCCCTTCATATTTAATAGCTGGTTCAGGAACTGAAGTATTTTTTATTTTTTATTTCTCTATTGAACCACATAGGCTGAGGGTTGCCATTTGTTAGTATTTGTTTTAATGGTATACATCTGGAGCGTTTTTCTGTGTATTCTTCTAGAAAGGCTTCCCAATGCTTATCTATGTCTGTGTTCTTGTCGTAATATAGATTTGTAACATAATCCTTTACTTTTTTGGGTCCTTTTGTTAGCAAAAGCTTCATATACTTGATAGTCCACTCGAACCAATATTTCAGATGTGGAGTGCATAACAGAAGTTTAACCAGGCCACGGAGCTGACTTTCAGCTCTCATGGGGCTGGCCCGAAGGATTAGAATAAAATGCCAAGTCTAGGCCTGAAGCCAAGCACTAGGACCAAATAGGTAATTCAGTATGGTGCGGAATAAATTAAAATCAAATTAAAACTGCACACAATAAATATATGTACTCATGCATCCATACATGAACTCTAAAAAAGGCATATATCAAAATTTAGAATAAGTAACACTTAAAAAAATCTTAATTCAATAAACACTCCAAGAGTTTTCGTGCTTTAATTATTTATTATTTTTATATTTTATTAATCAAATCACACTTCCTCATGAACACCAAAATCGGAACAACTGAAAATGCATAAAAGATTCTGACAATATTTATTTCGTGTTTACAAATTCTCATTTTATTCATTGTTCAAGGAGTAATTTTACTATTAAAGGTAATTGCATATTCATATTCAGTGACAAACAATCTTCTGGCTATAATTGGTAAAGGTGTTGGATGATTGTTTATAAATATATCTCTAAATTCAAATCATTTTTTGTTGGAGAATCGCTTGTCCAAATTCTCAGAGCACTCTTCATTGTTACTAGCTCTCTATGGAGAGATAGAGAGAGAGAGGTAGTTTACCCCTTTAAACCTGTAAAGATGAGATTGTTAATGATCTAAAGGCTCCTGAACATATTCTAAGGCCCTCATTATAAACTGGATCTAAGTTCTTCAGTGCTGTGTCTGATGCTGAGCTGTATATTGCGCTACCGTAATCAATGATAGACATCACTATTATTTAAATAGCAATATAAGGGTTTCTCTATCGGCTCTCCAAGTAGTGTTTAATAATTTTCATATTAGACTTAACGTTCTTTTACATTTTGATTTTGCATATGTTATTTGGGCTTTCCAGTTTAATTAAGTATGAAACCATATTGTATCAATTGGCCAGTCTGGCCAATTGATACAATATGGTTTCATCGAGTTTCGATCTTGCAGCTGTGTGCAGCGGACCGTTTCAAATAAGGATTAGGAGATATTTTCGAAGCTGGATCATGATACTAGTGTTAAATACGGCAGGGAGGTTTGGAAAAAAATATGCAAGGAACGAGGTTACTGGAACTTGAATTTGTCGACTAGCTATCATAAACCCATCAAACCACCAACCATCCCAGAAAAGGAGATTCCCATCGTAGATGAGAATACTAATTCGCCGATCGTCGTCATACACACTTCCAACCACCAACCATCCCTGAAGAGGAGAATGCATCTACCGGATCTCTTTTCAGTGAAGAAAATTCACATCAAGAGATGTCTGATGAGGAACATACATCGATTGAAACCTGCTCAAGCAATGGAAACACTGAAATGACATACCCTGCTCCTTCTCTGTTGGAAGATGAATCCAACATTGAAGGATGGACCATTGTATGCAAGAAGAAGAAAGCCTACCGGAAAACACCAATTCAAGAGAAAAGAAATACAGCGGCCGCCCCCCTCCCATCAAGCCTCTTCATCTCTTCCAAAATACAGAGTTTCCTATGTTGAAGTAGCAAGATTGGAAAAAGGAAATCCAACTGTATGTAAGACCAAATTTAGTGGGTGATATAACTATTACCCAAAGACTAGAGACACTGATGCGTTTCTCCGAGGGAATACTGTTTTTCAACTGCTAGACCCATCAGAGAAAATCAGGAGCATTCATCTGCAGATATCCGGCCACCCTACCTCTAGACCCCATTCTACAGCTGAAGAATATTCTAGATGCAAAGAGATGCACTGGAAAATCTGGTACTCCCACAAGGAAAGTCATCGCCACCTTCCAAGGAGAAATTCCTAAACAAGTCTCTCTTGAATATGGGGATCAATCCCCACTAAAGCCTTTATTCCAGAGCCACTCAGATGCTACAAGTGCCACAAGTTCGGACACCACAGCAGCCGCTGCAAAGTCACAGAGAGATGTGGAATATGCAGCAAACCTCATCCAACCAAGCAATGCCTAGATGCTTTCAAAAGAGGAGAAAAAGTTGAAAGCAAATGCCCAAACTGTTCTCTTCAGTATCACGCATGGAACAAAAAATGCAAGTTTCGACTGGAAAAATTGAGATCAAGACAACTCCTCAACTTCTACCACCCACAAAACCTTCACGACCCATTCTAAAACCCAAGGAAGAAGATGGAATGACCAGGACGAAATTGCAAAATTACGTCAAAGCAGCATTACACAAAATAGCCAGTGACAAGTCAATGCCCATGGAAATAATCCCATGTACTATTGAGCCTTCCCCTTCCCTGTCCACCTCTCAGGTTGACAGCCCTTCTTCCCAGACCCATCCCTCACAATCTTCTCCTTCCCCTTCTGACAGCTTAGACAGTGCCAACCAAGTTCCCATTGCAGTGGGTGAAAGCTCAATGACACTTACATTCAAAGGAATCGTCATTCTCTGTAGACAGAGAAACACTGCTAAACTGCATACAGCCTCGCCTCATCCAAACCTCAAAACCCAAGCACCTGTTGTTCAATCCAAACAGCAGCTGCCTCACTTAATCATCCCTCCAATCTCTGGTCCTCTTCTCTAGTATCTTAATGAGCGAGATGGGAAGTGTACACTTTATCTTAACCACTCTCAAGTGAGTAATACCTAATGGCATACAGCCATCGACTGTATAAGATAAAATTAATCCATTCACTGCATTAACATCATTCATCACATCCCAAGGGAAATTTGATTCCCAAACCTTTTCTCTAATTCAAATTTTATCCTTCCCTTTCCACACTCTCCTACTTACTGGGACTCGCTTCTATAACACTTTATCTCCCACTAAATTATTTCACTTCTTGCCCAGAAGAATACTTCATCCATCACCAGTTATAGGTTGCTGTGAAGCAAGAGCCCATGCCAGTACAAAGCTGGCTTAATCTGGCTGCTGCTGCTACGGTAAGGTTTGTGATTTTTAAATCTATGTATTTCTTAGAAGAGTTGTCTGAAGTTTGGAATTCCCATGGTTTGGATGGAGCCAAAAAACCATGGCACTGACTGCTACTTTTGCACTATTGATGTGACTGGGATGAACAAAAAGATCCAGAGCACCATCAAGTATCCTGATTTTCAATCAGCACGTTGTCGTGTACCTCACTGTGATGAAATTCCAGTACCTGTCTTTGGAGAGCTTCCTAACATTTGTGATGAAGATTCCTCCAGTGTTCAAGACGATGAAGAGGAAGAAAAGTAGTCTTGACTATGATGCTGCTCATCCTTTTTCCCAAAAGAAGCTAAATGATCTAGTTCATGATCTCAGCTTGTCAAAGTCCTCTGCTGAACTGTTGGCATCAAGATTGAAGAAAACCCCTCTCTGACAGTGTTCACATCACCGTCTACCAGAACATGCATCAAGAGTACCTGTTTTTTCTCTGAAGAGAAGGATTTGGTGTACTACACAGATATTGTGCAGCTTCTGCACAAACTTGAAACACTACGTCACAACCCAGTTATTGGACTGTTTATTGACAGCAGCAAGTGATCGCTGAAATATGTTCTGCTGCACAATAGCAACCAGTTTACCACTGTACCCCTCGTTCACTCGACTACATATAAGAAGTATGAATTGATGAGGTATGTACTGGAGAAAATTCGTTATGATCAGCATGAGTGGTTTATTTTTGTTGACCTGAAGATGGTGAAATTTTTATTGGGAAAACAGTCCAGATTCACTACGTACCCATGCTTTCTGTGCATGTGGGATAGTAGGGGCACTGTTCAGCATTACACAAAGAAGGACTGACCTGTGCAGGAGGAACTGATGCCTTGCAACGCAAGGAATGTCATCAACAACTCTCTGGTAGACAGAGACAGGATAATCTTCCCACCGCTGCACATTAAGCTCATCTTGATCAAGCAGTTCGCCAAATTTCTGGACAAGAATGGTGGCTGCTTCACTTACTTGTGCCAGGCTTTTCTAGGATTGACCATCGAGAAGTTGAAAGCTGGCATCTTTGACAGTCCTGAAATCTGTCAGCTCATCAGAGATCCTGAATTTGAAAACTCAGTGAACGAAGTGGAACTGAAAGCGTGGAAGGCTTTTGTTCTGGTTGTGAAGAACTTTCTTGGCAACAAGGCCCGGAACTACGCACAATTTGTCGCCAATATGCTGAATGCTTTCAAAAAACCTCGGATGCAACATGAGCATCAAAGTGCATTATATATTCTCAAATATGGTCCAGTTTTCTCTGAATATGGGATCAATGAACGATGAGCAGAGGGAGAGATTCCATCAGGACATGATAGAGATGGAGACCAGGTATTAGGGACGCTGGGATGCAGTCATGATGGCTGATTACTGTTGGACTCAGAAGAGGCACATTCCTGTCACTGAGCATTCTAAGGGTTCAAATAAAAAAAAAGTCAAGCCCTGAATTTTGAGCAATGATGACGTAATATTCAATTTACATGTACTTACCTCTACTAATGTCTACTATTCAATTTACAGTGAATCAAAGTTTGCAACATTAAGTAATGATTGTGTTAAAAAAAGATATTTTTTTCTCTTATAAACCTATTTCGGATGAAAAATATTAACAAAGGTCAACCGATGTCACATAAATGTAATCGATTTAGCCAAAAGATTGGATTTTTTTTAAAACGAGAGTAATGGATGTCATTTTCGGATTCAGCGGTGCCAAATTGTTTTAAATCAGTTGAAAAAACAGACAACTTATAAAAAATTATTTTTGTAACCCAGTGACCTGTGCCTGGTGATCGTCAATGTGTCCAGGTGTATCAGGGGTGATTTTGGTATTATGCATACAAATGATAATACAAAACTAAAAATTAAGATTGTTTGGAAACCATGAGAAGACACTACTAGCCTTTTCTGGAGCTCATTCCTTAACCGGTGACAATAGTGACAGCTGACTCTCAACTCTCTACTCCTTATCCTACCCAAAATAGATGGTGCCAACATGAGGAGGGTGGCTCAAATGTAGAACAAACCGGCTTGATGGAACTGAGAAAATTACATGAATTCAATCATTCTCACTTTAATCGAGCGTCCTAGTCGCCAGGAACTGAGAGCTACTTTCTTATGGATAAATGGTAGCAAAACAGGAGTCACTATTGCTGCCAATGATTCCTGGGAATTTTCCCTCGCCATTTCTCTTTTCCAATCCATTAGGCCGTCGACTGTGTCAAAAGGGTCCAGAGGTATGAGGATCAGCCTAAAAACTGTTTGGGTACTGTTAGTTTGTCTTCCAGCAAATTGTCAGTTTACATTTTACATTCCTGTCTCTCTCTCTAGTGTCATAATTCCACTGGTCTCGACATCTTTTATATTGCCTTGATGGTTGTTATATATATTACATAGGACTTGGACCCTTAGGGTAGCATTCACCGAAATATTGCATAATAACATGTTATAAAGGATAAATATTTAAAAAATAAACCCTTCATTTCACTAACAGCTTTCAGCAACCATTTATACTGACGCATCAGTCATTTATAAACTTTTGTTTATGTTTAATAGAATAGACAAGAACATAAGGTAAGAACAGAGGGGATAAACAAAATCGTATATAGTCAACCAAAATTTCAGACAATCTGAAATTACAATATGTAATCTGAGTCGCAGACTACTTTATTTCAGCCTGAAAACACAACGAGCACAACCAGGAACACAAAATGCATTGAAGTGTTGGGCGATAGGCAAGAGGAGACAGACAATCCTCAGGTGGCTTCAGACAATTTTGTTCTTACTTATGAACTACCTGATTTCAGACATCTTTTAATTGTGTGTTTCAGAGAGAGAGAGAGAGAGAGAGAGAGAGAGAGAGAGAGAGAGAGAGAGAGAGAGAGAGAGAATCATTTAGAAAATACCGAGTAACAACATTGTTTTTACGAGCGTCTTAGCAATTGGCAGAAGTCAGAAGCGTATGGGAAAAGCCACAAAAGTTCCCACGGAAATAAAACACAAGTTACGGCGAGACGTGTCATGATCAGAGTTGTCCATAATCCTGGAAGGCAATTGCATACAAACGAATGCAAATGCGACATCACTCGGCCGAGAACCAATTCTCCCAAACATGTACATAAACCGATTGGCTGGTATTGCAAGCCTTTTGCATGACAAAGATACCGCTCACGGTCACCATAACGGAGGTCCTACACAAAACTACTTACAAGATTTAAATTTTCAAAAATAAATCCGATAATTTACCACTGAGCCTATCTTAATAGGAAATCCTATAAAAATGTAATCTAAATTCTCAACAAAAACAGGAAGGCATTTGTGATAAACGAAAATACTATAGATGTCAAAGCATCCATCATAAATGAAAATTTACAGTAATCTATATTTATATGCATGTAGACTGTATTTGCTTGCAGGCTCACACACGAAAGCATGCTTTTAGTACAAATATCTAAGAATAGTGTTATTGGTGCTACGTGTTGCCTTTCTTAGCCTTAGCCGATCTGAACGCTGGACGCCTGAAGAAATTTGAAGTTGTGCAATATTCGAAGGTCAGTAATCTTAAATATGGAGTTTTTACTAGGATTTGTTCCTTCTACTTTTAATGCATTTCATTGACATAATTTTTGCAAAGCAGGTGGAAGACTTTGACCTGGTTTATCGCCCATAAAATTGGAGCATGAATACCGAAACATGAGGACGTTACCTGACTTGACCTTTTAATTTTTTTTTTTTTTTTTGCAAGTGAAACCGAGAGATAGAGAATTAATCATGAAGAATGCACTTTCGGCTCCGATTTTGATATGCGATGGTGAGAAAAATCTGACAATGAATGAAAATAAAATATATTACATAAGCTACACAGGTAAATGAAACTCGGAACCCGCACACATACTTATGCATCGTAAATGTATTTCCAAGGTAATTCTGGGTGACTCTTATGTTATGTATCGTGTGACGATCAGCTGCAGCTGAAGTAGGCAACTGGACCTACTAGGTAACCCATCTGTGAAACGGTACCAGCGGAAGGTGGGGATCAGGAAAATGGCATAGTGGCTGGTAATAACATCTCTTAAGCCTTAATTACAATCATTTTCTAGAAAAAAGTTACATATATAATAATGTATACAAAATAAATATATATAAACTATATATATATAGATATATATATATATATATATATATATAAATACAAATATATATATATATATATATATATATATATATATATATATATATATATATATATATATATTATATACACATATATATATATATATATTATACATATGTATATCTATATATATATAATGTATATCAATATATGTATATCTCATATCATATATATATATATATATATATTTATTTGTATTTATATATATTTTGTATACATCATAAGTATATATATATATATATATATATATATATATATATATATATATATATATATAGATATATAGATATATATATATATATCTATATATATATATATATATATTTATGTATATAAGATATATATATATATATATATATATATATATATATATATATATATATATATATATATTTATATACATATATATATATAGTATATATATAAGCCGTTTACCTTAACAAGGTGAGGTTCTTGCGAAGAAAATTACTGCTCATACTCGTATTGTGGATGAACAAATGGTGCAAGAACTTCTACAAAATCAGCTGCCTCATGCACCTACACAGAAGGTTCTTGCAAAACCTGCTTTGCACCCAGCACTATTCACCCCCATTTTGCACGCAATCTCGCGTACCCTGGATATGAACCATTTCCCTCCAAATAAGCTCTTCCTTCCCATTTATCCAGCCGGTCCAAGTTCCTCTCTATGAATCTCAACAACTGCGAACTGTAGGCTTTTCAACAACCTTCCGTACTCGTTACTCTCTCAAAATGCGCTAAGCCACCCTTTTATCTTTAGCTCTCCTTTTTCACCACTTCTGCACATCTCTCACCCTTTCCATTCTTTTTACGCAAGCAGTTCACTTTCCTTACTATCGACCTGTTTTCTTTCTTTAGGTTTCAATATCCACACGTCTCTTCCATGAAGGAGAGCCGGCTAAAAATTCCTTCATATACTACTATCTTTGCTATCATAATAGGTAAAAAGTCATGTATAATTAAACACATGACCGTTAAAAAAGTAAGGTAAATGATAAAGAAAGAGGGTTTAATGTCTACATCGAAACAAGAGACTACGAAGAAGATTAATTCAAAAAAATCTGGAGAAGAGAAGTAGACAATAGAAAATAATCACCAGAATCAGGGATGCCAGTAGACGAAAAAAAACACATAAAACAACAATGGAAACGTCACCAGTGACTGTTGAAAATAACAAGCACCCATACTAGTCGTATTAGTAGTATAATATAGTCTGTTATAAAAGGTATGGGAAAAAATTTACTAGAGTACTAGCATCAACCAACCCAAATAAAAATAGAGGATACATGCAGCTTGGAAACCGAACTTTCAACTGGCTTTCAACATCCATGAAACCTGAATTAAATTAAGTCACTGGTTTTCTTTGAGGGAGCCAAAATTTACAGGAATACGTAGCTTTGCATCAAGCTAATGTCATTTGTGTATAAACAAATATTGGCAGCACCAACACATATGAGCATCCATGCTTTGAAGAGTTCCTGGAAACATAACGGGACTTGAGGGCCGTGGAAGGGAGCGAATCGTCAAGCAAACAGAAAAGGAAAGCACAGGGTAACGTTAATCTGAAACGAAGAGGAAGGAGTTGGCTATCATTTATAAACACACGATGCCCAAGCTGACAACAGGATCGTTTCTAGTCCTTCGTGGTCTTTATAATTATTCACCAACTTCATGTACTCTCTTTGGCCAAAAAAGATCTACACATAATGATTAAGTAACAGGTTTCCTAATTCTTCTCTCTCTCTCTCTCTCTCTCTCTCTCTCTCTCTCTCTCTCTCCTGTATCTGCTCAACATGCCCAATGCACATATGAATTTGCTGGGAAAGTGAAAGTGCACTATATCCTGTTACCATAAAAAATACAAACAAGAGGTTTTATTCGATTTTATAGTAAACTCACTTACAAACGGCGTGATAAGCAAATATATCAGCTACGAGGTTAAACTGCTCAACGATAATGGCAAAAAACATTGTTGTGTAATCGTTGCAGTCGATATTTCTCCAAGTGAAAACTTAAAAGGATGTAAAGAAAATCTTACTTTAATAAACTCGTAGCTGAGACGTCGAACAAATGTATCAAACTATAGCAACCGTGCAATAGACAAAATAATAACCCTTGTGATAAAGTTAGATAAATACACCGAGTATGCACCATATGTACAAATTCATGTATGCATTTATTCGGGCAGCCTTTATGAATCTGGACGTACATAAACCACTCATGCATCTGTATGGAGATGAACATAACTGCTGAGACAGCTGATCTCAGTATTTCCGTGAAACAACACATGGATTCCCTCCCTCTACAGAATAAAGTACTAGAATGAGTCTTCTCTAAGAAAGGATAAGACAAAAAAAAAATCAGATTAAAATATACAGGAAAATAACACAGGTGCGTGAAAGAAAAGCGAAAGTCGTGCGCTACGACCTTTGTTCGTCGGGAAAGTAAGGTTTCAAATATTCAAAGACCCATCTCGTACGAAAGGTTATGTTAACCTTTGGAAGATTCTAGTATGAATCTGCATCACGAAGCCGAACATAACAGCTACGTGGCATGGACGGACGCCATCCAACTTATAACGTTCATCCAACGTTACTTGAAGGTGGTTGTTACGAACCCGATGAACAGCAGTAATAATGAGGACAATTCTTTTGTTCAGTATAATTTATTTGGTTAGCATTACAGAATCATCTCTGTCCCATCCTCTGAGCCATAAAAATGAAAAATGAAAGTTAAAATATACTCAAATTTAAATTTTTTTTATTAAACATTAAAAGTATAAAGGCAAAACATGAGGCTGAGGAAAAAAGTAATCAAAAGGCCTGAAGACTGAGGGACACATACTCCCATTTCGTTCCAAAATACAATATATAGTATTGCTACATGTGCCCTTCTGAGGCTTGCTTCTTCTTTTTTCTTATTCCAAATCATGAGGGAAAATTTTGAAACATGGGGAGAATTCGAAAATATAAGGGAAATTGAGAGAAATAAATTAATTGCCTCATGTAAAACTTAGTGTAAAGCATTACCTAGCTGTTTTGATGTTTTTGAGATCCATGCAATATTTTTTTATTGGTTTTTGTTCTATCGTTTCCTTAAGGACGTCTCGAAGACGAAAACATGTAAATGTTATTCTAATGTCATGTCAAAAGTTATTTATTGCCTGTCATACCCTCGTCACATTTCTGAGGCCGGCATCAAGCCGATAACGACCTAAAATTTGAGGAAAAGTGGAACACTTAAGTACTACCATCCCCTTCCGCCATTATGTTTCAGTCCCTAGACTAATATCATTAGAGTCGTTGAAAGGGATCGCCCCTTAGTTCGTTAGATTTCACACCCTCTCACGGGTGGTCCATCTGACCTGCATCTCGCCCTGTCCTTATTTGTCCCAGCGTCCCGCATCTGCGTTTCTGCCCCCTTACACCTACATCTCCGCCTACTGACCCAACTTTCTGGATCCAATTTAGCACCTCATTGTATCCTTTCTTTCCATACCCTTCTCTGCTGGTGGTCAACGACCTTTCCAGGTACCTGCAAGGATTAGCAGCAGAGATGGAAGGACGAATATTTTCGCCACAGTTTTGAGAGATGTCAGAAAGGGCATTTCCCATGACTCACAAAAATCGGTTATAAATATGGGCTCCAGTATACCCAAGTCTTAGTGACGACCTACAGCTAACTTCCTCTACTACTACTCTGCCTGGAAGCCCGACTCTGTCTTGATGTCTGACCAGACATCTTACTTGAAGCTTTCGCACCCTGAAGTACCTGGCCACTGTATGGCGAGAAGTCTCTCTGTTATTCCCTGGTGAAGAACTGCAAGCGACCGGTCCTTCCGCTGATGCCCTGACTCTACCTACACATCTCGTCCACGGAATTGGAAGTTGATTTGTCGGTCCTTCACCTACTATTCCTTGCACTCATTCCTTGTTCAGACTGTCCTCCTATTCCCATACTCCTATTATCCAGTCTCCTTCAGAGACTCGTGTTTTGGTCTGCGCAATCGTGATATTCTTGTGAAATCATTGAGGAAGTGTTATTAAATCTTTGCTATTCATGCTAACAGTAATTTAGTTGTGTTAATTTAATATTTGATTTATTTTGTGTTTTGCATAGTTTCCCTTTTGCATTCATCATTTTATGTAAGCTTAAGTTCTTTTGCACTGATCATTTTATGTAAGCTTACCACTGTTAGTATTTGTGTTATTACAACGTTACCTGCTTTGCAGATTCGTGCTGACTTCCCGCCTGTTGTGTGGAGTCTTTTGTAGATCAACAGTGCAGCTAAACATTTACTGCAAGTGCCATTCTTGGGATACTATTCCTGAGACTCCAATGGAAGCAAACCTTGCATACAGTGCTCCATCCCCATGCTGTGTTTTGTACTAGTATTCTTTAAGAGTTCGATCTATGTTTCTATGCACAATGTTTAACCACTAAAATTAGTGTGTGTGTTTTTTTTTATTATTTCCAACCTTGTGGCACTTTTATTCTTTGATAATGTTCATAAGTTCCAGTAGTGATTCAGTGCCACGGAGCCAGTGAGAGCTCCTTGTAAATTTATGTTCTTCTGATTAACTTATTGTCGATACAGTTATGTTAAGTTGACATGTTGTAAACATATCATTCTTTTAGTAGTCGTCGTATTTCTTCTATATGTAATATGGTCGGCAGGCCATTTTCGTTTTATTTGCCTTCTTTTTGTTATTATCAACTCGATTTTTTTCTAATAATTTACTCAGACATTTATTTGTTTTTCTTTGTAACATACTAAGTTTCCAATGAACATGAAACCTTTGTTAGGGGTGTTCAAATCAGTAGTTTCTCCCTTTCTATCTCATAAAATTTCTTATAATGTTTGTTAAACTATCTTTAGTTATGATTTTGTTCTTAGTATATTTCTTGTTTCTCCTGCTCCTATTGTACTAATTATTGGTGATGGAGTAAGCTCTTCTCCCTTAAAATAATAACTCTTATCAGTGCTTCGGATATCTACTTCCATTTGTTTTGCTATTATCTAAGGTTCTTTTGTCTTTGGTTTAACTGATGCTTCTTCGTTTTGGGTTATGTTCTCTTCAAAAGTCTCTTTTTATCTTTAATTTTACGTCCATCACAATTTTCCTCTGTTACTTCTGGAGCAGTATCTTCACCTGTTCCTGTTTGCATTTTTTGAAGTGAATTTCAAAAAATATTATCCATATCATTTGCACCTGTTTCTTGATTCTTTACCATTTCAGCTTTTTTTCTAAAAATATATTTATTTCTTCTTGAAACTTATTTTTCTGTAGCTTGTAACTTTTATCTGGTGTGTTCTTGTTGCAAAAGAATTACAAGTTTCTTAGCCGTATCTTGAATTCCTCTCACTTTCAATTCTCGAAATATCTTAAATTCTGTATTGTACACATAATGATACTCTTTGGACCTTGCATGATGACCTTGCCCACACTTCATACACTTCGGTACAGTATACTACTTCCATTATATGGCATGTTTGTCAGATCTGCAATATGTCCTGTTTTGGCCCAAAATTTTTATTTTTTGAGGTAGATCTTGACCTTCAATTGTATTGTTGCAATTTTCATTATTTTATTGTTCTGATTACTCTATTATTATAAATACCACACAATCTTGGACCTTGAGACGTCTGTTTTTAAGAAAGTACACTAGCATATTCTTCTCTTCCGGTTCGTTATTTCTTTCAGAAAGTAAAATGGTACCCTGAATGCTGTTCAAAGTACCATGCTTTCTTATACTTTTCATTTATATTATTATCAGTGTTTTCATAAGGACAAATAGTCTTCGGATTGACTTTTTTTATGAGGCTTACATAAGCTATGTATGTTCTTATATTTGTCTGAACGACATTTCAGTGGAAGAATGTATGTTGATAAATTATTTTCAAATTTTAGGGCTGAAATTCCATTGTCAGTTTCTAAGGTCATAGTCCTTGACCAACTTCTACTCCCAAAAAGGAGGTCGAAGTGAGTCAAGGTTTGGTCATGTCGATATTTAATTCTTTTGTATTTATTGTAAGGTATTAAGGTTTTGATACCAAGTAGAGAGCAGTCCATTGCCATGCCAGGAGTCGTAGGGAGGTGAGAATGAGCTGTCATAAAACGATTAATATTTTCGTCCAGGATAGATCCCTCTCACTATGGAGGTCGAACAGGGGGGAGGAGCAATATTGTTGCCGTCGAGATCGGACCCAGCACTGAGGGCAGAGGGTTTAACCAAAATTTCCCCTCATTCGACCATGTCGGGTACTCTAGTTCTATGGGTGGAGTGGCATGCCATCCACGGCCACCCTCCTTCAAAGTTTGAAGAACAGTAATTGCAGTTATTCAATACCATGGAAGGTTCGTCAACAAAAGAGGAAGAAGGAGTGGTGAAAATTTAGAGAGTAGGTGTTAAAGAGCATACGCTCTTTGCAGTGCAGTGGACCCTTAAGCCCCCCACCTCGTCAAAGGGTTGGGATCAGGGGGAGCATGGTAGATAAAACCTGACATTTTTAGCCAGGTTTAACTAATGAATATATTGCACATCCATAGGAAAACTTGGAATCAATGACAGCTTTATGAAGTATCAGTATGGTAAGACAATCAGCTCTCCAATTAGTGTTATATATCGTTTTCTGGATATGTAAATCTTCTAACCATTCCGCCTATATATTATTACGGAATAAAAGGCTTCAGTACCAATTTACCAAGCTCAAAAGTACTGTCGTACATATACCTATGCATAAAGTAAATGCTAAATATTTTATCAAGTTTCCTAATGAAGCAATAACGATTTACAGAAAAAATAAGAGGCTCTTTAAGATAAACATCAACTACATCGAAAGCCTCTGAAATCCACTATTCCAGAGTGAAGTTAGACCCAGTGAAAAAACCAACAACTTCACTTGATCACATTTCTTAGAACTGAAGAGGAAGACAAATCTGAAAAGCCGTGAAAGACGCAAGCAAAGAGAACGCACACCAAACTTACCCACAAAGACACACACACACACACACACACACACAGGCAGCAGCAAAACCAAATATAGAATAAAGAGCGAAAATGAAAGCCAAGACGAGATAAACCATGAGGGCAACATTTCATGGTAATAAAGCAAGAAATATGAAGACCCAAGCCGAACCAGCTAACCGATAAGAGATAAGATGTGAGGGTTAGAGGTGCGATAGCCAGAGGGGAAAGAGGGGAAGGAAAGGAGGGCGGAGGTGGTGGTACCGAGGGGAAGAGCGGAATAGGGTGGGAGGGAGAGGGGTGTGGTGGGAAGTGGGGGGATGAGAGGAAGAGGGTGGCAGGCATCATGGAAAGGCCTTGATCAATAGCAAATTCTGGGGAATTCTCTTCGGTCAAATAGTTGTAGACCTTCCGGCAGCCTCTTCATAACGGAGGAGCTTTCCTCCTCTTACTGAGGAAGGCACTGCCACAAATACTTCATTTGAATTCATCTCGCATTTGCCGTAGATTGCCTTCACTCCTCTAAAGCCTATCAAGCCGAAACATTCGAAGTTCATCATACTACATGAGTGACTATCAATATAGCGTTTGTGGAAGGGATTTCTAGCGAAATCCACAAGATACAGGGCCAGGAACTATTTATTAAAAAAAATGTTGAATTTCATGCTTCAAGTAAAAAAAAATATATTACTGAACATTATTGAGGTTAAAAATAGAGAAATTGGCGACCTTGAAACCGCTCTGAGCGAGAAAAATATAGTAATACCGCCAAGGATAACTTTCCTCGAGAACATTTTACAGAAATCCCTGTGTACAACATTAACTAACTATAGCGGAACTTCATGAAATCAAGAGGTAGCCGTGATTCAATTCAGTAAACTGACATGTATCTATTTTTCCCGAGTAATTCATAAAATCAGCATAAATTTCATCTAGATATATGTTTGTCGTAACCCCTCTAAAAGCATATTTTAGTTTTCCTACTTACTATGTATCAGACGCTAATTGGATGACTTTTTATGAACATTTCAGTCAATACTTTAAAAAGTAAAAATTAACGTTTGCTATGAAATCATTTCGAAGAATATTATATGAAAAGGCTAAAAAAAATCCTGATCGGAAAGAATAACGTGAAGTTTAGGTGGCTAAAAATGCAGGAAAGATAAGGAGTTGGGACGATAAAGTTATTGTTAAAAACGATTTCGCCCAATCTTACGTTCAACATTACATAGAAGTCAGACATTTACGTAAGAAAGCGTACTCGTAAACTTCTCCATTTCTTCTGGTCTGTTTTCCCTCTCCTCTACTACATACTTGAGCCAGCAGTTTTATCTATGACTTCCATACCTTAAGTTTCAGAAAACGTCAGCTGACAAAATTCTATCAATCAAGCAACTTATAATAAAATGAAACATTGCACCTGCGTACTGACTAGCAGCTACCTTGCAAACAGCCCAAACAGATAAACGAGAACAATCCGTTTATCTTATTAGCGTTTTCTTTAGTGAGAATATCGCTCTTCATCAGAGTATCCTGAATCCCGTACGACGGCGATTTTTGCTCATCTGTGTTCTCCGATACACGAAACGTTAAGTAGCCAAATTAAGACACTTATATATGCACATCAATTCACAACCCTAGGAATTAATTTACGACAACACTTATGCTATGACATTCCAGGTGCCTCGGTTTACATTCAACAGTGAAATACTTCCTGACATAGATAAGATCGTACATTCACCCGAATTTAAGATCGGCGTATTAATACCACAAAAGAACCATACCAGTGCCTTAATTCCATTACCTTTCTTACTTTGAATATATATTACATTGTACACACACACACACACACACATGTATATATATATACATATATATATATATATATATATATATATATATATTATATATATATATATATATATATTATGTATGGTACGATCCACAATGAAATGCTTATTAATAAACTTCTCACACTTTAAAACGTGTAGAAAATCAAGCTTTCGTCCGGTTACCGTGGAATTATTTACTAAAATGTAGTGTAAACATACAACTCTGAAAGTAAGGCTAAAAACAAATTACAAAACGCGAAACTAGTAATTAGGTTGTAGCTAAAATTCTACGAGACCTTCTCGGTTAACTTGGGGGTCTTTTGTGATTATGTTCTAAAGTAGTTCTTCGATTTTCAAAAGGTTGCTTAAGACTAGAAATACTACTAAAGTTATGAATGCCTGCGCATTTGCATATTTCTTCACTTATAATCATATTCTCAACAATGCTTCAGTGTTCATGAAAGGATTACTTGACGTATTGAGAAACCTTTTAAGACATCTTCTGATAGTTCTATCAAAGAATTTATAAATATTTTTACCATTGTTTAAATCTCTTCTATGATCCTTTTCCCCGGCGCGTGCCGAGCAACAAAACTGCAATTATTTCTCAGTTTAATGGATGCAATTATTTCATTTTTACATTTCACAAAAGAGTGACCACTTTTCCCAGTGTAAAAGGAATCGCAATGAAAACAGTAAAGCAACTAACAGCATAAACCCCACATCTTCACACTTTTCCAAGGTTAATTTTCATTTTGTTTCTCATAAAAATGTCCCCGAGGTTTTCTATATTCAGACTTTCCGAAATTCCTTAAGTTACTCAACTGTTCAAGTTTTTCTTTGGTTAACAAAATATTTTCTTATCCCTAAAGAGACAATTTTCTATAAAATATTTCGGATAGCTCAGTTTGTTAGGCTAGAAACTAGAAGGTTTAACTCCTCATCCAAGACACGTGGATCACACATGCTGCGCATAAAAAAATAAATTTGTAAGTACGTTATCTTTAACCTTGACATCCTGTTAAGAGTAAATATGAACATAAGAATTGAAATGTTTCTTTCTGTAAACTGAAAATTTCAAGGACCTATTAATAACTCCATCTCTACGCACTAAAAGAAAGGTAATTTACTGTCTAATTCTTTTTCAACTGTTAAATCAATGGATGGAACATAACTACTCAAAGAAATAAAAATTGGCTGAGGTATTCTTCACCAGACTGGTAGACATTAAAAATAGAAAAGATTCCACGCACAAATCAGCTAATATTGGAGAAAAGGACGAGCCCATAGACACTGGTTTTTGTTGAAAGAGGTTTCCTTCAAATTCAAATACAGTAGCTTCAACTGATCGCAAAATTTCTCAATACGCAATGGAAAGTCAAAATACTTACGTCAGCAAGCATTACCAAATTATTCTTTACAAATTGCACAGGAACATTCGTAAAAAGAAAGAGAATAGCCCAGCCATACAGGAGGAATTTTGCTTCCTTCCCCTACATACAGTTCTCCTTGCATCGTATAAAAACTTATGTAAAATATTTGTCATAGCTCTTTGTCTTGGTCGCCTAAATGTGACACACTTCTTGGTTTAGATCCTAAGGTTTTCAATATTATGCTCTTTACTCAAGGAACAGTGTTTCTTTCTTGTTTGCAACTGGAGGTAATAGGAAGCCCAAGCATATGGCAGTGGTAGCATCTTCATGGAAGGACTAAATATTCATACACGAATTTGGAGCCATGCAGCTGACACAAATTTTGGGAGACTTAAGGAGTCAAAATTTACATTAATAGAGGTGCACGACTAAATACTACATCTCTTTTCTTAATTTTTTTGACATCAAAGCTTTTGACTGGACAGATTTTTTTTCCTGAGAGTAATCCAGCAAGTCAGCAAGCACAAGAGGAACTTTATGAGCGACTGCATGTTGCACGACGGCGCACCTACTTTCCTTCCAATAACACCAATAAGTGAAAGCAATTTTTTACTTATATGTGGAGATGAAACTTCTGCAGCTATTTTTCAGCAGCTATTTTTGGATATCAAATATGACTTTGTCTTTTATCCTTTGTTCTCGGCTGATGGTCAAATATTTCTTGTATGAAGCTGGTCTATACAGTCCGGGTAAAATGACAATGCCTTCTTAGTTAATATTACCAATCACCGTCTTTTTTATAACTTCATTACTTGCCATGATTCTCAGGAATAAAAGGACTTGCTGATACAACAAAGTAGTTACTAAGTCATCTCAGGACATCTAGAACCATCTCCTTTACTAATAATGGTTAAAATCATTGGTCATGGTTGAATATTCCAGTCAGAGCTACCAGTATTAACAACACAGGTCATCCTCTGCACTGTTGCATAAAGTAGTCTTGGGGTACATGTGCATAAGTAAAGTCTGATGAAAAAATCAAACGTTATATGAAGACCTGCATATCGTGGAATTTGTCATGCACTATACTTTGAAATCAGTTTTTCCACTAATGACACAAACCTTGAAACTCACTCCTTACCCTACCCCAAAGGTTTGATTTGATTTATATAGATTTGGCATTATGCCAAGCACTGGGTAAATAAGGCCATTCGGCCCTGAAACGGAAATTGGCAGTAAAAGGTTTGAAAGGTGTTATACAGTAAGATGGAAGAAAGAGATTATGAGCGGAGATACAGTAAAAGGAATGAAAGTAGTTGCAGCTAGGGGCTGAAGGGACACTGCAAAGAACCTTAAGTAATGCCTACATTGCACCGAATGAGGTGCACTGATGGCACTATCCCCCCACGGGGCCTACCCCAATGGGATGCCAACAGCATAGTAATGTATCACAAGTGAAATAATCTGCTTGATGGGATTACAAGCATTATAAATTTACAATCATCCCCACCAAAAATATAATGGCAGGAAAACTGGATAAAATGCTAAGAGTTCTACCTACTCAACTAGCTACCCATGGAAACCGTAGACCAGCTATGGGGACATAGTCTAAGTGCCAGCCCCATTGCTTACATAATGAGCAAATTTGTGATGAGAGACAAGATCAGTGGGCTCCTGAGGCGATAGTTACGATCGGTTTCATGTTTTTTTCTGTGACCCACTCTACCATGACAACACCTGAGGAGAAAGCACTGACAACTGTCTTTTCTACTATAGCCGAGAATGTGACAGAAACATGGACAACTTCAGAACTATACGTTATGTATTTTGCTGCTTCCGGCACTCACTGTATCAAGATGACAGTTCATATCCACACCAACAACCTACTTTGGTGAAAAGTTGCTGGTGCTCCATATTGAAGGCTGTGAAAGTATAGTTGGATTTAAAGACAACTTTGGACAGTTTTTGAAAATTATCAAGATCACCAGAAATCATGATGAAGACAATATTGAGAAGCTGGTGAGGAAGATCAAGAAAGAAGTTAGGGCAAAACGGAGGCCCCAAGACTACAATCTCAATTATTTTGCTCATCACAAAGTTATTGAAAGCACCAGTGAGATACTCTCACTGGAAATTGGTTTCTAGACTTGTATCAGGGGGCACAATCACTAAACCATCACTGGCCTTGGGCTCAGTGTATTCAACAGCATCTTTGCAATGGCTAAAGAAATCAGACCACTTTTGGACTAGCTATTAAACTTCACCACAAGTATGGCACCTCAGAGCTCAATAAGACAATATATGAGCATGGTGTTACAAGCACTTATGATGAAGTCCAATGCTTCCACAAGTCAGTGACTAAATTTGAGTCTGCCAATCAGACAAAATACCACAGGAAACTCGGACTGAGCACAGAGATTGGGCCCATATTCAGCAGGGCTGACAACTTTGACTTGTACATTGCAAGCCCAAATGGAATGAAGAGCACCCATGACATGGTCATGCAGTTCACTCAACATCCGGCTGGGATCATTGACACTGGAAACATTGGTGTGATGCCACTGAAGATTCCTCAACTTGAGAAACATGAGATGTCCTCTCTACAAGTCAATCACCAGAGGAGCTAGACCTCTACACTGGGCCTTCTCAGCTAAACCCACCTCACAGTGAAGCTTCAGTCTGATGCAGTCAGGTTTGTGGGTACCACGTTCAACACAACATCCAACTGGTCAATAAACTTGACTGTACATTCATTCATGCCAATTTCGGCTGGATCATTGAAGGCTCCTTCATTACACCGACTGTCTCATCAGTTCCAGTTGCTCATCAAGAGCTCCTGGATATAGTGAGCCGCAAATATACTGCAAAAGAAAATGCATGCAGTTGTAGACACTGTAGCTGCAACAGTGCTGGACTTTCATGCACATACTTCTGCAAGTGTGAGGGAGGAGTCACCTGTTGTATTCATTTTACTAACAAGCTTTTAATGAGGAGAAAGATGAAGATGACTATGATACTGATGATTAGAAGATGATAATGATGATTATAACATAAAAAAATCTGATTTTAATAAGTTCATTGGTGGAAGTTTTATTGTGTATCAAACATTTCTTATTATTTTATGTCTTTTGAATAATGATACAATAAACTCCCTTCTCCTGACATTAAACCTCTTGTTCGACTCTATATTAGCCCTGCAAAAATGAATTTTCCATCCTTGCAAACCCGTGGAAAATGGTATTACATGACCACTTTCGTAACAAACTTCAAAAAAAATTAATATTAGCTGTTTTTCAATAGGGCAACAGTGTTCCAAGTAGCAACTAAGCTAAATTATGCTTCTTTTAGTATGTAGTTACATATTTCCATGAGAAACATTTAGAGTAGTCAACATTGCAAGGTTACCATTTTGGCACCAAGACTAACAATTCTGTATGAGAGCATTCTAATACCACGCAGGTCCAAACATTTTAGGACGTTTGATGATTCCATCATAATTACCATTATTAACATCAAATATGGGTTCCAATTCCAACTATGGTATCTTTTCCACACAAGTCTCAACATTTTTATGAAAAAAATTTAACTCTATTTAACACAAAGGCAAGCTTTATGTCGGATTCTTTTTTTATTCAACAAGAGTTTAATGCGTATATATGAATCACGGTGATGTGATAAGACTCATAATATGGCTACATGTGACAAAAGCACTCCAAAGGTATCAAAGTCGAGATGGGATGATGCAGACTCTAAAACAACGAATACCTGAGCGTGAAAGGGATTTTTAGGTGAGAGGCAGGTATTAATTTATACCTCTAGTGATAGCCTTGTGTGTAAAGAGCTTCAATGTAGTGCGTCTTGAATTCTTGATTCCGTGGTTCACGCCCATAAGCCGACGAATTTCTTATCAACTAAAAACTTCCCCTCGAGTTAACATATATGAAAATATATTAATTCCGAGGTAGAGCGAATTAAATAGTAAAGTATATTTGTAGCTTAATGCGTCTACATGAATTACATTGATGTGATAAGACTCGTAATATGGCTATTTACGACAAAAGCAGTACAAAGGCATCAAGGTCAAGAAGGGTTGATGCGACTCTAAAACAACGAATACCTGAGCGCGACAGGCATGTGTAGGTGAGAGGCAGCATTAACTTACACTCTAGTGATAGCATTTTGCATAAAGAGGTTCAATGCATGCCCTGAATCCTTGGTTCCATGGTTCACTCCCATGAGCCGAGGAATTTCTTATCAAGTAAAAATTTCCCCTTCAGTTAACATGTATGAAAATATATTAATTCCGAGGTAGAGCGAATTAGATATTAAAGGACATTTGTAGCTTAACGCGTGTATATGAATCACGGTGATGTGATAAGACACACACACACACACACACACAACACACACACACACACACACATATATATATATATATATATATATATATATTATATATATATATATATTTATATACTAATTACAAATATATATATAATATGTGTATTAAATTATATTACATATAGAAATAATAATATATATAAAATAATAAATAAATAAATCTAAAATAAATAAATATATATATATATATATATATATATATATACATATATATAGGGTTGTAACATGAGTTTATGCAAATATTTCGACAAATGAAAGAAAAACTCATTTTGAGTAGAAAATGTTCTATACACATACATTTTTAGGTTTCGTTTGTCGTTGATGTGAATTTTAAAAAGAACCGTTATCATTAAATGGCCAAGTAAGACGGTGCGCTCGGGATATCAGAGAAGGCGCGGCTATTGGAGGGGGGGGGGGGGGGGGGGGGGGGGGGGGGGGGGGGGGGGGGGGGGGGGGGTGGGGGGGGGGGGTTTACTGGTGGAAGGAGCTGATCACTTCACTGGTTACTCACAGTCCAAACTTTTCCGGCAAGAGCGTGTTCGGGTTAGTACAAATGTCAGATTCCTTATTCATTTTGTGAAAAAGAAAGTGGAGACAATGCCTTACCACTCCAGTAATGTGGAACATGTAGATATGTTTATTAATGGGTTTTGCAACAATAAGCTCTACTGTTATAAAAAAAAAAAAAAAAAAAAAAAGAAAAAAAAAAAAAAAAAAAAAAGGGGGAAATCAGCGATTAGGGCGATGCGAATAAAATACTTCCAAATCAAATGTATTCTTTAGAGATTGAACAAAGGGGAAAATGCAAGTATCATTGAAACCTTCTCCCTCTCCGTCAATTGTATTCACTGGACTCCAATAAAGAAAAGAAATGCAAGCCGAATGGAATCTCCCCTCCATCAAAGATAGGCCTATTCACTGAACACCATCAAAGATTAAGAACTTATTTTTAACCATAGAACGCTAACCCTGGGTGATTTGACCTGACACATTTGGCAACACTGCGCTTACAGCACCAGTAGTGAACCAACCAGCACCTCACTCCATATAGCGTCATTGCACTTTGCATTGTGACTGGGAGAGGGTATATTATGGAGCTCGCTCTCTGGGATTTTTCCACAGAATGAATTTTGGGTGATTTCCACCCGGGGTTTGTGATACAGGGTGTAATATTTTATGGGTGGAAATCACCTGAAGTTATTTATGGTGTATATTTTGTTTGTTGTTATTTATGGGTTTTCTCTTTACCAGCTGTAACTCCCATTACCTGGGTGGGTCCAGGCCAATGCTCATGTCTTCAGCTGCAGTATCTTTTTTTTTCTTAGAATTTTTTCTCTAGTTTTTTGTGATTTTTGATATTTTTGGAAGTTTTTCTAAGTCACCCCTCAATATCATTTTTCTTATTTCAGTGACTTCTTATATGCTGAAAAGAAAGCCAAAGGGCTATATTTTCAATGCATACTCTTACTTTCAATATATTTTTGCTGCAATTATGGTTTTTTAATTTTAAAAAATCGGGTGTATTTCACCCCGGGTTTGTAATGGTGTGACTCAAATATAAGGTTAGTGTTCTAGGGTTAAAAATCTCTCATTCTCCACAAAAGTATTCATCATAAACCACTCGAAGGGAAAAATCACACTAAATAAAATGATTTCGTATTACTATATTCATGCAGTAATCGAAAAAGGATAAAAGCTGACTTTGTTCAAAGTGAAGTAATCTCGCTATACCTGTATTCCCTCGTCATCATGATTACTGTCATTATCACTCATTCAGCATAGGCCTAGTCCTGACTCTTGATTCAACAATACCGTGACATTCCTACTGCTTGATACGTAAGGCTAATTATTAAAATTAGGTTAGATTACAGTGAAGTCTATTCACAGGTGATTTACTAATTGAAGGGACCGTAATGTTACATTTTTAACAAACCTACGAGAAAAAAAGTCATAATTAAAAGACTAGCAATCTAGTTACCTAATGCACTTCATCAACTGGCCCCCCCCTCCCCCAACCCCATATCCCTGAGTACTCCTCAGACAGTGTACGCCATGTTGACTGAGGGCAGAGTTAAGGAAACCCGGTTATCTTAAAATTTCGCCTCACAGATAAACGAAGCCTTAAAATGCAAGTGTATAGAACATTTTCTGCTTAGAATGATGTTTTCTTTCATTTCACGAAATATTTGCATAATCTTGTGTTACACCCTGTATATATATATATATATATATATATATATATATATATATATATATATATATATATATTATATATATATATATAGTTTGTATTCCACATAGGAAAATGAAAATGGTATGTCTCAGAAAATGCCAACAGTTTAGTCCTCCAATGGACCTCTTTTTTGAGCGTTTACTCATAAATGCTCCAAGACATTGCCATATCTTCGTGCCTAAGAAGATCACCAGTACTATATATCAATATAAATATATATATATATATATATATATATTATATATATATATATTATAATATATATATATATACACACACACACACACACACACATATATATATATATCTATATATATATATATATATATATATATATATATATATACATATACACATATATATACACATATATATATACATATATATATTATATATATATATATATATATTATATATATATATATATATATATAGATTAATCTTCACTTGTTAACCGAAATGTGAGAAAACTCCGACCGTTCTTGATAAAAGTGTACGCGGTGTCATTGTCCAGTTCTTTAACGGAATCACATATTACGGAGCACAGGTGGGTTTCAAGCCTATAATGACCCATTTTATGAATTAATAAGTCTGACTACCAATTAAGAAAGAATTTTATCAAAAGATTCATTATGACTCGTGGGACTTTATTCTGGCACTTTTTTTTTTATAATTCGAGCACTTGTAAGTGATGCTGTGAACATGATGTTTTCTAAACCGGCTTTATCTCTCTCTCTCTCTCTCTCTCTCTCTCTCTCTCTCTCTCTCTCTCTCTCTCTCTCCTTTTTCCCGGAGGGAATCCATAAAGGTTAATTTCAGATCATTAAAGTATACAACCTGTAATTATCAATACTGAAATAAATTACGTCTGATTCACTGAAAAGGATGTTTCAAAATCGAGATTTACAAAATATTTTCCGTCTAATTACACTAAAATGCTTACAGAGCGCGTACCCGCTCTCGTGATTATAAGAAATGGGCTCAACCTCGGAAACTGTATATCATTATTTTATGACTAAAAATTATTGTGTATTTCAGTTTCCTGTACAGCACTCACAACACTGTGTGAAACTGACGAGATTGCATTTCCCATAGATCAGCACTAGCGAAAGTTATCTATATTACCGACCTGCTCCACTCAACCTATTTCACTTGATATTGATTATAAGTGTGATATTCACGCACGCCCTATTAGACACGGACACACGCAGAGAGAGAGAGAGAGAGAGAGAGAGAGAGAGAGAGAGAGAGAGCCACTACTTCCGTATCTCGTATTGATCAGACATGTGGCAATTAGCTGCACACTTAACACGAGCATTATGTGATGCTGAGAGAGAGAGAGAGAGAGAGAGAGAGAGAGAGAGAGAGAGAGAGAGAGAGAGAGACTATACCATTACAAACATCTATATGCTCTTCATAAGTACGGAAAATTTGAACAGCGTACTTATGAAATGAGTGCGCGCGTACGCGTCTCAAGAAGGTTCATATTTATGACATTTATTTCATTTTATATTTTGTTATCGAAAAATTATGCACTTGTGGTGAAGGCGGTTATCTGCCATAAGTAGGAAAAGTACGACGTCCCAATTGGTGAGAATTTTCCCACTCTTGAAGACCAGATGAACGCTTGCAACAAGTGTTATGGTGCAGTCTCTCTCTCTCTCTCTCTCTCTCTCGCTCTCACCGATTGTTAATTATATATATCACATCATACCATACAAACATCATACATATACATACATACGTATGTAGTTATGTATGTATGTATGTATGTATAATATGTATGTATGTGTATGTAGTATATATATATATATATATATATATATATATTATACATACATATATATATATTTAATTAACAATCGGAGAGAGAGAGAGAGAGAGAGAGAGAGAGCGAGAGACTGCACCATAACACACACACACACATATATATAATATATATATATATATACTATATATATATATATATTATATATATAGTATATATATATATCTATATATTATATATATATATATATATGTGGTATATATATGTGTGTGTGTGTGTGCTAGTGTGTGTGTCTGTGTATTTGTGTGTTTGTGGATGTGTATATATATAAATATTATCATATAAACGGACAGCATATACTCGTATATATAGACAAATATACATATATATATATATATATATATATATATATATATATATATATATCTATATATATCTATATATGTATAACTGAATCACGAGAGTTTGGAACGTGATAAATCCATAAATAAAGGTATAAGCCACGAGGGAAAATATACAACGTAGTTTCCGCAAGATCTTTCGACGTTCAAACGTCCTATACAGATGAACTGACTTACATGAGGAATTGACAATACAAGAAAGGTCGTATAACTGACAGATAGGGATTATAAAGAGATTAGTAACTAGAATCCGACGCACCTGGAAGATGAGTAACCATCCCAAACAAGCACAAACATGGGTAAAATTAAAAAAAAAATATTAAGACAATCTGCTCTTACCCACGGACAAGACAATAAAAGGATTATTATAGGTGACAGCTATTCAGAACTTTGGTAAACAAAAACATATTCACAATACATATTAAACATACATATACAACGTAGATATCTCTAAGGCAACTAATTTTTATTTAAGTCTGTAATTATATCTTTGAGGCCATTCTTAAACATGTTACAAATACAAGGGTCTAAATGAAACAGGCCACGACTAATATTGAAATTACAATGAGAAGTAAGTTGTATTAAAGCAGATTCTAAAAGATTTTGTGATAAGACAACTTTTGACCTTGCAATTACTGAACTACCAATCCAATTTATTCGGTGCTTGTTTTCACTTAAATGAATGAATATTACATTAGATGTTTGCCCAGTTTTTACAGAACATTTATGCTGGCTTAATCTTACTTCTTTGCTTCTAAGCCCTTGCTCGACTGTCCGAGATAAAAATGAGGGACCGTCCATACATGGAATATTATATATTATGTTGTTGCATTCTCTGGGGCCATTTATTAACATTTCTTTTAGTGTGTTATTATAGGAAAAAACAAGGTTGACATTAAAGGCTTTTAACAATGATTTAATGGTTTGAAATCCGTTAAAATAAGGCAAACTGAGAATGTTCTTAGAATTTTCTTTCTCCGTGTTGATGATATTTTAGCTGTTCTGCCTGTCGGTATTGATGTCGGTATTGATGTAAATTTACTCTCTGAATTAAATAACCAGGTACCATCGATTAAGTTTACTCTAGAATTAGAAAAAGACAATTGCCTCCATTTCTTAGATGTTTTGATACATAGAGAACCATTTCAATGTAAATTCAGTATTTATAGGAAACCGACCAACAACTTAACTTATGTTCATTTCTAAACATCAAAATATCAATTTTTTCTTCTATGTTTTTACGAGCATTGCGCATTGTCAGTCCCCAATATTTGCATCAAGAAATTGAATACATAAGAAAAATAGGGAAAGATTTATGTTATCCTTCACATACATTAGATATTTGTTACAATAAAGCCCACAAAATGTTTTATAATGTAAGTAACACGGAGAAAGAAGATTCTAAGAATATTCTCAGTTTGCCTTATTTTAACGGATTTGAAACCTTAAATCATTGTTAAAAGCCTTTAATGTCAACCTTGTTTTTTCCTATAATAACACACTAAAAGGAATGTTAATAAAAAATGGCCCCAGAGAAAGCAACAACATACTATATAAAATTCCATGTATGGACTGTCCCTCATTTTTTTTTTAAATTGTACCCATGTTTATGCTTGTTTGGGAAGGTTACTCATCTTCCAGGTCGGATTCTAGGTACTAATCTCTTTATAGTCCCTATCTGTCAGTTATACGACCTTTCTTATATTGTCAATTCCTCATGTAAGTCAGTTCATCTGCTAAGTAAAGGACGTTTGAACGTCGAAAGATCTTGCGGAAACTCCGCTGTTTATTTTCCCTCGTGGCTTATACCTTTATATATATATATATATATATATATATATATATAATATATATATATATATATATATATATTGTATATATATATATATATATATATATATATATATATATATATATAGTATATATATATATATATATATATATATATATACATATATATACATTGAGCCACAAATGCCCTTTAACATCTAATTCGCTCAATCTCAGAACTAATATATTTTCTTCATATGTAAACGAAGAGGAATTTTTTAGTCGATAAGAGATCCAATTTTGTCGGCTCACGGGCGCGAATAAAAAATTCCCCTTTGTTTAACATATATGAAGATATATTACTTCCGAGGTAGAATTAATTAGATATTAAATAGCATTTGTAGCTCGATGTATGTATAAAGAATCACGGTAATGTAATATGACATATATATATATATATATATATATATATATATATATATATATATATATATATACACACACATCCACACACACACACACACACACATATATATATATATATATATATATATATATATATATATATATATATATATATATTATATATATAATTAACAATTGGAGAGAGAGAGAGAGCCTACTTCCGTGTCTCGTATTGATCAAACTTGTGGGAATTAGCTTGTAAACACGTAACACGAGCATTATGTGATTCTGAAGAGAGAGGGAGAGAGAGAGAGAGAGAGAGACTGAAAACACCATAACACTTGTTGCAAGCGTTCATCTGATCTTCAAGAGTGGGAAAATTCTCACCAATTGGAACGTCGTACTTTTCCTACTTATGGCAGATAACCGCCTCACCACAAGTGCATAATTTTTCGATAACAAAATGAAATAAATGTCATAAATATGAACCATCTCATTTCATAAGTACGCCGTTCCAATCGGTGCATCACATTAAATTTTCATGACTTATGAAAAGTATATGGACGTTTGTAATGGTGTAGTCTCTCTCTCTCTCTCTCTCTCTCTCTCTCTCTCTCATCTCTCTCTCTCTCTCTCTATATTTATATAACTATATATATATATATATATATATATATATATATATATAATATAATTTTTTATACAAGCGTAACATTTTCATGCTCCAAACGTTAAGTTACAAATATCGTTTAATGTCCATTTCAGTACGGGGACTTATAATAGATATATTATAATCCCCTTTAGGTTTAAAGTTATTCCAATATTACTGACATTTGACGATATTTTTTGATATATGTTTGCAGAGTTTATATATAGATATATATATATATATATATATATATATATATATATATATATATATATATATTCACCCTGTGGTAGGGGTGTATGAATACTACCACCGTAGGTTCTGTGTCGTAAAACGCGACTAAAAGCACAGCTGCTACCTTGCAGTCTAACTTTTTAGTAAAAGGCTAGGCCCACTGCCAATAACTGTGGAAAATGCTGCCTTGCAGGGGGAATTTTTAGTCAAAGGCTAGGCCCACTGCCAATAATTGTGGTTGATGACAGCAAGGGCATGCGGTCGTAAAAATCCTTCTGCCATACAATAAACCATGCCTGATGTTTTAAGGAATGTGTGCAGCTAGGGTGTCTCCTGAAAGCGACGCACGTCAGAATCCCCCTACTGGTGTGATAAATGGGCAAGGGGTACCACAGGCTTCACGACTGCGGCCAAAGAAGTTAGTGAAAGAGTGGAAGATAAGAGCAGGTACGTGGATTGTAGGTACTCTAACAGGAAAACTGAGGGAGATAGTAGATGTGATGGGGAGGAGGAGGAGGATAAGATTTCTTTATCAAATAAAAGTCCCCATTAGATCATTTCCTATTCAAATGAGGTCCTGTTATCAATTATATATATAATATTGTTTGACTGACTGATTTATGGTCACTAAAACTAGCGTCACAACATTTAGGTTTCTGATGCCATTAGGAAATGGACTAAAATTAAATAGCGTAAAATGATTGTTTTATATAAGAAACTGTCTGTCTATCGTCACTGTCTGGTAGCCGGCTACCAGAAGATGAGGACAGGGCGTCCTTGAAAGCTTGTGACGTTTTTCAATAAAAGGCCCCATTAGATAATTTTCTGTTCAAATGAGGTCCTCTTAATAATTATGTACATAAACAAACGCACACACGCGCACACACACACACGTGATTTCTGAGATGCTCTGAATTCGAATTTGATTTTTCTGAAGAATTAAAATTACATATATTTATTGTACTGGTGGTTTTGGGTCTTGCGGCCTGCTGATTTTGCTTCATAGGTCTATCAGTTTATTTATATGGTGTTTTCACGTTGCATGGAACTAGTGGTTATTCAGCAACGGGACCAACGGCTTTACGTGACTTCCGAACCACGTCGAGAGTGAAGTTCTATCACCAGAAATACACATCTCTCGCTCCTCAATTGAATGGCCGAGAACTTAGGTCTATCAGAGGCACTTGTATATTTACGACAGACAGCCAAAGTTATTTCATTTGCAGGCGATTCACACGCTGAAGTAGTGAAGTACTGAAGTAGCAAGCACAGATAAGACTGATTGTTGGAGAGAAGCAGCAGGAATTAATGAAGTTGAAGAGATTTTGAATGTTAAGGGTTCTGTCACGGTAGGAAAATAAGATTATGATCATGAGGATAATGTTTTTAATTTATTTTTTCTTATTTAAGTGACAATTTTTGCACGGGAGGATTCTGGCAATTTGCTAGCACCCGCAAGATTCCCTCATGCATTATTATAACTGATATATTCAATGTGAGCCATTTTAATTGTCTCTCAAACTGAAATAAAAAGACAGAGTTGAGATTGAAACAAGTGGTGGAAAAAAATATTTATTTGAACAGTTGTGAATGGTGTCCTCCATGTTCTTAAACCACTTGAAGTGTTTCATGTTGTTATCACGTCTACCATGAAAATGGCCAGATTCAAAGCAACTGAAGCATATGCTTGGGCCTTAATTCTTAGTGTTTTACTTTAAAATTCAGATGCTATATATTGATAAATTTTGACAAGTATTTGCATAACAACATTACAAGAAAAGTATTCTTTGATCCGTCTAGTTTCATCTCTCCATATACATTCTGTGGAAAAATCTCAAATTTCTTTATCAGAGAAATCTTGTAATTCCTCTGAATAAATCACTTCACTGATTATATTAAAGGAAGTCTGTAGCTTCAGAGAGGTAAGGTTGCCATTATGAAATGGTTGCAAACTGAATGGCTTTATAGCTTGTAAGTCCTCTTTGGGCATACGAGAGATTTTCCATATTATCTAAGTTACTGAAAAGGGAAACAAAAGCACTTAGAACATCTTTCCTAGTTATTCTATCTTTGGAATTTTATAATGGTCTATTTGCTTTAAAGGTACTGTATAATTTATTGAAATTGCGGTACGTCTAAATTGTCACACCTACGCAATTTTTAAGTCATTCCATTTCAGCCAGTTTTCATTTATCCTCGTGTCACGGTGTTTCTTGAGGAAGAAGCCATCTTTATGGTCAGGGGTAATCAATAGGTCCAAGGATAGGTGGGGTAATTTGGTTATTATCCATTTAAAAGGTAATAAAAAAGAAAAATCTAATAAGAATGTCTGAAAACATCGAAATGACAGCACTAGCCTTTTCTAGGCCTCATACCTCCACCAATGGCACCATTAAAAGCCAAGTTCAAAAGTTCAAACCCGCCCAACCCTAAAGGGACCGCAAGGGACGTGATTTGGGTGGCTCAAGTGTAAGCCACACCCGCTTGGTGGAACTAAGAGCATTACATAAATGTAATCATCCTCACTCAATTTATACTGGTGGCCAAGCCAGACGGAATGCCATATAGTCCTGTCCAGAAACCAGCCCACTCCTGGAATTCCTGAGCCATTTCCATGAAACTAGTCCAGTTTCTGAGATATATTGATGACTACTGTATTGAAAATTAACAAGAAAATTAACTTATCTCAGCAATGAGATCCGTTCTTGATGATCCAGACGGAGAAGAGGAAGTTAGGTTGGATGATCAGCAAGGTGGGAAAAAGCTGCAAACATTTGAAAGACAGTCAAGTAATGAGAAAAGTGTAGAGAAACGAGAGTTAGCATATAAGAACATTTATATTCGAACTGTGGGAAGAAAGATGCTCCCGGTTCGAAAGGCCTCTCGCCGTCACCCAGCTTCAACAGACTACAAACATTCTATGAGAACGAGAAAGAGACCAAGTAGACATATAATTAAATTAGAATCGGGGTCACATTCTTCTCCCTTCGCTTGAGTGTCTTCTCGCCTGTCACACGGCTTCTACGCAATATTGTCAGGTGAAGTCACGTGACTTCAACAAGGTAATCTCTAATTGAGAGGAGAATCGTTATAGATTCCGTAATTTCAGCTTGTTGCGACAAAGAAAAATATGCACTGCAAACTAAAACATGGCGATAATAAACGTTTCCTAAAGCAAATTATATTAAAATGACAGATGAAATTAATTACGCGAGGTCGTAATCTAAACCTACTGGACAAAGAACTTTCTTAAAATTCTTTTCTGGCAACAATATTTTCATCGCATATAACTTCAAGATTATAGTACCTCTGTAAAGGATCGAGGTCATCCTCCTCCCTGTCACTTTCTTTCGAAGTAATCCCCACCACTGAAGGGACAAAACCGATCTAAAGACTCTCTCTCTCTCTCTCTCTCTCTCTCTCTCTCTCTCTCTCTCTCTCTCTCTCTCTCTTTCATACACACACACACACACACACACACACAATTCTTTATCATAGTTCTTTATTTGTCATCTTTATTGGTCCCCTCTGCTTAATTGTTCTTTGGAAACTCATCCCTAGCACCTTCAGCTGAAACCCCATCCAACTAATCCATCTCATTTTTCGATGGGACACTACATACTCTAAGAGAGTAATGTCTTCATTAATACGTCTGTCACAGAGGTGAATCGTTACTCATCATCTACGTGATTTAGTTTATTCAAACTCGAGTTTCTTAATAGAACAATACTCATGTGTAATATGGGGTATACTAACCATGAGCTGCAATTTGCAAGAAGTGAGTGAATGATCACAATTACACTCTTAAAATATCAGCGGACACTAGTGCTAACTACAGGAAAACATCCCGAAAATATAACAACACCTAAGTAAACATTCACACCTCGCTGTCGTCATACACCATAATTTCAACTAGCATATGGGTGACAGATTTCTATGTAGCAGAAGCAAGACCATTTTCCCTCCCTAACAGCAAGATATCAGTTACTCTGGTCGAGTGCAAACATAGCTAAAAGGACTCGCCACTAAAAATGCATTTTGGCCTTTTAACGTCGATATGTCGAAAGGGCCAACTCCATTTGCCTGGCACCAATGATTTGAAAGGTTCATCGTGCTCCAAATAGTCCGGGAAGGGATGCAATCTGAGTGCGGAGCACGACAGAAATCTATTTGGTTTACAAGATACGTAAGGCGGATGTCATCCTCTCTTCATTTTTGCATTAGCATCCTCTCTCTCTCTCTCTCTCTCTCTCTCTCTCTCTCTCTCTCTCTCTCTCTCTCTCATCGTGGCCTATGTGTACGAGAGTATAAGATCTTTCGCCTTCCTTTACTCTATGGCATTTTCCAGCAAGCCATATACACTGGAAAAATGTTTACAAAGAATTACTCTTACAAATAACATCTAAGATTAAAGGAGTGCATAATCCTTTTAATGCCTACAAAGGTCGTTGCATTTGAGGTAGTTGCTCTTCAGATGAGGAAAATCTGTCTAGTAGATATTTTGCCAATTATAGCTAAAGACAGATGTATATAACCTCTTAGAAAGACCCAGTGGAAACCTTTCCTATCACATTCATACTAAAAATAGAAAAAGATCGCTCCTTGCTTTTCTGGACTTTTTTTTTTTATCAGACGTGAACATTTTCTGTACAAATTTACTATGCACAAGAAAGAAACAGTTTACAGCAACTAATTAAATTTTTTAGCATCATATTTTATATACAAATATCTGTATTCTTTTAATGTCCCTGCGAACATTACTAGTTATCTGTCCTAAATTCTTGTTTAACTACAGAAAATTAGTAAAAGATGTAGCAATTTGTGTTATCTAGATAGAAAACAATCAGGCAAAGATCCTCTGGGACTAATGTGTCAGAACAGATTGGGTGATATGTGCCAATAGACCAGATACTTTCTTTTGACTGACAAAATCAAAAGAAAGTATTACTAATTGATGCTGCAATACAATGGAACACAAGAGTAGATGAGAAAGAAAGAGAAAAAATTGATAAGCATCAAGACCTGAAAATAGAAATAAGAAGGATATGGGATATGTCAGTGGAAATTGTACCCATAATCACAGGAACACTAGGTATGATCCTAAGATCCCTGAAAAGGAACCTGGAGTAACTAGATGCTGAAGTGGTTCCAGGACTCATGCAGAAGTGTGTGCTACTAGAAACAGTGTACATAGTAAGAAAAGTGATGGACTCCACACTATAAAAACCACCCAGTCGAATAGGTTGACTGTGATAGCCCAAAAAGAAAAAAAATTATAATAAAGATGTCATTAAGACAAGAAACCGTATTATGAAAAACAACTTAGCCCCTCTAATGAGGGATACTCTTAAACAGGCCAATGCGGTATACCAATTCAAATTCCCAGTCCATGGATGCCCTAGTTCCTATATCGGTATAACCAACATGAAATCAGCAAAGAGGATTTCTTGTCATACTCAAGACAAGGAATGCAGTAGTGGGGGATAGAGAGGTAATTGTAAAGGCCCCAGACCCAAGGCACCTACAGCTGCTAGAGGTGCTGTTAATACAGAGAGGTGAAGCCCTTATCAAATACCACCCAAGAGGTGTTCCTCCTGCCTACCAGCATTAGGTGACCTATCGCTCCTGTAACTGAAAGACCTGCTCCAGACACCGCAAGATGTGACAACCCAGAATGAGAAACTCACGACATTGTTCTGTGAGCCACCCCGCGCCCAATCAGAATATTCACCGCATAATACCAGAGAATGACGTCACACAAGAGCCCCGCTGCTAAGCAAGGCTGCAGCAGCTAGACCATCATAGATAAATTTTCAGCGAACAAAGAAATCTTCCAGTCAAGTCAGAAGCGCAAATTTTCCTCCTCGGCCATCAGTGGGCAGCCTAATTTGACACTGACAGTCTACTCCCGTGTTTCGGCATGATTATGCTCAGCAAAGCCTGAGTGAAACATGGCTTCGATTGACACTGAAGACGATGTTCTCTGAAAGACAACTCCAAGGAAGAGGAACCCCCGATTTCAGTTACCATTGTATTCTGTTACTGATATAATAGTGTATTTATCAAAAATAAAACTATCCAACTTTACAATCTGCTTTCCTCTCCAAGTATGACGAACATCGGCGTGTTACTGGCAGACTGCAGTAATGTATAAAAATCAATTATCAGAAAAATAGAGAAAATACAAACTGAAAGCAGCTATCACCTTCAACACCACGTTTTAAAAGTTTTTACTACCTATTTTATAATAATAATAATAATAATAATAATAATAATAATAATAATAATAATAATAATAATAATAATAATAATAATACTAATAATAATAATAATATTTCGGAAGGAGACCATCTCGTAGGCATGTTTTGTTAAAAATGACTGCTGCTTCAGCACTATTAATAGTGCTGAAGCAGCAGTCATTTTTAACAAAATAATAATAATAATAATAATAATAATAATAATAATAATAATAATAATAATAATTTACCATGCAACGGTTCATGGTCTAGAATAATTAACGTGACCACAGACTATCAAATTTTCAAAGCCATAACATAGGATTAATAAGGTGAATTATGAAATCACTAACATGAATATGAATGCAATACCAAATACAAACTATAACTTATGCACAATCTTCTACTCTTCTTAACACAACAAAAATAAGAAAACAGTCTTCTAAGAGGACGATAGATACCAACTCATCTTTGGTAGAGGCTCAAAATCCTAAGTCGTAAAAAAAGTAATTAAGCTCACTAAATATAAACAAGCGAATTATAAGACAATAGAGTTTTACCCGACAGGCACATGATTCACTTGACACAGGAGATAGATGTCAAAACAACCAGAGGAATTTATCAATCACACAAGAGTGTGCTCACAAGGTCGAGGTAGGAGTCCATGCCAAGAAATGTATTCCCCTGCCACCTGTTATTATGAGACACATTTCAAGTCTAAATGAAGAACCTTACTAAACCGGGTTTATCAGGTGCTAAATGTTCTTTAGATTTATTTCAAGCTAATGACAAGTATATTATTGTATAAATATTAGCGATAAAATACTATTCGTGCTCAAGGCATACAAGCACGTCACATAAAATCTCACAACACTTTTGCATCAGTGTAAATTTTTTCATGATGTTCTGGTTTTTTACTTGATCTTGTACGTCTGTTACGTAACCTTTCAATTATGATTTCCATTAGCAACTGTTGTTCCTACACATTATCACTCTTCTTCTCAGCTTAGTCCCGTTTCTATACAGTTGGATGGGCCTCTTCCATCTACCTCTGTGGGCAGCTTCTGCTTCGTCATGTCCCTTCTCCCTCCCTCAAGTCTTCCCTCACACAATCTCTGTCTTTTTTTCTTGGTCTTCCTTGTCTTCTGTCTTCTTCTGCCCTGCAATTCCATCTCAATAACATGCCTTCCAGTGTGATTTTCTTCCCTTCTCAGATGTCCTTACCAATATATCAATGCCAGCTATATTTATCACTCTCATGTACAATCAAGGCAGTCATTTTCAGGACTTTTTCCTGTACTGCAGAAGAACCTGATATTCATGTCATGAAGGCAACATTTATATGAGCTTTATCAAGCATCTCTAGAATCAAACTATGAACTCCTAATGCAACTGTCTTCCACAAAGTTCTCCTTCCTACTTAAAATGAAACATTTACTATAAGATGATGGGTCACACAAGCCAGGCAAAGCCTCAGTTTTCTTTAAGCACTTATTTTCAATTTGTTTAGGTAAGAAACAAAATTAGCTCCTTTGGCATTACAGCTGATCATCATCATTGTTACCGCGCCAAGAGGTCCAGGAGTATGGAGCCCATTTTGAAAATTAAAGTACAATGACCGAATGTCCCGAATATCTTGAGGGACATCAGCAACTGCTCACCGGAATCCACTGTCCACTAATATCTCCAGTGCCAACTGACTCCCTAATGTCCACTCTTTACCCTATCCACATGAGATTGCAAACATATAGTTTGTATGACTGTTATACGTCAGACCCTCTTGATGGAACTAAGAGTATTACAAGCCTGCACTCTTCCCAACCCAAGAACCAGTGCACGACTGGAACACACATGCTAGCTAGCCCCATAGGTTAGTTTCCCCCTCGAGTTATCAATATAGATAACTTAGGTCCCAAAGTTTTCGAGTGGGTGACAATTCCACCACAGGGCCCTGACTTATTTATTTGGAAATGAACCCCAATCCTAACAATCGTAACCATCTTAGTAATCAAGCCACATAAAAGTGGGAGTTCAAGAGAGGTTGGAACGAAGATCAAGAGAAGTAACGCTAACTTGAAGCTAAATAATACAGAGGTGCAACTGACGAAAAAATCAGCACTTAAACTAAGAAGTAGCAGTTAGAGAAGTTGGACAACAAGCTAGAAGAAAGCTGGTGAAACATAAAGGAAGTCGAAGTAATAAGGAGCAAAAAAGTTCACATAGATATCTATACTCAAACCGGGGAAAAAATTCCTGCAGTACTGCTTTGGAACAGGATATGAATATTCTTACAGTAAAGCGGTGCGATTCTAATTTACACACATCCCTTCCACTCTTTCATCATTCAGATAAGACTCTACTCTAGCTTCCAAAATCTATAAATTTCTCAATTATTATTTCATCGACCATGGATTACATGAGGTTCAAACATTATTATTTAATTTCATTCATATATCCATTTTGCTCTCTCTCTCTCTCTCTCAAAAGTCGAAGTCTTAAGATTCAGTCCTTCCCCAAGTTATGGCTTCTCGGGCAGACGTCAGCCAGGCAACTCACCATGACGTCACTCATGAAGCATACACATAATATGAAGCCACGAGTATCATCTAATACCGAATTTACTATACCTTTGAAGTAACTTACATTCTAGGGGAAACAGTCGACTATTTATCAGTTTGTGTCGCTAAAAGGACCAAGTTCAAATCTTGGTGAGGGCAAAAGCAATTATCAGTTACATTTTCCTTTGGGGGTAGGTAATTTTATTTCCAGGTTATAGAGAAATTCGAGATTTCTGAGATTCAATGATATTTGTGGCTTAATATTTGCGAATATGAAAGATGAAAGAATCACGCATATATATATATGTATATATATATATATATATATATATATATATATATATATATATATATATATATATATATTATATATGTGCGTTTGTGTGTGTGTAATTGTAGGAGACGTAATGCCCTCTCAACTTCTCGAGTTCCTCACATATTTTGGATACTTGTCACTAAAAAGCCAAAGATCCAAATACAAGATAAATGAAGTCATTCGTATGTCTAATATCAGGAATCGGATCCACAAGCCAAGCAATCACATCAGGGTTACGTTGAATTCAGATATATTCATTAGAACTGGAAAAGACCAATCCTCGCCATCGTGACCAAATGGGCAATCGTCTCTATTACATTTCAGGCTGAAATGAATACATAGAATCTACTCGCCACTTTTTACCAGTTACATATGAAACTGTAATAGCCTCGATCCACTCTTAATTTCTCGAATTCTTCACACTTTCTGGATACACTTAACACTACAAAGCCTTAGATCCAAGTGAAAGATATATGAAGTCATTTTGACGTCAAGTAGCGGGAATCAAACCCACATCCCAAGTAATCAGAATGAAGTCACGTTGCCGACCTGCCCATGGAAAGAATAAAAGTCTGTTGCCATTCACACATTCAGATATATTTATCAGAACAGAAATAGACGCATCCCCACCACTGTGGCCAAGTGGTCATTCATTTTTATCGCTTTTCAGGCTACAATTGTGCATATTAACTATTCCAGCTCGAATATCTGAATTCGACGGCATTTGGATCTATGAGTTTGTGGTAACAAGCGTATCCAAAAAGAGTGAAGAATTCGAGAAGCTAACAGGGTGTTGTGGCTATTACAATGTATGTATGTGTATTTATATATATATGTGTGTGTTTATATATATATATATATAATATATATATACATACACACACACCCACACATACACACACACAAACACACACACACACACACATATATATATATATATATATATATATATATATATATATATATATATATATATGCTGCTTATTACGTCAGTGCAGTCTCATATTACTTCGCCTAACCCAAAAATATTCATACATACATACGACTTTGAAGTACGTAAAAGTCTTGTGACAATTTAGAAGTGAATATCTTCACTTCGTACCAACCCATTAGGAGTTATGATCGCGAAAGTGAAAGTACATTAAAATCTTCTATAAAAACACTATTCGGGAACATCTGAATCTTTTATCGGGTGCGTAATGGAGCAAAAAGGGTTTTTAACCTTATTTACCCGAGCAACAAATGTCATCAGATATGAGAGAGAGAGAGAGAGAGAGGAGAGAGAGAGAGAGAGAGAGAGGAGAGAGAGAGCAGAATTATAAATAAGACAGCATGAATCTGATAGTGTGTTTTTACACAAATTTGAACGAAAAGAATAACATAAATAACAAGGCTTTGACAATGTCCAAAGAAACTCGACAGACGCAGAATAATGAAGTCCTCTTCGTAATCGTTTTAATCTAGTCAAAACTGAAAAAAAAAGAAAATACAGACTGTCTACATCTTAACAGATCGAGTAACAGGCTTAGGTTAAAAGGCCTACTTAAGCAAATACCATTTTGTGGTGACGAACGAACCACAAAAGTCTAAATTAAGTAACCCACCTTTATTTTTCCGATCAGAGCATTCGAACTGAAAGCCCTCAATGTTGCATGAAACTGAAATCTACAAGGACACGTTATTATTTTCCAACGCGTATCAGAGTAACTGTTTGCTCCTTGTAATTTCTGATCAATATCCAGTTTCCCAAGAAAGAACATAGGAAAGAAAACAAAGCGAGTCATCAGCAACAGTACAGCGCCAGACGTTTGCATTCAGAAATCGATGTGAGACGGTACAATTAAGGAAACACCAGAAAAATGTATACGTGAGGGTATAAATGACATTAAGAATTTGAGTGTTCGAAGAGAAAAAAATAAAATATATTGCTACAACTGTTTGTAAGGTCAGCGAAAAAAAAAGGCAGAGCAAGAAACAAAACCAAAAATGTTTTTTCTCTCTCTCTAAAACTCTTCCAAGGTATCGTCAATAAGGCACACGGTGGCGTCGCGATCTCTTACTGGAACTAATAAGCACCAAGGGCGGGATCTCAGCTCCAACTTCTCCCCCAAATCTCTCTCTTGCTTATCGAGGCGTAATATTTCCCGATTAAGAGAGTCTGCTGCGCTTGAACTTTTTTTTCTTCTTTTAGAGCACGGGGTGTAAGATGGAAATATTCTCTGCGCCGAGAAACTCTACCCTGCAATGCATTTCTGTTTTCCCTTTCTTCGAAATTCTTGTTTTCGCGAAGAAGTCGCTCAACAGACTGCTATACAAGCCGTCATCTGATGTTACAACGGTTAAGTAGTTTAAGATTTACTATAACCTTAAAAGAAAGGTCAAGCCTGGCCATTTCACAATTCCCATACATCACAAGGTATTAAGGTATAAATTTTAATTTCGCAGCTAAACTTTGCGCAAACTGAGTGGAAAGACACAAAACACGTTTTTGGAGTATTTCAAAAGGCGAAAGTAACCTATCAGTTGAGTCAACATTCTATCTGACCAGTTTCCCTCCGAGACCCTTCATTATACCAATATGCGGCCCCTTCCTTTTCAAGTCTATGGACAAAGTAGAATCATTGTCTTCTCAAAAACAAGACTAACGTATGAACCTAGTCTCTTAATATTAGCTTTCCCAACGAGGTAGTACGCCTAGAACCATAAATAGCACAAAATGCTGATACATAAAAATCTTGAAATGGCCAAATGCACAGAAATGAAAGTCGAAGGTTTAAGTTCAGCGGACATTGTACCTTAAGATTTCATGCAAAGAACGAATGTTGAAGTGTTACGGAATGCACTGTAATGTTGCAGATTGCCTTTATGTGTTGGACCGAGCTGAGGGGCTGACTCTGTAGACGGTGAATGATCTACTCACGAATATTCATTTATAGGATAGCACTTTAGCAGCCGCCTGATGCCAAAACGAGTAGTTACAAGTGAAACACGACAAAGAAAAACGATTATTGGAGAGATAACAGAAGGAGGTAAGGATCTTATAACTGAAAACAGCAGCAAAATCATGGGAACAAAGCATTAAATTAAATGACCAGTAAGATATTTCTTGCATATCACGGACATGCTTAACCAAACGTTAAGCTTATACTATCGGAAATCCACTTTGATTTCCTACTCCTAATGCAAATCTCTGAGATGCAAGAGGACTGAAATTTTTTTGTTCAAACAATCCAAGTAAATATTTAGAATCTCAGCTATAAACAATCCACTCAATGTACATATAATAAAAAGTGACATGGGCAGGAGGTTTACATGATTTAAGATTGAAGATTCGGGCCGTGTTACGTTGGGAAAATGACAAATGAAAAATAACGATGATACTACGGCTCAAACAGTGGCGGTCTATGGTTGCCTACCGCAAGGCTAATATACATACATACATACATACATATATATATAATATATATATATATTATAATATATTAATATTATTATATATATAATACACACACACACACACTGTTCAAAACACACTGCGCCAAAAGCAGTCCACACAGCTGTTCGTTCATGACAGCCTGCCAAGTGGACAGGTCTCGACGCCATGAGAATAATGCCTCTCAATGGTTCCACTTCCCCTTCAATGTTGCCAAACATAATTGACACAAGTTCTGAGGTCAGCCTTATCACTAGGGATCAAATGACTTCCTGTGCCCCCATCCGCAAGGACAAGCAAATCTGCTGGGTCAATGGCAAAGTCAAGGACTTCCCTACAGCTCATCTTAGGTCACCACAGGGGATTCCTCCCACGAGAGGAACCTATTTGGAGGTGTTCAGTCCCTTGCTACTGGGCACCATCTCCTTTTAGGCCAAGGTCTGGTCCAGAGGAGGGACATCCTAATTCCTGTGCAATGCATAACAGCCACGGCCCCAGATGAACCTGCAGAGGAGGTGCTACTCATGGAAGATGATCCGGTACCCACTGATTTTACCCTGAAAGCAGTGTCATGGTTACAAGACCAACCTGAAAACTCCTCACGACAAACCTAGCTCTGATCCTGCAGCTGCCCTTCTCATCACGGAGGTGGAAGCCTCTCTTCCTACCTTAAGCCAGGAGCTGCTCACCCAAGAGCAGACTGAGGACCCCAATCTATGGGGCCACCACTCAGAAGCTGCCAACCCCGCAGAAGAAATACAGAACCTAGTCAAGGACAACTTCCTCCTGGAGGGCAAGGTACTCTTCCGGGTGACCCAAGGAAGAGATTAGAACATTCCCTCAGTCAGCGTCCCCTTTCAGTATGTCATCATTAATTACTATATGCCAAGGGGCGTATCCCAAGCAAGACAGGAAACAATCACTGCCTCACCATCATTGACAGGTTTAAGAGGTATCCTGCAGCTATTCCCATATGGAGTGAGAGCTCCAAGAATGCCGTCAAGTCACTCATCCAGTTCTGCTGTTTTGATTTCCCTGCAATGATACAAAGCGATTAAGGGCAAGATTCTATGTCGAAAGGATTCCACAACAGCATAGCCAGAAATGATGTCAAGCACATTCCTTCTACTCTTTATCACCTAGAAAGCCAAGGATTAGTGGAACATTTCCACCAGACTGTTGGCTGGATCCAATCTGGCCAAACTAATATAAAGGGGGAGCCACCTGGGAGAACCTTACCTACACCCTTTTCGCTATCTGCCAAGTTCCCTCTGACACCTTAGGGTATAGCCCCTCTGAGCTTCTATATACTCACTCGACTAAGGGCCCCCTCTACATCTTGTAATTGGCCTGGGCCAAACCAGTAAGGGCAGATTGGGTGAAGGACCTGCACAACATTCTGAGAAACCTTTGGGCTGCATTAGCAATCACTCAAGCAACAGAGGCTGTCACCTAAGAGCGAGTCAAACTCAAGCTGGATAAATGAGCTCCAATCAAGATCCTTTAACATCAGAGACAGGTACTAATCCCTTCAAGCTGGAGCCACTCATCCTCTCGCGATACAGTTCACAGGGCCCCATAAAATACTCGGAAAGCGAAGCCCTAAATTACCTATTAGACTGTGGGTGGAGGCAAACTAAAAGGCTCCACATCAATCTCTTGAAACCCTACCTTACACAAGAGGAAAAGGGGACAGCAGAAGCTGCTCTGTCCCCAGGGGCCTTCATAGGCACCATAACCACGATGTCGGTCCCCATCAAGGAACTCAGAAGTCCTAATCAGCTTTGAAGCCATTGCTCCATGGCTTGAGGATCACCAGTGTGACGATGTATGACAGCTGCTCAGCACACACTGGCAGGTAAACCAGGACTGCCTTGTCTGTACCGAAATCCTGAAGCACATCATACACCTGCATGAAGGTGTCACTCCAATCGCCCAAGGCTACTCCGGAATCAATCCACAAAAGGCCAAGAGAATCGAAGTAAGCCACAGTGAGTGGTCCTCCCCCGTAGTCTTGGTTCCAAAAGAACGATGGGGGGAAAGTGGCTATGTATAGACTTCAGGAAGTTGAATGAAGTCGCCAAGCCCAAGCCATACCTTCTCCCACAAACTGAAGCATGCTTGGACAACCTTGGTAGTGCTGCCTATTTGAGCAAAATAGATCTTCAGAGGGATGATGGCAGGTACTTCTGTAGAGAAGTCACACCCTCTGACTGCCTAAACCATGCCCACTGGATTCTCCCATTGTAGGGTGATGCCCTTTGACCTTATAAATGTCCCTAGCTGTTTCCAGAGGCTAAAGCCCCGTCCACACAGTCAAACTTTGTTCAACGAACTTTGCTTGATGTGACTTCAGAAGTGCTGGTACAGCGGCTAAAGTTATGACTTTTCCCCCTTCTGACATAACATTGAACACAGTTATCAAGGAAAGCTCAACCGTGTGGACAGAGCTTAATTAACAAAGTCCTGGCATTGTCTATCTTGACAATAAAGTAACCTATGCCCTGGGAGCAGTTCTAGCCCATTGCCCCTTGACTCCCTCTCAGTCAGAGTCAAATCAACTACACGTGGCTTCTTTTCTTAACCTGGTATTCATCTAGTGCTAATTTCCTTATATTCCTTCCCTATATCTTGGTCCAACGACAAGGACCCCATCTCTCCGAACAAGGAATAGTGCTCGGATCTGAGGTTTTCACCAGTCAAGAATTTCTTTATCTTCCACCACTCAAGTTTTGTTTTCTAAGAGCAATTCCCCATTTAGACCTAATTTCATTATTGCAGTGCATTAATTTAAATTCATAAGCATTTACCAGCACTTCAAATAGAAACATATTGGCGCCATCTGTGCACCACTCGAGTTTCCTTTGTTTGTATGGTGTTTTTACATTGCATGGAACCAGTGGCTATTCACCAACGGGACCAACAGCTGTAATTACGGGACTTCCGAACCATGTCGAGAGTGAACTTCGATCACCAGAAATACACATCTCTAACCCGTCAGTTGAATGCCCGAGAATCGAACTCGCGGCCACCAAGGTGGTACGCCAACACCATAACGACCACGCCATCGAGGCACTTCGAGTTTACTTTGATTGCTCTAATTTTTCGCCAAGTAACCAAATGTATTCTCAATTGTGTATGGAGTTGCTTGCTGTGGAATTCCCGATTCCGATTTTCCTCGTGTGCCGTGATCCTAACCACTGCAACTTACTCTGTGGTACCCTTCATGTGGATTTCCATGACATCTTCAGTTATCATTTTGTTATCATAACTTAGTCCTCAGGCAGGACTATGTTTATCTCTGTAATTTATTCCCCATTCTTCTGATTTTATATTAATGTATACATTTGATTGTAAGTGAACCTAAGTGTTTCATCTGCAACATACCCTGCTGAATAAGGCCTTCAGCTCATCTCTTCTTTTTTTTTTTTTTATCTTCGACCTGATCCCAAAATTTTGGTCAGATACAAAAATTTTCATGGTAAGACTTCCCCCCCATTAAGAATGTAAAGTTGATACCTTAGGAAGGATAAAATGCTTGTAGGCTAATCAGCACGTAAAAATATAGATACAATATATATATATATATATATATATATATATATATATATAATATATATATATATATATATATATATAGTATATATATATATATATATATATATACTATATATATATATATATATATATATATATATACTATATATATATATATATATATATATATATATATATACTATATACATATATATATATATATATATATATATAATAGATATATATATATATATATATATATATATATATATATATATATACAGATAGAGAGAGAGGAGAGCGAGAGAGAGAGAGAGAGAGAGAGAGAGAGCATGAGAGAGAGAGAGCATGGCGCCGTGCAACCTTAAGCCTCCGTTACTTGAACCGTCACCATTGTTATTTTCCCATCATAGAAAAAAAGTAAGAGCATATTTGGAATCTTCGCAAAAAGTTCTATCAAATTGCAATTTTCTTCTTTTTTTCTCGGCAACAAATATTAAGAAAGTTAGCATGGTCAAATATCGGGCCGGATATTCGGATCAAAACGGAACCCGGTGAACCATCCCTTAATATCATCGCAGAAGAAACGTAAGAGCATATTTGGAGTCCTCGTGAAAAGTTCTATCAGAATAATGCCGGATATCCGGATCAAAGTGGTACTCGGTTAAAACCATCCTCTATAAAAACTTACATATATGGTCCTACTTTGGTTCAATTCGTTCTAGTACTTTCGTCGTCTATACACATAGTCACGACCGTCAACGTTTAGTAAATATAGTATATATATATATATATGTGTCTGTATATATATATATGTATATATATATATATATATATATATATATATATATATATGTGTGTGTGTGTGTGTGTGTGTGTGTGCGCTGTGTATGTACTGAGAGAGAGAGAGAGAGAGAGAGAGAGAGAGAGAGAGAAATTGTTATCAATATTCTTTTTAACAATTTCAATATGGATGTCAGTAGGATTACTTAGCGCGGACACTGATTGTTTAGACTTCGAATAAATCTTACTTTTGTCTTTCTCTTTTAGGTATATACTGATTCAAAGTTTTAAATAAAAAGAATAAGGCCCTGCTAATAATACCCATTGGCTTCAATAGAAACTTTTTTATATAGATATTATATTCAATTAAATATATTAGATATAATATATTTATTTACCTAGATATTATATACATATAATAAATATAAATATCTATATAAATATAGATATATATTAGATTGTTATAGTATATATATATATAAATATCTATATATATGTATATATATGTATATAATTTATAATAGTATAATAATATATATATAATATATATATTTTATTATATATATATATTTATATATCTATATATAGAGGATATATATAATTATATATCTAATATATATGTATTATTATAATAATATAGATTATATTATAGATATATCTATATATGTATTATATATTATCTATAATATAATAGAAGATAGAATATATTATATATTATGATAATTACTAGATATATAAATATTTAACCATTTATTCATATATATTATAATATATATATAATCTCTATTTAATATTTTGTATATTTGTATTCATATTATTATATATATATATATATTATCTAGTAATAATATTACTAATATAATGAAGTAAGTAGGGATAAATTACTTCATGACAGCTAAATAAATCGTCCAACATATTTTGTTTCCTACATTCCATGATCTGGATGTCAAGCAGCACTGGTGGTAGCCGTTTCTCTTTAAAGAGACGACAGCATTTAGCCACCAGCCATTAAAGGAGCGGCCTCCAACCCACCCCATCCCACCCTACCTAACAGCCCCAGGCCCTATCACCACCTTCACGTCACCTGCTGGACCTTCGCCCTCGTTGTTCTTCCTTCCCTAGACTCTAGGCGTCCCAACACGTGTTGCGGGATGTCAGGTTCTTTCGGGAATTTCGTGACATCTGCGCCCTGGTTGCCAGTGCAGCTTTGGTACTTGAGTCTGAAATCTTAAGTACCCTTTCATATTTGGCAAGACAAACATTTAAGGGCGTAACACATTTTCAAGGAACATAAATAATTCCTGAGAGAGAGAGAGAGAGAGAGAGTATAGCTCAAAAGTATAACATTTCTATAATCTCAGTATAAAACTTGATAACGAAGCAAACGGCCAGAATGTCTTTTAACACATGCGTAATTGCAAGATGGTGTTTAAAAATTCATGAAAAATTTTGATGCATTAACAATAATCTACAGTAAAAATCAAAGTACCTTCATTGCAAATATTTCTGCAGTCTCTTTTCCTGTTATGTTGCCAAAAGCAAGTATTTGGCAGAACGTCACTTGAGAGTGTTACGCACATGATATTACTTACCTTGAGTATCTGTTTGCTTACATAATATTTTTTTTCTGACAACCTTAACGAGGTTTGGCTTTCGAGTTCCAATCGGCTCGTTAAATGACCTGCCAACTCTGGGTAGCACTGATAGCATTTTCAAATTATCTACAGAGGTAAATAATTGTTTTTCATCCGTACAAGACTTGTTCTGACACATACGTACGTCGTGTTTGATACATTCACTTTCTCCACTTGGGTTTTAAGTAATTACCAGACGTACGCTAATCACAAATAAGGAACAACCCCCCAACCTCACCCCACAATGAAAGCAATTCTTGACAACGCATTCTAGCGATGAAAACAAATGTTTGTCTCTTCGTCTTAGTTCAGATGTCTTTGGCAAATAATAAGCACCTTCGAACAAACACAACGTAGAACTAAAAATTATACGCTGAAAACCAATTGTTGGGAAAGTTATAACGTCAAACACTGGGTTAATTAATAACTACTACTCACACATCAGCTGTTGTGACGACAAAAGTCTTGTGAGAGAAAAAGGAAAATTCCAATCATCGCGCTACAATTAGGTCAATCCTGTAATACGCGTTCTCACAGACATAAACTCTCCACAGAATCCCCTTGAAGAGAATGGCTACTAATTGATTTAACAAATTATCGTCCAACTAAGTATCGGTGACCTTTCCGTCACGGCGAGGTGTGTTACTCTTACCTGCAATCCAGGATGCGTGTCCAAGTGAAGAAAAATCAAATCACTTGTCTTAACTCTTTCTTCTTATTCATTTCAACCAGAATCGAATACAAACACGCTTTTTTCATAACGTTAAAATTCTGAAAATGACTTAATTATCTTTTTTGAATTTAACCATTTATCTTACTCTTTTCATGATAAGATTCATTATACAAGTGCAATTAGCCGAGTCCCCTGAAACACAGACTATTGTGAATTAATATATATATATATATATATATATATATATATATATATATATATATATATATATATCATATATATATATATATATATATATATATATATATATATATTTTATATGTATATATATATATATATATATAAATATATATATATTATATATATATATATATATATATATAATATATATACAATTTAAACAAATGTGTGTTTTAGGGGACTTGAGTTACTGTAGAATTAATCCTAGGGATGATTATAAAAAAGAAAAAAAAAAAAAATAAAAAAATATACATATATATATATATATATGTGTGTGTGTGTATATAATATATAATATATATATATATATATATATATATATATATATATATATATATATGATATGTAGCAGAAGTGGGACGCGTATCCGGCACGGACAAAATTACCGAGTGATCAAAATCCCCAGCTGCTTATGATTTTACATATTATATGAACAAATACAAATTCATAAATTAAATAAAAATGCGATTTTTCCCTTGCTGCTTGGTTAACATTTAAAACAACAGACACCATTTTCTAAAAATTATTCATTATGACCAATCGAGCGTTTATTGTTTGCAAGAAAATAAAGATTTAAAGACGTGTCTCATTTGAACTGGTACTAATATGATTGACGAAACACTAAATGCCCATCTAAACATCGGGGTCGACACTCACCACTACCCAAGTTACACTGTTCAACTGGTTGCCCACTGAACGTAATGGGCAGGACAGCTAGCTACCTGTACGGAGGCGGTGTCACACAGCTTGTGGGCGGGGCTCATACGACAAAGGCGGACCTTATTCAAGAGTCTTTTCGACGGAGTGCGCTATTACGTAACACACAATAGCTTACGTAAGAGTCTGTTCGTCAGCCATTTGGGCTAAAATATTTAAGTTCCAGAACAATTCTATTTAATAAATTGTTAAACTACGACTAACTATTCCATCAATATGAAAACGAACCGTACAGTAGTCATTGTTCATTTCGGCAGTAAACCGACGTTTCCCTTTGCCACCGCTGCCAACCATCTGCATATATATCACCCACAGGCATTTTGCAGCCTTGCGTCACGCCTGTTATTTGACATCTGTCAGCCTGAGCCATCACCCGTTATTGTTCTCGAGCCTTCTACTGAGTCACAATTTAGCAAAGTTTGAAACAGTTTTACTGTACTTACCCTCTTCCTTCGCTATTTTGCATACTAAGAATTTTAGGTACACTCTTCACACTCTCCTTAAACGAAGCACATGGTACAGAATAGAGGACAATGACATTTAATTAGCTAATTACAGAAGTTCCACAACTAGTATGTCTGTTTACGACAATTCATGGCATCATATCCCTATTCCATACGCTTCAAGTGGGGCAAATTTACCTCATTTTTTCCACTGAGCTTAAAACTTAAAATACATATTAATCTTGAGTCCGTTTGAAATTAAGAATGCTTGGCTTGAATTCCCATTACAATGTTAATGAAACTTTTATCATAGTCGGGTGCTACACGTACTTAGTAAGCAACTTGCAAATAATAGTTTTATTTAAATTTCCATTTTTAAGCCACCAAGCATCATTTGCCGGACAGTATCATTCTTCTATTTCCTTAATGGAATCACGTTCCAGCATTGCTGTAAAATAGTAACCTTTCTCTTACAACGCCTTAGCATCATCAAAGTACTAAATATTCAATAATAAAGGAATCACAATAAAAAACGAGCATTTGCTAAAAGCAAAAGCTTGTAAGGAAAAGAAAAAGCTCGAGTAGCAAAAGGCTAGGCAAAAAGTAATTGCTTAAAATCTTATGAATAAAGATTATCACCGTTTGCTACCTTTTGCTTAATGGATTATGAGCTTTTGCTTAGAGAACCAGCCACGTGCTACTCCCGTGTTTCACACATTCTCGATGGGCCCAACCAACTGGTATGTAAACGTAGAAGTTCGTACAGTTTTCTTTTTAGTTTGGCTTTTGATTACCATTCGTTTCAGGCAGAATGAGTTTAATCTGAATGCAATATGGAACAAAACAATTATAAATAACACTATGTAACCCATGTTTTGTTTATTTGTATTTTAATTTTTATATATGTATTTTTTGCCACTGAATTCAAAAATCACACTAGTTTCGATGTAATATCGATAGTTTTTAATTTATTCTTAATTTCATATTTTCCCACTCTATACCCAACTTTTCTCTACAGCAGTATGTTGGTTCAACCTATTCTAATATTCTAAGGATAATGACACTACAATAGATATTTTTGCATGTATTGAAAGGTATTTAAGATGTACAATATTAGTTAGAACAAAAATAAACAATACAATTCTGTACTTTAAATGCTTTGATAACTCTTCTTAAGATCAGAAGTGCTTTGACGATCGAGATTTTCCAGAGTGCATACTTTCATCTTTTCTGACTAGAGACCATATATAATCTCCCATCATAGCAGTATCCCATCGTCATTGATATTTCCTTTCCATTTCTGTGATGTCCTAATGAAATCTCTCACCATGCTCCTCACTGACATCACCTTTTTGGGGAAGAAATCTGGGAGAGAATGCAAAAAATGAACCTTTAAGGACTTACGACAACCCAGTTTCTTGAAATTCTCAATAAGTGTTGCTACCATTTGTTTGTAATTAGGATCCTTGTGATTTCCTAAAAATCCACGAACTACATCACGAAATGCACACCAGGCTTCTTTTTCAACTTTTGTCATCGCTCTTTCCAGTTTCTCCGACTTCAACAAATATGCCACCCTTGATCTTAGCCTCAGATAACGAATTTCTTGAAAAGCTTCTCCTCCAGTATCTAAGGCCTTCATAAACCTCTTTACCAATCCTAGTTTAATATGAAGTGGGGGTAATAAAACTTTGTTGGAATCTACTAGAGGCTGTCTGAGAACATTTAACATTCCTGGCTGCAGTTCCAATCGTGGGGGCCAATCAACTTTCTTGTAATGATCGTCATCAGCTCTGCTGTCCCATAAGCAAAGGAAACATGAATACTTTGTGTATCCCCCTTGCAAACCAAGCAAGAAGGCAAGCATCTTGAAATCACCACAAACATGCCACTTGAATTCAGCATAATTTAGTTTGTCAAGAAGTTGTTTGACATTATCATAGTTTCCTTTCTTCTGTACGGAGTGTGCAAGAGGCAAAGATGGACGCTTATTCCCATTATGGAGCAACATTGCTTTGAGCCTTCATGTTGAGCTGTCTATGAACAGTCGCCATTCTAAAGGATCATGCTTGACTCCAATAGCAGTAAACAATCCAATCACATCTTTACAGTAACACAGATCATTACTAATGTCATAGTGAATTTCAAATTCTTCATGTCGTTTCCGGTACACAGATGTCCTGCAGTCTTCCCCTAGTAAATACTTAATGTTCTAGTTAATTAAAAGTACGAAATTTGGAGAGTATGATAAGTATACTTACATTTTGTGGTGGTTGTGGCACTGTTAAGGTGCCATCATGTGGGACAGGTGCTCTAGATGATGGGATGTCTGGATACTGAAGAGCTTGTTTTCCTTTCACTTCTCTGTACTTTGTCACATCAATCATGCAGAAGTAACAATCATTGTGATGGTTCTTCGGCTTTCTCCATACTCTGGGAATGGCAAAAGGCATTGGCCTTCCTGTACCTCTTAACAATCCTTCTAGAGTAGATCGGCAACTTCCACATATCACATGGTTTGTCCTGGTCACCCATGGGCATTCCGAAATAGTCTGTACATTATCCACAATTTTGCACCTGTTTTTTTTTAATATAATAACCATACACATAGGAAAATGAATCGGAGAATTTGTACTTAGTAATTCATTGATCTCAAAAGAGAAAGTTAGATATTCACTTGGTAGGAGAACATATAACAGTTCCGAATATATAAAACATTGAAAGACGATATATTTGCATAACGGTCGATGATACAGAAAAAATAATTACATTTTTGGAATCAGCAGAGAAAAGTGACTAATAAACAGTAAAAAAAAAAATAAACAAAACTTTTATCAAAAAATTTGTTACGTTGTGTAATTCATGAAATAAATACATCTTTGGCATCCTTAACTCATAGGAGTGTTATTTTTTCCCCCTCTTTATACATACTAAAAGAGGATGTGAATACTTACTATACGTGTTTTTAAAACAGCACATATCGGTAATGGGAAATGGTAGGAGTATTTGTGTTACTTATTGTAGTTGTTAAGGACTGTTCCAGCTGTTGTTATAGTAGTTCTTTTATCTGCTGCTTAAGTAGAATATTTTATGAACGCAGATAAAGCCCTGCCAGCCAATCGTTCACAAGGCAAGCATTCACCACCTAAAGCTTTATCTCAACGATTTAAGCCAAATAACGTAAATCTTGAGGTTTTAATGTACATAATATCAATCTCCATACTAGCATCTATCATTCTGCCAGAAAATTTAATGCTGTTTTGCTTTGAATGACAAATTAGAATTTTTTGGTGTGTAGTAAATCACGCACTCGTTTACAGCAATCAGCTGATTTCAAGACCACCATTCACGCTTGCCCTCATCGCACGTTTCACTTTGCATCACTCACTCGCTCGCTGAGCGAAAGTTTCATTTCACTTCACCCTTAACGTAACCTTTTTCATTTACAAATGTTTGCTAACATCGTTTCAAAATCCTTACCGCCATTTCACTTGTCACAGGGAGCTAGTTTCCTTACGTAAAGTAAATTAACGCAAATCTTAAAGGTAAAGTACATTAAATGAATTGTTAACTAAACGCATCGTAGTTCTACTGCAAACCATTTACAAGTGACGTAAAAATCATTCACCACTAGTGCGCTCTATTTACCTAAAACTTAACGTAAGGAAATCATTCAACACAAATTGCGTCCTATTAAAACTAAAATCATTAGTTCAACTAAACACAAAGGAGTTCGTCATTTATCATATTTTACGCTTTCAGAGACAGAGAGAGAACCCATTATTCAAAAATCCAAGAGTACTACATTTATTACCATTACGCATGAAAACATCAACATTATCTTAGTCTCTGTGACTTTCATTTACCCTGAGCGTGATACGTACGTGCCTGTGTCCATTGCAGTCTTGCAACCTTTATTTCATTCACCCAGTACTTCAGCCGAGGACTGAGCACTTTAATTTACTGCTACCTGTCGTTGTCCGAGTGTTCTTTTACATTTTTTATTACAAAAGACTTGGTTATACCGCAAGCACAAACTGTACATACGGTGCCAACACAACCTCATTTCTTCCATACAGGGAAGCTGCTACCAGTCTAGGACTGGCCACCACCAGTGCACGTCAGGCCCTACCATTTTACAGTGCCACTAATCCATGACACTGTCAATCAACTGGCTGCTGAAGTACTCCCCCCTTTTTACTTTCTCTCCTCCACCGTTACACTCTGCCACGAACAGAGTGCCATTTTCTCCCCAGTATACTTGAGTATACTGCATTTAGTGTCGTACGACGGGACACACCAGCACATTACCAGTGCAATCAAGGAACGCTTCCATAAGTACCGCAATACCAGCACTACTAGTGCTGTCCAAGGAACGCCTCCATAAGTGCCATGCACCTGTACCAGACGTATAGGTAGCAATTCAACTGTGAATCCGCTATTCCTGATCACTCAGTCAAGGAACACATCCATAAGTGCCAAGGAATGCCTCCATAAGTGCCACTACATCAGCACTCTAATAGTGTTGCCAAGGAACACCTCCGTAAGTGCCGTGCACCTGTACAGGACCTACAGGTTGCCCACTCTATTGCATATCCCCAATTTAGGAAGCCTATTAGTGTGACCTCTACACGGCACACTCCATTATATTCTCACCTCACTTAAAGGTGCCATTCACAAAGTGCCACCCACTTACAGGACACTTCCCAAGTGCCACAGAGCACCCAGTCTTCTCAGACATTTCATTACCTCATTCGCAGAACCCATTTCTAGGTGAGTGCCACCTTACCAAGCAGGCACTCCCATCCATTACTATTCCTGGCCATCCTCTTCAAATTTATCTGACAGCCTCTACTGCAGCCTAAAGAAAATGTCTTCCCCTGCTTCCCACGACATCGTAGCCATAGAGCTAGAGAGGCTCCGAACCCACATAACTCTGGACCAGCACTCAGCCAGTGGCTGAAGGCGCAGCAGGATGCTGCCCACCAACAAGAAAGTGAAGAAAGAGAAAAGCAGAGAAAAGCAAAAGAAGAAGAGAGAAAAGCCAAAGAAGAAACGAGGAAGGCAAGAGAAGAAAGGTGGAAGCATGAGCTAACTCTCAAAGATGAAGAAATCAAGTGGGAGAGAGCACGTAAGGAGAGCATCTTGGCTCAAGCCACTCTGCAAGCTTCCAGCCCTATACCCACTGTGCCTCATAGTCCTGCCGTCTCTTACCAGCCTTTTGCTGCTTCACCACCTGCCTCTCCATTCCGGAAGAGGTGAGCCCACCAGTCAACCCCGGACCTGTTTCCGAGGGTGATTCAACGGAGGATTCATTAACCTCCCCACATCTAATCGCTGCCAGAGAGGACTCTTCACCTATGCCAGAGCACACTGCAAGCCTTGGTGACCCCACAGATTTGCAACCTGTGGTGCCATCTAGGCCCTATCATCCAGTGCCAAGGAAGAAGTTCTGAAGAAGGTTCTGCCGAGACTGTGGCCACAAGGGTCACCTGTCTACAAACTACGGAGGGTGCGCAAATCATAACATTCCTGCCATTGCAATGGCAGTTACAAATTCATCTTCACTAGGCCCCCCGGCTAAGGGCCCTATCACTGTCGCACCCCTCCAAAGTCATTATCCGCCAAGCCACGTCAGAGCCTTTGATGACCCTGGCTCTCAAATCTCCCTAATACGGGAAGACAAAATTCCCCACAGGGTTACCGTCAATAGACAGCAACTGATTACCATTGAAGGCATCAACCACATTAAGTTGATCCTTCCGACCATCCAATTGAGAGTCACAAGACCTCACCTCTCCAAGGTGCTGAATATATCCTGGCAAGGTCGCCACAATGTTACGAACCCCGAGAGAGAGAGGTCCGCTCCAAGTTCGATATTATGATAAACAGAAAAGAATTCAACACCAACAGCTGAAACTGGGGAAAGAAACACTAACAGAACAAAGGTTTATTTACAAGCTTACTAACAAAGATAAATGCAGAATGGTGTCTCCTATTTACATAAAAAAGGTAAAATCTTACAATGCGTGAACTGGGGAAGAAGTGAGGTAATGCAAGTACTTGCCGTCCAGTTTTGCGACTCGAAGCGATGGCTTCACAAAGGAGGACTGTAATTGTAGACGTCTTCTTGACTCCGTATTGCAGAAAAATAATGTCTATTCTTGATACTCGAAGGGCAGGAACTTCTCAAAACCTCTTGCAGAACGTTTCTTCTCTGGAGTCTTGCTCTACGTCGAAATGCCTCGGTCGTCCACTCCTGGACAACTTGACCAGAATCCGATCAATTCTCAGTCGTCTTTTTCTCTCTGATCCTTCATATGTTCCTTCTTCTCTTATCTCTCTCTGACGATCTCTGCTGCTGATCTCTCACTGATAATCTGATCTGTGGATCTTACTGATGATCTCTGCTGCTGATCTCTCACTGATAATCTGATCTGCTCTCTCCTACTTTGTCCGTCGTATTTATACGGCATTCTGGGGCGGGGCCTACAGCAAACGTCACAGACTCCCAAGATTACTAGAACTTCTTAGAAGGATCTGGACGAAGTATTACATCAGAAATCGCAGCGTTTCTCACGACACTTCGGCGCCTGTTGCGTTCCCCAACATGCCCGACGATTCCAGAACAATCATGAGAACAGGCACCTCCAACACCTGCGTGAATGGCCCCCTTGCTGCAGAACTTCTCGAAGATGCATTTTCCTTTTCTTTATCTTTCTTTGCTATACAGCAATTACCATGAGAAGGTAGCCAGCCTGATCTCTGCCAGTAGACTAACCCTCTAACCCCTAGAACTTGTATTACTAACCCTCACCTAAATGTCATAATTACCTCATTAAATTTCCATCCTGGTACACTGCTAACCACTCATCACCCTCACACATCATTACCTTATCCTACATATTTTAACAATTCAGGTTCAATAAACCACCATTATTGTGTACCACATTCTGGAATGATTGCGTCTCTAATTAATTGTAATGAGTAGGTTAAGCTAATAATTTAGTACCAGGCCATTAGGGTAGTAGCAAGCAGAATTTTCAAAGTAACCTTACATAGGGGTAGTGTAGCCTGTCGTCACAGACAACCAGTAGTTCTCACTTAGGCTAGACTACATTATTATTTCAGTAAGATAGTACATCTCCCATAGCTTAGGGAAGACATGTTCTCGAAAAATTCTGTTGATAAGGTTTGATACGAAGACTGGTATTTCCTGGTTTATGATTAATCATTCAGTATGCTATATCATCCAGTCCAGGAGCTGATTCCCTACACTTTTTTAGGGGTTGTCATAATCTTCTTTGTAGCATTAGAAAAATAATTAGCAAACTCATTTGCCAATAACTGCGGATCAACTACTTCACATCCATTGATCTTGATAACTGGAGGTTGTCAAGGAGTAAATTTGCCAGCTATTTTCCTAACTCTTCCAAACTAAAGTCAAGAGGTGTTTTAGAACTTAATGATGCTATATAAAATATATATATAAATTATACAAGCTTCCTTTCTTGCCTTTCTTAAATTTTCATCTGCAACTATCTGGTGACAGCTCACCTCACAGTTCTATGCATTTCCTGGCCTTTACAAGTCCACCAAGGAACTGATCAACGGATAAAAATATCTGAAATTCTTAAGTATTGATTGAAGACTAGCAGAGAATATATTTAAATTGAATAAGTCAGGAGTATCATCTATAAAGGGAAAGTCATCAACTGAACCAACTGTTGAGCTGTACTCCTGCAATGTTGCCCAATCAGCTTTATCAATGTTCAATTTAGGAAACGTTGAAGATGGAGGATTTGAGGCTATATTCATTTCTATAAGAAAATTGAAGTCAATATGGCATATAGATAAGTTAACTGCTGACAATGTGCCTATCTGAACATGAAATTGTGCAGACTCCCCCGCATTTAAGATTACGACAGTTTCACTTTCTAAGATGGAACAAAAGTAATTTCCTCTCTGATTGGGAATGAGGGTTTCTGCAATTCATATCTCCCAAAACAACAAAGGAATGTGGTAGCTGGTGAATAAGGGATTTAAATTCATTGGCGGGGAAGACTTCACTAGTTGGTAGAGAGAGCATACTGTATATATTCTTTGCAAATGGATCTGAAAAGCTGTTACTTGCAACGATGACTGGTTACTAATAGGAGGTTGTCTGCTGTCATTATGAACATAGAAAACTACACTCCCATTGCTTCCTTTATTTATGTTATATAAGGGGAATGATAGACTGTATACTCTCATGGGCTCTGACATGTATATTTACCAATTATTTTCTCTTACAAAGCTATAAGTACAGGAGACAATTCTGATATAAGCATCTTTAGTTCTTTCCATTTAGCTCCTAACAGCTCCACTGGAGAAAATGAATGAATTGTACTTAGATTTAGAGGCCCTTGCACCTGGTTTTTTCCAGGAGACTGATTATTTTTTATGGTTGCCTTCCACATTAAGGAGGTGGCACCTTCCACAAATAGCATAGCCTCCCTAGTTAAGAGGAAATGTCAAACTTAAGAGCACCAGACAAAACTGGTGCTGCTAGGTGGAGGTGTATTACTCAACTCGTGCATCAACCTAAGTCTCATTAACCCTTAAACGCCGAAGCGGTAAAAATCAAAACGTCCCCCGAATGCCGGAGCCGGTTTTGAGGAAGCGCGGAGCGGAAAAAATAATTTTTTCAAAAAATCACAGCGCGCTTAGTTTTGAAGATTAAGAGTTCATTTTTGGCTCCTTTTTTTGTCATTGCCTGAAGTTTAGTATGCAATCATCAGAAAGGATAAAAATTATCATTATCATATATAAATAATGCGATATATGATAGCGCAAAAACGAAATTTCATATATAATTGTATTCAAATCGCGCTGTGCGCAAAACATTTCAAGGTAACAAGTTACTTTTTTTTTCGTTGTAATGTAAACTAAATTGCGATCTTTTTGGTATATATCACATTGTAAAACGATAAATGCAACAAAGAGAAAATATTATCACAAAATGATGCATGAATTCGTAACGCGCGGACGTAAAAAAATATATCAAGATGAAGTTAAATGATGGAATATTACGATACTGTAAGAGTTTTAGCTTACAATTGCAGTTTTCGAATATTTCGGACGAGTTAAAGTTGACCAAATGTCGAAATTTTTTAATAATTTCTTTTTTATATGCAATTATTTCGGAAATTAGAAAAGCTACAACCTTCAAATATTTTTCCTTTTATTCTACATGAAATTGCGCACATTTTCATATATAAAACTCTATGAAATGCCTAATATGAAACGGAGTAAATTTTCCGAGAATGCGATTTACGCAATTCGGAGATTTATGGTGGAGAATCCGCGCGCGGAGGGAAGGAAGGTTTTTTCATAAATTCGCCATAAATCGAAATTCACCATAAATCGAAATATTGTGCTAGAGACTTCCAATTTGTTGCAAAATTAAGGTAAATGATTGAATATTACTAAAATATAAGAGTTTTAGCTTACAATTGCGTTTTTCGACCATTTCGGTAGAGTCAAAGTTGACCGAACGTGGTTTTTTTCTATTTATCGTGATTTATATGCAAATATTTCGAAAATGAGAAAAGTTACAACCTTCAATTATTTTTCGTTGTATTCTACATGAAATTGCGCACATTTTCATATATAAAACTTTATGTAACGGCTAATTTAAAATGGTGCAAACATTACGACAATCGCACATATGATTTTTTCGGAAGAGTTACCGCGCGGACGTAAGGAAAAATGTTATTTTTTTCATAAATTCACCATAAATCGAAATATTATGCTAGAGACTTCCAATTTGTTCACAAAATGAAGGTAAATGATTGAATATTACTAAAATATAAGAGTTTTAGCTTACAATTGCGTTTTTCGACCATTTCGGTAGAGTCAAAATTGACCGAAGGTTGAAAATTTGTCACTTATCATTTTTTATATGAAAATATTTCAAAACTGATAAAAGCTACAACCATGGGTTGTTTTTAGTTGTATTGTGCATGAAATTGCACACATTTCCATATATAAAACTTTATGTAACGGCTAATTTTAAACATTACCACAATCGCATGTATGATTTTTTTCGGAAGAGTTACCGCGCGGAAGTAAGGAAAAAGTTTTTTCATAAATTCACCATAAATCGAAATATTGTGCTAGAGACTTCCAATTTGTTGCAAATTTAAGGTAAATAGTTGAATATTTAAGCGTTTTAGCTTACAATTGCGTTTTTCAACCATTTCGATAGAGTCAAAGTTGACCGAAGGTTGAAATTTTGGCACTTATCGTTATTTATATGGAAATATTTCAAAACTGATAAAGCTACAATCATGAGTATTTTTTTGTTGTATTCTAAATGAAATTGCACACATTTTCATATATAATACTTCATGTAACGGATAATTTAAAACGGTGCAAAAATTATGTGAAAGTGACGTAATAATTTTTGAGATGTGTCACTGATACTTTTTAGTGCGATAAGAAAGAAATTCGCGCTTGCGCGCCTGCGTAACGATTGTAAACAAAACAACGCCTTGATCCGTGAACTCTCAGCATCCCCCAAGGCGCGTGATTCAAAAGTTTTCGGCTGGTAGGCCTATAAGTATTTTTCCGCGAATTTTAAAAAAAACTTTTTTGAGTCGACGTATGGTACGTCCATTCGGCATACGGGAGACATTTTGACTCGACGTTTAATACGTCCATTCGGCGTTTAAGGGTTAACACCAGTCAGAACTGGTGTAAGCTCCATAGTGACAAAAGTATTAGATACAGCTGATGCAACTTCAATGAGGCAGGAGAGCCAGCCAGAGTTGGCGCAGCCCCCAGGGAGGTGGACACAGTAAGTACAACTGGTGGAGCCTCCAGAGAGGTGGGAGCACCAGGAATAACTAGCATGGCCTCCAAAGAGGCAGGAATGCTAGAAATTACGGGTGCAGCCTCCAAAGAAGGAGTGCAAGAATTATTGGTGCAGCTTCAAAAGAGGCAGTAGAACAAGTTGCCACTGCGTTCCCTTTACATTAGAAAGGAAATTTTCCTGGTAGCATTTACATTTCTTTTTCAACTAGTAGCAATACAAGAAAATTATATTCCAGTTCTAAAATACTGGCTTAATACGTTCTCCTTAGCCTCTGGAAGCGTGATGCATTCAACTACCCTTAATCTTTGTTTCCCTGTTCTTTGGTGTACATATCACAGTTTTGTGAAGAGGTTGGATGATTATCTCCACAATGTATACATTTTGGTTCTTTATAACATACACCATGCTCTAGTGCACTGCACTTAACACACACAGAACGCTGGGCTTATATCTTCTGCCTACCAGATACAAACATATGACCATATTCATGGCAATAAAATTATCCCCTTGGTCGTGGGATATATTAACCTAAACACGTAACCATGCTACTTTTATTACATTAGGTGGCAGGTGGAATCGAATGTAACTATTAAATTTGGAAATGGAACTAAGATATCACCTATCTCCATGCTTTCAATTCTAATCACCTTGATAATTATTCCTCTGCTAGTATCTCTTCTGAATACGTCATCAGTTAGTTTGCAAATATCATTCCCTTGGAGTGATTCCAGAAAGCATGTATGGATCAGTCAACCCTCCTCCAAGATGCAATAATGCTTTCAATTTTTCACCTTCCCCTGGTTAAGCGGATTCTACTGTCAGTGTCCAGCAACCTTCAGATGTTATCATATGTTCTCAGACTCAACGATTCATGATGTCTCTGTACACACTAAAATGTCACAATTAGGATCTTCCAGATTAAAATTCAAATACTTAAAAGAAAACGTTTAAATACTCCTGGCCCTATTTCACATACATCTCTAGTCAATTTGCCTGTCCCATGCTGGAGCATAGGTTCCAGTGCAATTACACTTGAAGGTTTCTTAGACAATTCCAAGCAGAGGTTGTCAGAGGAGGGTGCAGATGTCCTCAACTGTGTCGAAGGGTCATGAGTTTCATGGGTAACTAGCTTTATAGCTGCATCCATATGATCGTAAGTGAGAAGAAAAGAAATGTTGGAAAGTAAAAAAAGAGAAGCCATTAGCCTTTAATGCAGCCCATCCCTCCAGCATTGAAAAAACTGAGAGCTAACTCCCAAATATCCACTCCTTACCTTACCCCAATTGTGATGGGCAAAACAGACTGAATGCTGGCAGTCCTATTCCACGAATCAACCTACCCCTGAAATCCAACGGCTAGTTCTAAGCGAATAGTCCAGCCCTTTAAGATACCAATACAGCTGCCATAGTGATAACTCTTGGGTTTATACATTATCGGGGCCACCAAAGTTCCCACTATTGACTTTGAAGATGAACTACATTCCCAGCAATGTCATCCCTTCCCAATAATCCAGCAAGAGAAAAGGAAAAGACAAGAGAGGTTTGAAAGATAGATAAAAGGGAATTAAAGGAAACTGAGGGGAGTAAAAAAGATTTTAAAGGTGAAAAAATTAGAATATCCTGGCAAATAAACTACAAAACAAGATTTAACAGAGTAATGGAACAGAATATGAACGGGTCCAGCAAAAGGAATGAAATGGGTTGCAGTCAGGGGCAGAGCAAAAAACCTAAAGTAATGCCTACAGTGCACTGCGTGATGTGAACTGACGGCCCTAAACATTTACGAGGTAATTTCGACAAATAATTGTAATCCATACGACGTTAGTAGAAGTTTTTAAGGTCGCCTTATAATGCAATCAAATTTTCATGTGGATGAAACATCCATAAAAGTAAAAATCATTATACCTTATGCGGATCGAAATGTTACTAGTAACTTCGAAACCAATATAATTCTGCTACATAAATCACAAAAACGCTTTAAAAGATTCAAAATAACTTAATCATGTGATCACTGTTACATGCAAATTACTAATCATAGCAAATAAGTCAATAAGCATTGCTGAATATTCTCTCTCTACCTTACAATACCTTTGTAAATTAGCCCATAAACAGATTTATTTATTTGAACATATAGTCTATGACGAGCAGGTAACGAGAGAGAAATTTCCATTACAGAAACCCCAAGATCGATAGGCCCAGGCAACCATATTTAAAAATCATAACTGATTGTGAATGATTGGAAGTTAAGAAATAATTTCTTGAGAGGAATTGAGTGCAAACGCAAACCCTTTCACTTTTATATCGACGTAGTAACCACATCAATATTCTTTATATTTAAGTTTCATGGAAAGAATTCGTATACGCGCCTGAAGAAATAGTTGTTTATAGATATTAGGATGTTGTAAACCCACACATTAAACCACCAAACAAAGTTATTCGACGAAAAACGCCGGAAGGTTGGTAACTTTCAGACAACGCAGTCTCCGGCTTTCGGTAACCTCATCAACTAAGGGATAATGAGGATAAATCAGTAGCTAAGTGGTTTTCCTCTAGCCAATTAATTAGAGGCAGATTCTTTTACCATGGGAATTTCTTTTTACAATTGGGGTCTATATAGTATAAAATATTATATATATATATATATATATATATATATATATATATATATATATATATATATATATACAGTATATATATAAATAGTATATATATATATATATATATATATATATATATAAAGGTTTTTTTGCCACGAAGGAAAGATGAAAAAGCGAGATAGCCGAGTACTTCCGTGGCCCTGTACTCGGCTATCTCGCTTTTTCATTTTTACCTTCGTGGCAAAAAACTTTTATTTTATATATATATATATATATATATATATATATATATATATATATACACATACATACTATATATATATATATATATATACTATATATACATATATATACATACATTATATATATATATATATATCTATACACATTATATATAGGTATATATATATATATATATTATATATACATTTATATATGTATATATATATATATATATATATATATATATATATATATATACATTATATATATGTATATATATATATATTATATATATATATATATATATATATATATATATATATATATATATACATATACATATATATATATATATATATATATATAGATATATATATTACATACACGACAAATGTCCTTTAATATCTAATTCGCTCTACCTCGGAATTAATATATTTTCATAAATGTTAACCGGAGGGGAATTTTTTAGGCGGTAAGAAATTTGTCGGCTCATGGGCGTCAACCATCGAACCCAACAAATTCAGGACGCGCAGTGTATCGACTAAAAAATTCCCCTTCGGTTAACATACATGAAAATATATTAATTCCGAGGTAGAGCGAATTATATATTAAAGGACATTTGTAGTTCGATGTGTATATTATATATACGGATCCAGGTGAAGATATATAAAAGCATACAGCAGGGTCTGCAAAACACATCAAATAGGCCAAAGTTTATTCACATGATACGTTTCGGACATGTTTTCTGTGCATCTTCAGTCTGTACAAATAACAAAAGAATTGTTATTATGAATTGCTTCATAATGGATATTCATACGTTGTCGATAAAACTGTTAAAGAAACTACTTACTGGAGACGTGAGCGACGAAAAAGTGTGCAATGGTAGAATTAGAACGATCAGTTGGATACCGAACATGGGACTGCTTCAGATCATTTCCACATCCTGCCCAACAGTGCTCATAATACCATTTTAAAAGCTTTGGATAAAATGAAGACTACAGCAGAACAAACAGAAGAGGTCACAAGCCGTGTAATAAGTAATGTCTTGGAAGAACTGCCGCTCGGCATTGCTGGTTCTATACCTAAAAGAGAAACACTTGCAAGAATGGTAAGGCGAGCAAGAAAGAATGAAGAAAGTGAAGACTTGGACATGACCACCCTTGGCGAGAATTTTCGTCTTTATGAAACCACCTCTCTTACAATTTTATCGACAGAAAATAACTTGGAATTATTATCTAAAAAACAAGCATGGTTTGCCGATGGCACTTTTGACTCCGCTCCTTTAACCAAACGGCTTTACACCATACATGCCATTGTTTTAAAAAGTAAAACCTTGCCATTGGGGCATTGTATTGCCAGTAACAAAGAAGAAAAAACATATGAATAAATTTTTGAATTTTTAAAAAGCAGAGGTGTTCAGGAGCCTGATTCAATAACTGTTGATTTCGAAAGAACAGCAATAAATAGCATTAAAAAGAACTTTCCTAATACATCTATATCAGGTTGCTTCTTTAATTTCGGCCAATGTTTATGGCGGAATATCCAGTCTTGTGGTCTATAGCAGTGGTATGTTGAACCCAGTAATGCTATTTTCATCAAGCAGTTACAAGCACTTGCTTTCGTCCCACCTGCAGATGTACATGATTTATTTGACGAATTGGTGAATTCCTTAGATGCTGAAACTGATGAATTACTAAGTGATTTTTTGGTTTACTTCGAAAGTAGGTCGAAGGAGGAAACCATTGTTTGATGTCGTTTTGTGGTCTGTTCACACTAGAGTTAATGATAATTTACCGAGAACAAACAATTCCCTTGAAAGCTGGCATCAGGCTTTTAAAAAGAGAATTAATGTAACCCATCCAACACTCACCAAATTACTAAAAAAAGATGTTAAGGACAGGCGGTTCAAGGAACACACGTTTACGAGTGCTCCTGTATTTCTCATATTTGAGCTTATCCCAGGGATTTACACTCTATTTTCTACTGATCCAGCAGTGCATAACAGTGATGTGACTTTAGTGCGGTGCTATGCAGTGCCTTACGTGCTAAAACAGTGATGTAATTTAGGTAAATTGATACACTCCTAATAGAAGAAGAGTCTTGGCCGGTAAACGAATATGCCCTGAGGCGATTTGCCTCGGGGGTTTAGTGGCTAGCGGCGTCCCTCCCTCTCTCCCGTCCTCCCATCCCGCCCTCCCGTCTCACCTCCCTTCCCGGCTAAACAGTACTGCCAGTCAGCCCGCAAATAAGCGGGTTCATTAATTAAGATGGGTTTTAATACAAATGCTCTCAGGAGAAAGGACTCCATAGGCCTGCATTTTACAGCACCTTATGCAACCATGGAAATGGTTGGTAATGTTTTATTCAGGGATATGAAATTAAAGATTAGTGACATAAAAGGTGTTCAGAATATAAGTCGAAATAAGATTGTAGTAAAACTGATCTCAGCAGATATATTTTTACGATGTTGTGAAGAATTTTGAGGATAAGGTTTATCAAGATAAATGATACGACTCAGTGAAGGTTGTGAATTTAAGTTCGCAAGTGTCATTTGTATCAATAAGGAACGCACCTTTCGAGATGGACGATCAAGTCAATAATAGAATATTATTGGAATAGGTATGGAAAGGTAGCATCAGTTAAGGCGCATAAAACAAATATACGCAGTTGGACCTTTCGAAGGTTTACTCAGTGGCATTCGTTACGGCAAAGATGAGGGTTAGAGAAAATATCCCTTCATCAATTTATATTGGTGGCTACAATTTAACTTTTCTTTACAGTGGACAGAGAAGAACGTGTTATAAGTGTGGCAAAGAAGGTCATTTAGTGAAGGACTGCAATATAAATCTAACTGAGAGAAATTACATTTTAATGAAGGTGATTTTCCTGAAATACAAAGAAATGAAAAGAATACATCCAATGTGAACAATAATGGAGGGACGAAGAGCAATGAAGGCAGAGCAAAGTCGCAGAAGGAAGAAGAGAGAGGAGGACTAGTCGTAAGAAACGTTCATTCAGACTTACTAAGTGATGAAAGCACGAGAACGCCCACTGAGACAAGGACTGAAGATGGACAAATGAACGAAGTGGAAACGCCTAAGGAAAGACAAGACGACGAAGCAGCTGAAGGGTTAATGGAAAACCCTGTATCACCTGACGAAGGACTCATTATTTCGACAATAGAAGCAGAAATCCACGCTGATGAGGCTGACATCGGAAAGGAAATGGACTTTCAATTAAGCCAAGTACAAAATGAAGAGGAGCCAATCAAAGAAGTGGAGAATGAAATTCAGGAACATGAAGCAAACGAAAGAAGTAACATTGAATATGACGAAGAACATACAATAGACAGTGTTTTTAAATTTTGGAAACATGAGTGAAGACGGAATGTGGCAAGCTACAATTAGTGACGAACCAAGTACAGGCATTCGTCTGAGGTTAACCAAGGATAGTGGTGTGCTCTCCGAGCCGAACATGGATGAAGGTAAATCAGTGCTCGATGAACCCAAAAGTAGTTCTGAAGATGAGACAAGTCAATTGCCTGTGAATAAACGTTTTCTTTTTAAATTAGATGAAAGATGAAGAGATTCCTTCTTATATTTGGAGCCTTCACTTACCTAAATTTAGCAACTATTAATGTTAATGGTCTATGTATGGATCATAAGCAGATTAAATTGATTGATTTTATGTATTTTTATCATTTGGATGTAATATTTGTGCAAGAACATAATGTCAAAGAATATCGCAACTTGAGTATGTTGAAAAGCATTGCGATATCATACTGAATCCAACTTTCTTGCTGAAGGGAGGCACAGCTATCCTTTTCATGAAAAAGTCAAGAGTGAAGGTTCTGAATCATGAGAGGATGTAAAGGGTCAAATAATCAGTGTAAATGTTCCTATAAAGGAACAGATTTTCCGATTAGTAAATGTATATGGCCCTTCTGGGACAAATAAGAAAAAGGAAAGGGAGGAATTGTTCTTAAATGTTATGCTGTATTACTTGAGAAATTTATTTCGAAATGTGATCATATGGGGTCGATTGGAACAGTATAACAAGTAAGAGAGATTGTTCTAACTATGATAACCATATTAGTTCTGAAGCTCTTCAAAAGTTGAAAAATGATTTGCAGCTGAGAGATGTGTGGCTCTTAACAAATCGTTTGATAGAGTATACGTATTAGAAGGCATAACTATGGCTCTAGGATTGATCGTATATATGTACGAGATCTGAGAAATAATGTAACTGAATCTGAAAATATACCATTGAGTTGGTCTGATCATAATTCTGTTAGGGTTAACGATTAAGATGGACAATGATATTAGTATTGACAAGGGATACTGGAAATTGAATACAAATATACTAAGTAACTCTATAACAATGGAAAACTTTACTCATTTTTGGGGAATTTGAAAGGGAAAATAGGTGATTTACAATTTCATTCAATTTTAGATTGGTGGAATTATGCAAAGGGTCAACTTAGACTCTTTTTCGTTAAAATCTCAAAAACTATTAATCAGGAGAGATTTGGGTTACTGAATTTGCTGAAAACAGAATTGAGGAGAAATTATTGGATCCATTCTGCCAACTGCAATAGTTTTCAAAAAATAGAGGAACTTAAAGAAAGAATAAATCTGATTGAAGATGAAATATGTGAAGGGTTAAGATAAGAGCTAGAATTGATGAAAGAATGAATGGTGAAAAAATATCTACATATTTGATAGGAAAAGAAAGAATGTGAAAACTAGTATCGTTAAACTTTGTGAAAAGGGGAGGGGTGTATATGTATCAGATACAAAGTCTATACAAAGGATATATTTGAGTTTATACAAAATCTATACAAGAAGAAAGCTGTGACTCTGAATTAAAATATAAATTTCTTGAAAATATGAACGCTGTCATAGATGACGACATGAATTTGACCCTGAAGGCTGAAGTAACAGAGAAAGAGGTTTGGAAAGCTATATGTGGAATGCAAAATGGAATGCCCTGGTATGGATGGATTAGCTATCGAATTCTACAAAACTATGTGGAGTATTATAAAAAACGAATTTCTGAAAGTACTGAGATATACATTTACTAAATTTGAAATGTGGAAAGACTCAAATAAGGGAATTATTAAGCTTGTACCAAAGGGTGGAGATAAGTGTGATCTTAATAACTGGAGACCTATAACTATGTTAAATGTAAATTACAAAATTATAGCAAAGGTTGTGGCAAACAGATTAAAGTCAATGCTTTCAACATTCGTTATCAAAGGAACAGTTCTGTGCTGTCCCTGGAAGGTCAATAAATAATTGTTAACACATTGTTAAGGGATATAATATACTACTTGAATAATGAGAACAAGCCAGCTGCCCTAATAAACCTAGATTGGTACAAAGCATTCGACAGGATTAATCTGGACTTTCTCTTTGAGATACTGTCCAAACTTGGATTTTCCCTTAGATTTTGTAAACTTAATTAAAATGCTTTATAAGGATGCCAAAAGTTTGCATATCCACAAATGGCCATATATCCGATACATTTCCTATAAGAAATGTCTGTTCGACAGGGTTGCCCATTATCAATGATTTTATTTGTTATAGCTCAAGAACCATTGTACAGAATGCTGAAGCTAAAGTTGAAGGAATTTTCTCCAGACTTTCCAAATGGGTTAAAAACTGTTGTTGTTGGCTTTGCTGATGATAGCACTATTATTGTAAATAAATTAAAAGGTATTAAGAAAGCTTCACGGGTCATTAGTGAGTATGAAGAAGCAAGTGGAGCGAGACTTAACAAAAGAAAACATACCTGGTGGGAATTGGATCATGGAAAGATAAAGTTGACTGGCCAGAAACCGGATAGAAAGGAAAACGGGCAGTTTTAAAATCCTAGGTATAATCTATAACAATGGTTATGAAGTATCTGTACGGTTGAACTGGGAAAACATCAAAGATAATATTTTGAAAATGTTAGGGCCACTTTATAAACGAAGACTAACTATATCCCAAAAGAGTGTACTAGTGAATGTAACTGTACTATCCAAGGCATGGTATATTTCCCAGGTAGTGTATCCAGTTCCAGCTGATGTGGGTAGATGTATAGAAAAGTGTATTTCAAATATTTGTGGAATGGGAATTATCAGCCCATCAAAATAAAGGAAAACCATGTACCTCCTAAAGAGTCAAGGAGGATGCGGGATTGTAAATCTAACTGTGAAAGCAAATTGCATGCTTTTTTAGCAGCTTTTACTAATGTATTATTAATAAATCAATAGGATGTCAAATCACTGCATATTATTTTAAGCTAAGACTCTTAACTTGTTGATTTTAACAGATTTAAGGAATCCACAAATTTTAACACTACATATTATGACAAATTAATAAAGATACTTCATTCTGTATAAAGATAAAGACCTATCCTTTGCTAAAATCGAAACATATTTATTGTTACATGATGAGTGGTGAATCAATTCTCCAAATATTGAAGAAAACTATCCATTGTTTAACTGGAATGTTGTTTGGGTTTAAAATTTTAATAATAAGTGGATTGATCCAATAAACAGGGAAAATATTGTTCAAGTATATACATGAAGTCTTAGCTACAAAGGATAGGTTATTTATGATGAACATAACTGATAATTATCTGTGTAGTAATTGTGGAGAGGCTGAAACAATTATGCATTTAGTTTATTTTTAAATTGAAGAGAACAGTTGTAAACTGGATGAAAAAGATATTGAGCCAGGTTCGTAAAATAAATACTGTAAGTTTTCTAAAGGTTTTAAACTAGATTTTCAAACATACTCAAAAAAAGATAAAATCAGCAATGATTTTAATAAGTGAATATATAACTGGAATTTGGTACATTCATAAAGTAATGCCCTTAACAGATGAGTTAAGTATGATTTCGTTCATAAGAAGTAGAATGTGCAAAACAAGATTTGTATTGTTAAAAGCACTTGGGGATAAATGTAAAAAAATCTTTACTTCCCAATATGTCCATCTTTTTTTGGTATTAATAATTTCATTTATGTAAATAAATTGTAATGTATATACAATATTATAAATTGTAAGTAACTATAAATGTATATTTTCTAAATAAAAGTAAAAAAAAAATTACTAAAAATTATCAGAAATGAACAAGCATGTAATGAAATTCTAATACGATGCCATTAACGATAGAATACAATCCATATTTTGTTCTTATGATAAGAACGAAGGATTAGCGTTTCTACGATCTCTGGCTCACAATTTTTAAATATTTTACTTTTAAAAACATTGTCGAAATAAAATAATTATCAAGCATTTTACTTTTATTTTGCTCCTTTTGTCTTTTATATGTGTTCTGAAATTTTCAAAACAAAGAAAAAGTCTTCTTATCGATTTTCTAACGACTGAAGAAAAAAAACTATAATTATTTTTTTTCTTATAGTCAAATTTGAATAAAGAAAAAAATATATAACTACAAAGCATTATTAGTAAACTAGGTAATTGTTAATTAAACAAGCAGTTAAATAGTAATTATCGAATTAGTGAAAAGTTATCTATATCTCTCAGCAAATGTTATCATCCTATTATTATTTTTGCTTATATTTATCTTTCGTAATCTTAGCAATATTGCGGCATTTTGTCCGTTTCGACTTAATGTCTTTGTTCGGACATTATGTCTGTTTTTCGGCTTTCTGTCCGTTCGGCTTCCTGCTTCTGCCTTCATGTCCTTCGACAAAAATGCATTCGGCATCCCGTGCGTAGACGAAATTTTACAAAAACTATTTTAAAAATAAAGTTAGAAGAAAAAAAAAATTATTTACAAAAATTAATATAACTTAAAAAGATTATAGTAAAAAAAGACGCAGTTCTCACCAGACCACTCAAAGGAGAAGGACGAGTGACCAAGATTTTACACCAACCTACGACTTCATTTATGCTAGACAAAGAGGAGAAGCGGAAACGCTAGAGTTCAAAGAAGGAACAAGCCGTTTGATGTATAAGGACTCAAGGGTTGTTACGTAATCACTATGGATTGTACCACCAATAATGCTATGGCTTGTACCACCAATAATGGAGAAATGCTTTTTATTAACTTCGATTTTACATGTAGAAGCATGGTTTTTTATATTGGAAAATTCTGGTTTACTCAGTTTCTGACCCATTCTAGTAAACCAGAATTTTCCAATATAAAAAACCATGCTTCTATGTAAAATCGAAGTTGGCCAATCTTCTGGGGGGAGGTATAATATATGCTGTTACTTTCGTAACGCATATTTCGTCTCTATTATTATTATCATCATCATCATTGTTATTATTATTTGTTTAAGCAGTCATTTCCGACTAAGTCAAAGCGGCTGTTAATGCAGGTAAAATCTGTTAAAAATACCATATTAAATAAATATATTTTTAGTCATTTAGTTTAAAAAAATAAATAGATAAAACATTACAGTACACATTTAAAACAAATTTGTATGAATGAAATTACTAATATACATTTTAATAGATCTGTATCTAATAAAATTATATATGTTTCAATAGAACTATATCTATTAAGAATGTAAAAATCTTGCAAACATTTGAGTCGTCATCTCCTAAAGTGTCCTGCATTCTAGGAAATGATCCAAAGTATTTATGTCTAATTTGTGAATACTTGGAGCATTAATTTAAACTGTGTTTCAAAGTTTCTCTGGTTTGACAGGTATCACATTCTGGAGGAGCCTGTTTAGACATAAGAAAGCCATGGGTTAACCTCCTGTACCCTTTACGCAGCCTGCACAAAGCGACCTCATGGTTTCTCTGCTTCTGTAAAGAATTCTTAAAAGGAATATTCTGGTCTTTATCCCTCTAAGTTTGTTATTTTCAAGTGATAACCATTGGCCTCCCCAGATTTTATCTAAAGTAAATTTAAAATAATTTTTAGTGTCATTATAATATGTTTTGTACATTTTATTTCTATCATTTAATGCTACTTCCTTTGCATTTTTATCAGCAATTGAATTGTCTTCAATTCCAATATGGCCTGGTGTCCAGCACGAGGATATCTTGATAATTCGAATGCTTAAAAAATTAATATTTTCTTGTATTGCTCTAACAGCAGGGTGATGATGATTAAAAGAATCTATTGCTTCAATAGCACTTTTTGAATAACTATATATAGTGTAATGTTTGCTGGGAGTTTTAGGGAATTTATACAGTGCCAATGAAATTCCTGCCAATTCAGTGGAATATATGGAGCTATAAATAGGCATTCTTCCATGATAATATTTTTCGTCTGTAATAACTGCGAACCCCGCAGCCACATCACTTTTTGAGCCATCTGTATAAACGTAGATAGTATTTGCATGAATTTCTTGGTGTTCCAAAAAAATTTGTTTGACAGCGTAACTTGGAATTTCGTCTTTTTTTAAATCGAATAACTCATGGCATGCAAGAGGCTTATTCCATTTCCAAAAAGGTATTGAATTTGGTATATTTTCAGTCGTATAACAAATGGATAAAATGATCGTGGTCCAATTCTTTTTGGAATGATAGTATTATTTATAATTCTACTCAATTTTGATGTCCGTGAATATAAGTTTAAACTATATTCGCCCCACCTTCTTTGATCAAGTGAAACACAGACCTGTTTCACTATACAGAGAAATAACAGGTGTATTTATATTTTAATGCACCCGTAGCATATCTCAAACCTGCATTGTGAAGAGGATCTAATTTTTCCAATGTACTGACAGATGCAGATGCACATAGATGCGACCCATAATCAATTTTACTCAGTATCAAAGTCTTGTGTAGATAGAGTAATGTACTTCTATCTGAGCGCCCCCCCCCCCCCCCCCCCCACCCTTGGTATGTGGCAATTTCTTCAATAGATTAAGTACTTTACTACAGCTTTCATGTAGGTGATTAACGTGAAATTTCCAAGTTATTCGTTTGTCAAAATACAACCCAAGAAATTTGGTATGGGTAACAAAATTAATTGGTTTATCATACAGTAGCAATTTCATTTTCGGTACATTATTCTTATTTGTAAAAGTAATGGCTACAGTTTTACTTGCCGATATAGTGATATAGTGCAGTAGTACACGATGCGATAAGATCAAGAGATTTTTGTTGTATGATTTGTCCTGTATAAATATCAGAGTGGATGATCCAAATGGCAAAATCATCTACATATAACGAATACTGTACACCAGTTAGTAGTTGTTTTGTAATGTCATTAATAGCCATGATAAAAAGGGTGGTGCTCAAAACACTAGCGTGTGGAACTCCTTAGATAAAACACCATTTATCTTAACTTTAAAAGTTCTTTCCTTTAAAAATTGTACTATGTTTAAGGGTAAAATTCCTCTCAGTCCCGAATAATGCATTTCTTTTTAGATCTGATGGTTCCATGTCTTGTCATAGGCCTTTTCCATATCAAAGAAGATGGTTGTGGCCTAGCTATTTGAACCAAATTCTTTCCCAATATCGGTGTCAACTAAAGTTAAAGGATCAAGGATAGATCTTAAGTTTCCTATATCCATTTTGTGAAATTGAAAAGTATCCTGTTTTTTCAAGATACCAGATTAATCTGTTGTTAATCACTTGCTCAAAAATTTACATAAACAGCTTGTTAATGCTATTGGTCTGTAGCTGTCTGTCACATAAGGATCTTTGCCTGGCTTCAAGAATGGAAGGTCCAGTTCTTTCCGCCAATCTTCTGGGAAATGTATTTCAATCCATATTTTGTTATATAGCTTTAGTAAATATTGTAAACTGTTTGGGTGAAGGTGTTTCAATATTTCAAAAGTGATCATATCTTCACCCGGGGCTGTATTGGACCATGTTGATAATGCTGATAAAAGTTCATCCATGGTAAAGCAATCATTGTAAGAATAATATTGAACAGTCTCAAAATTAATTGGATTTTTTTCTTCTTTTTCTTTAATGGTGTGAAAAGATTTTATTGACGAACCATTGGAGATATTACTTAATTAAATGTTCTGCTAGGCAAGTTGCTACCTCTTTAGGATCATATATCAGTTTGCAATTAATTTTCAAAACTGGGACATGAGATCGAATGTGCTTTCCTAGTACTTGATGCACTTTTTTCTATATCTTACTTAGGGGTGTATCTTTGCACACCGATTTTAGGTAGTTACACCAAGATTTTCTTTGTGCTTCATTAAATGTTCGTTTTACTATAGCAGTTGACCTTTTATAATCTATGTAATCTGAATCGTTTCTCGGCTCCTTAAATTTTCTTTGGGCTTTACTAAAGGCCTTCTTTGCTTTTTTACACTCCTTATTCCACCAAGGAACTGAACATTTAATCTTTACTTGGGCTACGAATGGTATAGATGACTCTGCAGCATCAATTACCAGCCAGAATAGTTTCTATGTTCAAATTATGATCACATAATGGAACATTCTTCGTGCATTCACTAAAATCTTCCCAATTGGTTTTATTAACATTAAATCTATTGATTGCTACCTGTCCAGTGAAATTCAGAATACTAATTAAAACAAGAAAATGATCACTACCACACAAATCATCATAAGTGTTCCAAAAATATTTATCCTAGATCTTGTGAGCACAAGGACAAATCTATGTGAGAGTAACTTTTTGTTCGTTGATCAAAATGTGTTGGTTTGTCTTCATCTTATATATGGAGCGGATTATCTATAACAAAATCAAGTATAATGTTGCCTCTGGAGTTTGTGTTTACATCATGCCATGATAAATGTCTTGCGTTGAAATCTCCTAGAAGTAACATTGGTTGGGGAAGCTTCTTGACCAATTCATTTTCCTTTTCTAAATCTATATTATTTGGACTTGGAAATATAATTTCCTCAAGTTGAATCTGAATTCTAAGGCATTTATTCAGATGAAAGATCATATATTGTGAAAGGTACATCTTTTCTAATGAGAATCATATTACCTTGCTGATTATTAGAGTGAGGTTCATAACATGTGTACAATTTATTTGTAAAACTGGACGAAATAGGTAAAAATGTTTCAATGAGGTAGGTACAAATTGGGCTATATTCATTAATTAATTTAAGTAACTCTAACTTGTTTTTGTTAATGTTTCGAATGTTCCATTGCAATATGAATGAGGAAGGGTCATTATTTTTAGAAGTGAATTTTACTTATTTTCTTCGGTCTTACGACCCTGAGTTGAGAGAACTGTGTCCACCTTAGTTTTTGAACTGGAACTTTTGATAATATTTTTCTTGCTGTACAACGGAATTTTGCTTCTAGCACCTTTGCTATAATCTGGTGGCATAGCATAGTCTCGTACTAGTGACTTATATTGTTTAATGTTTGGTTTTTTTGTAGGTTCCTTAGATTTCTGTGAAACTATTTCAGATGAGTAATTTTCTGAAGGGTCTTTACTATCGGTGGTATAAACAATGGTTTCTTCTGAACTGGTAGTTTTCAGACATTTACTATTTGGACTTTGAAGATTGTTGTTGGGTGAGGATGTTTCACTGTGTGTTCTAGGTCTTCCTTAGCCTCCTTAACTGTTATACCAAATTTTCTCCTTACATAAGCATGGTGTGAACCATTACAGTTAAAGCATTTTTTAGGGTTGGTGGACTCATCACTACTATGCTCCAAGGAGCCACATTTAAAGCATCTAGGCGAGCCCAAAGACTTGCATCGTTTTGCTGTATGTTCAAACCTTACATTGCATAGGCTTTGGATGTTCTTCTTTAATTGCTATTCTTTTGTTTCCTATTTTCATATATGTTGGAATAGTTTGCTGTGGAAAAATAATTTTAGCTATTTTCAGACTTTTTCCAGTTTTGACACTTTTTCTTTCATAAACAATAACTGATTTAACATTATGTTTTTGATATTCCAGGACTTCTTTTAATGTTTCACATACAGATTCATTGGTGTCATTTTCAATTCTAAGTTTATCCAGCAACATGGGCCTCGTCAGAAGCATTTACATGGTGAATTCCAAGTTTTGTAGTTTCAAATAGTTTTTTTATTCTTATTCCCATTTAGCCTTTATGATGATTTTGAGTGTGATATACTGAGACCACGCTGGATAGAAAAAATATCTTCCACAGTTATTCTTTTAAATGTTCTCTTTTGAGATAGAGTTTTTGGTACATATAGCTCTAAAGTAGCCATACTAGAGTTTTGGAGGGATTCCACGGACAAGTCCTTTGAAGAAAGCATAGGGTCGTCAGCAGAAATAGTGGGGGTTGCCATATAATGAAAAAACTTAATTCATCCAGATATTCCCCACACCCACCATGGAGTCACACTTAGAGGACGGGTCATCCCTTTAATTAGGGTCGTCCAAGGGGTAATTACCAGATATACAACCTATCTCCAGTGCTAAGGCGTCATGACGTCCGTCGAGATCAAACCTGGCACTGAAGATAGGGTTTGACATTAAACTTTCCCCTCGCTCGACCACGTCAGGTACTCGAGTTCTACGGGTGAGGTGGCATGCCGTCCATCCTCACCCTCCTTCAAATCTCAAGAATAATTCTAAATCATGACCAAAACCAAGCAAAAAGTTATCAACATAAAATCCATACCTTACAGGGGGAGGAAGCAGAAAGATGAAATGTTTTTAGTATAAGGAAAAGGGCTGACTTATTTGGTTGGATCAAAAATTGGGCACCAAGGCCCAGCTGGAAAGCAGTTCCCACCAGGCATCACAGCCCAGCTGCTGAAGCCTAAGGCCCCCATCCTCGGCAAGGCTTCAGCATCAGGGGGTCTCTATAACCATGAAATGCTGGAAAAGTGTTTGCAATATTTTCAGATTCCTTATTTAGCTTAGAGTTATAGTATGTTTTAAAAATGTATGTTCAGATTTTGCATAACATAATTTAAAAGTTAAGAATATAACTCAAGATGTGGACAGAGATATACATTTTTGCATGGTACATTAGCCACGAGGCATGCTCGGTTTTGTTTTCATAATCTGTCATCGCTCGAGATGAGGAAAGCTCGAAGTATTGGTTTTGTTTTGGAATCCTGTCAATCTTACTCACTCGAGTAATCACATGGAAAGATTGCATAATTTTTTCGTAAAATCGGTCTAGAACCTTCTGTTTAAGCATATGTCAACTTTGGGAAGTAACGTCATTTAGTTTTGCTTTCGTTATGAATATTATTCCTTTCATATTAAAATACTTTTAGTCTGAAATCACATAATAATATTTGTTATTTGTGATTGTAATTCCTATTTCTCTATAGATATTGTTTTGAAAGAGAATGTTTATGAAAGTGACTGTCCCTCGGTCCCAAAACGATTTTTGTGACGAAATCCACTGTTAAGCTACCGTACAAAAGGATATTTCATTCCGACTTAAGATCTCGAGGTGTAATCATTCTCTCTCTCTCTCTCTCTCTCTCTCTCTCTCTCCTCTCGTCTCTCTCTCTCTCTCATTCTCTCTCTCTCTCTCTCTCTCTCTCTCTCTCTCTCTCTCACCATATTTGACTTTACAATGAACGTAAAGATATAGTACGTAGTTGTTGGTCACTCATAAATTGCAGATTTGATATTTCTTAAGAGTTATATAGTATTATTTAGTGCTTATTGTGGAATCTCAACAACATTGTACAAGTGTGTAACGTCGCCTTTTCTTTTTTGAAATATTGTGTGGAACTAGCTGCAGCAGAAAATTGGTACCAAGGTAATGCGTTATATCAAGGTTTATTAGTTGTAACTAATAGTTACAGTGATTTGGTAAAACAATTACAATTTTTACACATTGCAAATTTTTATGCTTTGCGTTTGTTTCATTTGAAGTGATTTTTGTGCATTTATCCATTTTTCTTATTGAAGTGGTTTTTGTGCATTTGTCCATGTTTTCTTATTGAAGTGTGATTTTTTTATATATGTTCTGTGTGATTACTGTTTTTTGCAATTTTCCAAATTTTTCTGTGTTTTCATTTGCATTCACAATTTGCCTAACTTAATTGTTTTCATTAATTAATCATTGCACATATAATTGAAGTTAACACTTGTGAATTCATTTGCATTTATTTAGAATTCTATTCAAGTTTCATTGTTGTTTAGCACTTGTGAATTAATTTCTAAATTTTAGTTATTACCTAACACACTTAAATTTTGATTGAACTAATTATTTTCTTGAATTTTGTAATAAATTAATTTTGATTTAATTTTACTTACTTCATTCTAGAATTATTAAAATTTTGTGTTGTTTTCAAGTAACAGTAAATGTCCCAGAGATTGTGAATTTCACTTATAATTTTGAGTTTAATAATAAATTTTAGTATTTAAAATTTTTATAAGTGTTTTCCTTTTCACCAGTATATGTAATTATGATTAGGTAGAAACATAGAGTGGTAATTGAGCAGTTTTCCTTCATTTTAATTGAAGTGAGGTAGAACCAGGGAAATACTTAGACTTCTGAAATCAGGGAAATACTTAGACTTTTAAAGTGTTGATGGAGTGATGCCCTTTAATTAATTTAATTACATATAACATTACCTCATACCTGTTTCAATTAACTTAGTCTGATTTTCTACAATACTGGTAAGTTGTTTAAGGGATCACTGGTGCCTTTAGAGTATTCAGTCGGATTTTACCTGTGATTAAGTTTCAGGTGTCTGGCTGTTGTGAGGTACTCTTTCAAATATTGGTAAGTGTAGTAACCAGATACCTGGTACTTCATCACAAAATATATATATATATATATATATATATATATATATATATATATGTGTGTGTGTGTGTGTGTGTGTGTGTGTGTGTGTTACTTTGGCAGAACCAAGCAAAATAATGCATTTTAGTAGGAAATTCAGACATTTTTCAGTCACCCCTCTTCACCAGCCTCCGTTCTCTTTGAGTACCTCTTTGTCCATTCTGATTGGCTGCCTTTGAAATAAATCCCCGCAGGAATGCATCAGGGCCCTGTGATTCAGACTTTGGGCAGCTTATATTGGAAGGAGAAAGTGGACGGCTTTGGGCAGGGCAGATGTTGATGGGAGATGACACACCTGCCCTCTGTGAGAACGGCGCACAAACCTGGGGACCAAAGTTATAAAATGAGGATGCAACAGACAATCTTTTATAGAACCTCTTGAGCTGCTGTAGCATTCACTCCTCTCTCCCCTTGCTCTCCCTCTCCTCTGGGGACCTCCATATGTTCATTTATTGCCCACAGTGATCACAGTGATAAGACCTACTGCTCAGCAATTCAGAAGATACCAAGACTACAGATACCCTGATACTGTAATGGAGTAATTTTGAGTGCAGTCAGTTGGTTTCTTTTTATCTCTTGTCTGTACTTTTTTTTTCATTTTTCCAAGGCAAATTTTCCCTTATTGGCTCACCATCGCATTCATATTTTTGGTTACCGTAACGCAGTCCCCCATTGCTACCATCAATGCTGTAAATAATTCCCCTTGTGATACTAGTAGTGATTTTAAATCTAACTGCAATATTACCATCTAGACTAGCGTCTGCTACATCGGGAAGTAACGTTGTTGCTTCATGCTAAACATCCCCTTTGTTAATGATGTAACATGATAAGATAGGAGCATGTTTAGCTTTCCCCACTTGTCTATTGCTTTAGTACTGATCCCAGTGCAATCTCTTTGCAGATGCAAATATCTTGCCTAGTTGTGAGAAAAAATTGGAACCCCTTGGAAGTGGTGCCTGGAACAATCAAGTAATTAACTAAGTGCAAACCTAATTTCTGTGCCTGGATTATTTTCCAGCCACGTGTCCCTGTTGACCTGTAATCACCCACCTGCCGTTTAATTTCTGGACCTGTTCAAGTCCGTCATCCTTAAGGTGTAAACTGCTTATTCACGTAATTTAGTGTAAATACACTCCATTGAAACTAAATCTCTAGAGTTTTATAAAATTTTTCCCTTCAATGATACCAACCTTCAGCTATAGACTTTTTTATGTTTCTGTTCTTTAGCAAGTCACTGCCACAGTTTTTCAGACAGAGAACAAATAAACATAATATATGGATATATATATACTATATATATATATATCATACTACAATTAAGAATAACGTCGATATAGTGGTAAAACTAAATGTAAATTAAGTTTTGATGTAACTTCATTATTCACCAGGGTTCCTGGGCATGATCTTTTATCCTTTTTAAGTAGAGAACTAGATAACTTTGATATACCTTTCCCCTCAGGAATGATAATTGAATTGATTAAACTATGTATTATTGATGGTAAATTTGTATTTCATGAGAAATGTTACATTCAAAAGTTTGGAATGGGTATGGGGAATCCCCTTTCACCTGTCCTAAGTAATCTGTATATGGAGTAGTATGAAAAAAGATTGTTACCGTCTGTACTTCCGAATGGAGTTATGTGGTATTGTTATGTTGATGGCACTGTGTGTGTATGGGCAGTATCTGAGGATGTAGAATGTGCTTATGGCCAGTATCTGACGATGTAGAAAAGTTTCTTTATAAACTTAATGTATAGTGCCATCAATTAAATTTACTTTTAAGGAAGAAAAAGATGGGGTTTTACCATTTCTGAATGTTAACATTCATAGGATTAGTAGGATTGATTGATTGATTGATTGGTGCAAAAATGTACCATGGCCTCCCAACAACTTAGGTCATCGACGCCGGAAATATACCGTTATGAAATTTAAAATAATAATAATAATAAATAAGTAAGAAAATAATAGAAATTTTCTTCTTATATACACCTAAGTTTTAAGTATATTATCATTTGTACTTTACTATAAAAAGTTATAACTTTTGTAGGAAGCCTGCTTCCTCCACAAACCTAAAAATACCACTCGTCTGACTAATAATATTCCTTCCAAGTACCCTGGAGAGAGGGTATTCACCTTCCTCATTACGGCACTCTGAAAGGAAACGCTCTCTTATGTCCTGAAGACTGGAACACTCGACCAGCAAATGTCGCACAGTCAGAAGAATTAGGCAGTTACCACAGAATGGTTGGGAATGTCCAGCCATTAAATAACCATGTGTTAGGTGTGTGTGACCAATTCTTAAGCGGCAAAGGGCCGTTTCCCATCTCCTTGACATTTTTGCTGTAATTAAAAGGAATTACTGATCTCGTAATTTCCAACATCTACAAAATTTTCCCATATATTTTGCCATTTCTCTCGGGCTTTTTTTATTTTTTTGCATGTAAGGGAAAAAATCTCTAAATGGCAATGCAATATTTCTTTGTGGACCATCATGAATTGCCCTTTTTGCTAGCTTATCAGCCTTTTCATTTCCAGCTAATCCTGTGTGTCCTGGTACCCAACAGAAGTTTACGGTTTTCCTTTTTTGGCTAACTAAAAAAAACTATTTTAAAATCAGAGGGTGTTTTGAATAAAAATTCATGGCTTGAATCGCACTTAGAGAATCTGTGAAAATAGTAAAACTGTTATCTTCGCAAAGTAAAATTTTCTTAATTGAAACTAAAATGGCATATAATTCAGATGTAAAAATGGAGCAACAATTAGGTAATGATCCACAGAGTTCAAAATTTGGAAACACTGCTCCATAGCCAACACCAGTATCAGATTTGGAACCATCAGTATTTATACAGATATCACTTTCATGCTGAGATGCATGCTCTAAAAAAGTAAGTCGCATTACTTCCTTTGATATATTCTTCTTGGATGAATTAAAGTACTTACAATATGTAATATAATGTAGCTTCCAAGGTGGGATTACTGAAAACTTGAAAGACAGAACACGAGTAATGGTTATGTTTAAATTGGTCATGATTTCCTGTACTCGGAAGGCAAATGGGTGTGGTATTTTTGAATGGTCTCTAAATTAAGGGAAATATCTTTCATTTCTGGCTGCAATGCTAACTAAAGAATTTGGAAGTCTCTGGAACCTAATCCAACTTCACACCAGCAAAGTCTGGAAATGGAGATCCAGAGGAAGCTCTCCAGCATCCAATAACATACTTTCCATGGGAGAAGATCTAAAAGCTCCAGTAGAAATCCGAATCCCTGCATGATGAACAGAATAAAGAGCTTTTAATTTATACAGAGGAGCAGAAGTGAACACTTCGCAAGCATAAGCTAACTTTAGTAAAATAATATCTTTGTATAATCTCAGGAGCTGTGTTCGGTCAGTACCCCATGAAGTATGAGATAATACTCTTAATAGATCTAGTGCCTTTACACATTCTTTTTTCAAGTTAGATATATGGGAAGACCAATTAAGCTTGCTGTCAAATATTAATCCAAGGAATTTGGTTTCTGTCTTACAAGGGATTCGTTGTCCATTTATAAATAAATCAGGATCGGGATGGGCTCCTCTTAGACGGCAAAAGTGTACTATTACAGTTTTGGTGATAGAAAATTTTAACCCTCTTTTCTCAGCCCATGTGATAACTTTGTTAATACTGAGTTGTAATTGTTGCTCTGCTACTGCAATCTTTGAGGATGCAAATGACAAGGAGAAGTCATCCACAAACAGTGTATAAAAATATCTTTAGAAATTATCTTAGCAATGCCATTAATTGCTAATGCAAATAGGGTGACACTCAAGACATTACCTTGAGGAAACCTGCTTCTTGGTAATGAATAACCGACATTGTTGCTCCAACTTGCAGCATAAATCTTCGCGATTTTAAAAAGGTTTTAATAAAAAGTGGTAGTTCTCCTCTCAAATCACAATCGTACAAATCTTGTAAAATTCCATGCCTCCATGTAGTATCATAAGCTTTTTCCAAATCAAAAGAGACTGTAATATGATGTTGCTTACTTGCAAAAGCTTCACAAATAGTTTTCCATTCATACTAAAACATCTGTAGTAGAGTGCATATTTCTAAAACCAAATTGAGCTTTGGAGAGGAGGTTATTGCGTTCCAGATACCACACTAGATGAGTATTGACAATTTATTCCATAACTTTACAAGACATGATGTTAAAGCAATAGGACGGTAACTGCTTGTTAACAGGCAATCTTTTCCTGGCTTGGCAAATGGTAGAATCCTTGCTAATTCCCACACCAAGGGAAATAAGTGTTCTCTAAAAATTCTATTTATTATACTTAGGATAAAAAACTTAATACATTCTGGAGTGTGTCTTATCATAACATATGGGATATCATCGAGACCAGGAGCTGTGTCTTTAGAATTTTTCAGAGCAGATTCAAACTCTTTCATGGTAAATGGTATTTTATACGATTCCCTCTTTAGTAGGTGTGAAATATACCCTTTTTTGTTCCTCCCTCCGTCGGTATTCTGCATAAGGTTTGTCATTACATTGCTTTGAAACCTCTGCAAAATAACTGGCTAGCTTATCTGCAACAATGGTTTTGATGGGATGTATTTACCTGCTATTTTCCTTACTTTCTTCCATACTAAAGTAGGAGGAGTTTTGGTATTTATTGAGCTTATGAATATTGTCCAACAGCTTTTTCGGAATTGCTTAATTTTGAGCCTAAACTGGGCTCTTGCCTTACGATACTGTACTTTATAGTGATCGTATTTATGTCTTTTATAGCGTGTTTTAGCAACTATCAGTGCTGTGTGTGTCTTACGGCATTCATTGTCCCGCCATGGAACAGGTTTGCGCACAAAATCACCAGACGTTCTTGGGATTGATCGGAGGTCTGCTACAAATAACGTAGTATTAATAATTTTGATAGCATCATCTATTATTGGAAATTCTTCTGCAGTAGCATCAACAGAACTTTTTTCAGTAAAAATATGCCACTTGGCTTTTCCTATATTCCATTTTGGTAGTCTAGATACTGGAGGACTTTGGGCAAGACTAATAATAATTGGGAAGTTGTCACTGGTATAACGATCACCCATTACCTCCCAACTAAAGTCAATAATTGAATCTTCACTGCATATTGACCAATCGATTGCCGATAAAGTTCCAGTTTGTACATGGAAATGGGTTGGTTCTCCTATATTTAATATCCCTACAATTAAGTTATTAATTATTGAGGATAGATGGTTTCCTCTTTGGTTGCTGACTATATCACCCCACATGGGGTCTCGAGCATTCATATCACTTAATATTAGATATGGTGTAGGTAGCTGGTTAACCAGTGAAAGTCTTCACTAGGAAAGGCAATACCAGGTGGTAAACAAAGACAGCATATGGTGTATTTTCGTTCTAAAAATACTTGTATAGCTACAGCTTACAAGTTAGTTTGTATTTGAAAACTGGTATGTGGGATGTCACTACGTTTCATAAGTAGTGTACCCCCCATGGCTTCTGTTGGAAGGAATATTTTCTGAATGGTATGGAGAAAATTCCTTTGGACAGGGAATGTTATGATTGCCCCACATAGTTTCTTCAAGTGCGACATAAATTGGATTAAAGTCATGAATTACTACTGTTAATTCTTCCCATTTACTTCTAAGTCCTTGGCAATTCCATTGAATGATAGATGAAACATTGTTATCTTTTGGGTCCCCTGACATTGAGGTGCCTTTGGATTAATTTTGGGGGTCTTTTGTTCAGATATTGGAATGATTTCTGAGAATCTCTCACCTTTTTTTCAGTGGGGGAGAGAATTGGTGGAGACTCGTCTTTTGTTGATGAGTCCTTTCCCATACATGAAGATTTTAAGGTGTGCTGCCCAGTCTTTAAAGTGACAGATGTGCTGCAAGAATTTGAAAGAGGAGCTGCTGGCTCCTCTGTCTTAGGTGGTGGACTTTTAGTGTGGTCTCCAGAAAGAGGAGCTGCTGGCTCCTCTATCTTAGATGATATATTTTTATTGGAGTCTCCAGAAAGAAGTAATTGGAGTGGCTAATAGCTCCTCAGAGGTATATGGTAAGGCTGCCATTGGCAGCTCTGAGGTTGAAGTTGGAGATGGACTCAAAGGTCCATTTAGGGTGGAGGAACTTTGTTCTTCTTGAGAAGACAATGGATCCGAGATGATGGTCTCAAAGCTGTCTCCTCTAGAGTTTAAGCTTTTACTATCAGGACGTATAATACAGTCATCCCTTCGAGATCTCTTGTTCAATTGAGTTCTAGGATTTGAATTATTATTTGATGAATTGTTTTACATCTCTCTTCTTTTGGAGACTGCAGCAAAGGTGAGAATTCCTGGGTTAAAGCTGCTTGCTACCTTATTTTTTGCTTCAAAGAAACTAATACGTTCTTTGGTCTTGACAGCCATTATTTCTTTTTCAAAAAGATATGTATCGCATTCTTTATCTGATGCTGGATATTCTCCTCCACAGTTCACACATTTAGGAGCATTGCTACATAGTCCATGTGACTCATGTCCACAGTTTACACATATTTCAACCTCACCCTTTGCTTTCCTACGGCAAAATGTATTTACATGGCCATACATTTGGCAGTGAAAACATCGACTAGGTGAAGCAATATATGGCCTAACTTTAAATTGATACCAAGCCACTGAAAATATCTCTGGGAGTTTCAAGGAATCAAACGTTAGTATTAATAAAGGCCTGTGGACAGAGTATTCCATATTCTTTTTTCATTATTCTCTTGACCTCTGTAACATTTTTATCTTTTAACTCTTTTAATAATTTCTCCTCTGAAAATTTCATTAGAGCTTTGGAGAAGATGACACCTCTGTTCTGGTTATAAGTTTTATGAGGCCCACATTTAATCTTGTTACCACTAATTGTTTCAGTTCTTTCAACTTGCTGCTTTCAGATTGTGACTGTACCTTTATCAATAAATGCCCTTTGCCTAAGGAGGAAATTTTAGGCTTTCTGCCTAAACATGTAACTATTTCTCTATATATTTCAAAAATATCTGAATCTTCTATATAGCGTTCTTCTAAGGACAAAGTTAAAAATTTATTATATGCAGCAGGCTCAAACACACCTGGCATTACTTAAATTTTCCAAAGCTTCCTGTTTTTTTCCTTGTTTGGATTTTTCCTCCTTAATCCAAAACTATATACTGGTTTGGGTTAGAAGGAGTATAAGGGGCCATTGTTACCAAACTAGATCCCTTTCCAAGAGGCTGTACCGTATTGTCCTTTTCCGAGCAAGGGGTTGTCATCGGTGTTTGGGGGAGGTTTGTATGGTTTGCCATAAAAAGAAGAAAATGAATTTCGTCCAGGCTGGGGTCCCTCTCACCAAGGAGGCCCAACTGGGGGAGAAGCAAAACTGTTACACACAGGGTAACTCCCCTGGGACCCCAACGCCATCTTGAATTGACAAGGCCTGTGCGATCACTCTTGACGCATCGATGAGTCATCACCAGGCGTCTGTATCTGGCCACAAGCACCATTCCCAGTTCTGTATTTTTGTTGTTATTTATTACTTTTTATGCGGAGTATCTAACTGCTATGTTAGATAATTATATTTCACAGTCTTTAACAACATCATAATCCTCTAAACCGGGGTAATTTAATTAAATATGCTGCATAATGGTGGGAAATCGGTGCAGAAGTTATGATGAGAAACAACAGAGTTTATTAACACAATTGATTATAAAATATATTATCAGTCATTGCTGATGATTTTAAATGAAAACTCAGTACTTGAAACTTTCATATTTAGTAAACTGTTCAACCATTTATTTTTAATTTCTATTGCTGTGGTTACTTTTTCTGAGGTCATCTAATTTGCATAAATTACACAATTTAGAAGCAGATTCTCTCCTCAGATATGCATACAAGCTTACATTAAATTAATTATCCCTTGTGGACCATAATGAATGTAAAGCATCCACATAAAGGTATTCAGCTTCACAATAAATATGCTACTCCACTAACGTTTATTGTAAATGACTAGAAGTATATTTTCCGACAGAAATTCCACTTCTGGTTAGATCTCTGGAACAGCATTACTAAAACTGGTGGAAAGCTGAATAGGGAAACATTCACTGCCTTAAAACACACAACTAGTGTAATTATAGAAAAACAAAATACTGTGTAGAAAAATTGAAAATGAAATATGTCTTACCAAGAAAATTTCAAACCGATCAACTTGAAAAAAGATTTGGTAAATATCGTCGACTTGCTGGCTGCAATTATATTTCCTTACGACAAGTGTTCGAATGTGAAAAAAAAACTGAGGTTAATGTCTGTTCTCAGAATAGCTTTTAATAATAAAGACATCGAACTGAAGATCTTCAAAGAAACAAACTGGGAGTGCATGCGTCCCGGAAAAATAACGATTCCTTTGATATCGATGACAGTCAAGATGATGTTGATAAATGTATGGATCTTTTCGCGGTTGTATCATACCTTGCTGGCTACTGTGTGTATGCTGTTGTGCAAAAATTCAAGTGTAGCTCCTGTAAAGACTTACTTTTGCCAAGAAACAAAAGATAGCTTACCAGACAATAACAGTTACATTTAAGGTATAAACAGAGGAAGGCTTCCTTATCCGCATGAATTTGTAGTAAACGTAATTCTGTTTAACTAAACAACCATTAATAAACTATCAGTGTCCTGATTTTATCAAATCAATGTATCAGAGGAACTTGGCCACGGACATTTCACTCACTGTCCTCGCTGATAATGATGCCATTTTACCTCTAAAATGGCATCATAGCATAGAAAAAAAAATTTAAATGCTGATATTTGTTTCCTCCAATGCCCTACTAAACCATTATTGTTAGAAACGTAATTAAAATATTCAAAATTGGAAAAATTTGATAAAAACGAGAAATCTGGATACACTGAAGAAATAAGATTCAGAGGAACAATTGCTGTAAATTATAGTGAATATTTATTTATTATATAGCACTTATACCTTTTCCTAAAGAGGGAGGCATCTTTTGTGACCATTTTTGTGCTCTTGGCCTCCTTTCTAAGTATAGAAATTTATTATATACGCATTTCTGTGAATAAACTTTGTCATTATTGTTTCTGCACAGATTTCACATCATATCTAATCATATTAACCAGGTCCAGAGGATACTGATGATGCAAAAGACTGTAAAACATGATTAACTTACACAAAAATTATATATTCTGCAAATAACTGATAAATGCCACCAAAAATACAAAGTTGTGAATGGAAACGCATGGCCAGACTCAGACGTCTGCTGAAGACTCATGCTCAGGTCTCTCAGGCCTTCTCAATTCAAGATGGCGTTGGGACCCTCACCTGGATAGACGCCACACCCACAGTGCTTGAAGAGTCGTCAATCCGTCGGTATGGCTTGACATAAAAATTTCCCCTCGCCGACCACGTCAGGTACTCTAGTTTTAAGGGTGGAGTGGCATGCCGTCCAATTCCACCCTCCATCTAGTTAGAAGAGCAGTCAATTCAGTAATCTAATAACATGCCAAGATCATCAACGAAAGAAGAAGAATGGAAGGGGGAAAAATTATAGGAGGAGAAGTAAAGGAGTTAAAGGTCCCAGTGTTTAGTTAAAACCACGGCAGGAAGAGTAGGTTTAAGAGAGCATATTCTCTCTGCAGTGGATTCCTAAGCCCCCCCCCCATCACCTCGTCAAGGAGTTGGGATCAGGGGGTAGGATTAGTAGGGAATTTAAATTTTCAGTATATAGAAAACCTACAAATGTCTGCTCATTACTATTCTAACCATTGTGGTAAGGTGGAAACATCCACATTTTCATCAACGTTTCTCCGCGATCTACGAATATGTAGTCTAGAATTTTTAGAGCCTGAAATTGACAAGATTTACAGTGTTAGAACATTTAAGAACTACAATGCTATATATATATATATATATATATATATATATATATATATATATATCTATATATATATATATATATATATATTATATAGATATATATATATATATATATATATATATATATATATATATATATTATATATATATATATCATATATATATATATAGATAAAGATATAGATATAGATATATAATATATATATATATATATATATATATATATATATATATATATATATATATATATATGTATATGTATATAAAGAAGTTTTAAACCAAAACGTAGTTATGCAAGATACAGAAAGTCTTTAAAGAGTTGTTCTACAGCAGGTCAGATGTACAAGTCGTACAAACTACCTGTAAAATAGTTTTATCTTTTGGATAGATGTTGAACAGTTTGATTGAAGCAGTAGTATGCTTGTTTTTTTATATTCTGAGGCCACAGAATATGATTTTGCGCCATGATCCTGACGAAGCATGGAATACAAAAAGCTTGGTCTACTATTTGTTTTAATCATTCTTATAGCTTCATGATAACTTTACGTGCACACACACAAACATATATATACATATATATATATATATATATATATATATATATAAATAAATATATATATATATATATATATATATATATATACTATATATATATATATATATATATATATTATATATATGTGTGTGTGTGTGTGTGTGTGTGTGTGTGCTTGTATAGTCATCATGAAACTATAAGAAAGATTAAAACAAATAGATATCCATGCTTTTTGTGTTCCATGGTTCGTCAGGGTCATGATACAAAATCATATTTAAGTAGGTCACCTCTGTTGCGGCAGTGTGTAAAAAAAAAATAATAAATAAATAAAAAGCATGCTACTGCTTAAAATCAAATTGTTCAACATCTATCCAATAGGGAAAACTATTTTACAGGTAGTTTGTCCAACTTGTACATCTGACCTGCTGTAGATCAACCTTATATATATCCTATAAGGTGGTAGATGAAATGAGACCAAATCTTCTACAGTTTCTTGATTTCTTATAAAAGTGTAAAATGGGGGTACTAGTTCATGCAGTGTCTCCTCATGAATCCTCCCGCAAAATCTCCACGCACAATGGTGACCAATTTGGTTTTTCACAATTGCCACCGAAATCAATTTCACAATATAGTCGATAAGAAAGATGCTTCAGAGGTCATTGTAACACGATTAAAAAATAGATTGCATATCAAAATATAATTTTTTTCAAAATATATCAATATGTTAAGTGGCAACATATTTTACATACGTGTTCATTGTTCTCGCCATATCATAAGGGCAGTGTGTCACACACTTAATAAATGGCAACGTCCTGAGATTCCTTCAGGTTTTTGTAACCATACTACTAAATGTCGACGTGGTCACACACAAGAGGTCTGTAACCCAAGACTTATCTTTCATTACCTTGACAGATAAAAGCCTTATATCCAGACCTCGAGAAACCTTATCATGCTATTCACTCATTTAGTTATAAGCATATCATTCATATTCTACTTAGAAAGTCATATATATATATATATATATATATATAGTTTCATATGTATCTGGTAAAAATGACCGGTAGATTCTGCATGTATATCATTATATGTATATATATATATATCTATATATATATATATATATATATATCTATATATGATTATATTATGTTTATATATTATATATATATATATATATTAATTGATTCTATTATGTTTGTTACGGCCTGACTACTGATTAATGCATGGGAATAAAAGCCACTGCATCGCAAAAAAAAAACTTTCAACCACTTAACGAAAATAGGTTAATATAATTAGACTTCTACCTTCTTTTTATCGCTTATCATATTTCGTTACTGGTACACTTCTGAATAAACCATGGTAATAAAAGACAAAGCAATAACAAAAAACGAGCCGCAACCACTTAAAGAAACTAGGTTAAAACGGCGTAGACAGCTACCCGTGAATTTCAATTAAAATAAGCACCAGCACTCGCGGCAGCGCACCTCTGCTTTTTCTGATAGCGGGATATCCTTGTGTTTTTACTTTCGGAGATATAAGACTTACCATATCACATTTATAGCCACGGATACAACATTCTCATCAAGTAGGAGATGAGAGGAGGAGGGTAGAATGAGATGACGATGACTAGGTGTGTTGCGACTCTGTTGGATATTCTTCTTGATAAGAACACGAAAGCGATTCGTTTACATCCTTTATTTCTTTTTAAATTCAAAATATTTGCCACGATAGCGACGCAAACAGCTGATGGTAGGACAAGGCTCTATAAAGATAGAACAACTCTGATTACAAACTCTAAAGACCTCGGATGTTTGAAGGATCTGCATGATGGATATTAAAACTTCAAATAAACCATGCTACGATAAATCCCGTTGTGCCTCTGTTGCCTTAAGCATTGAATATGTGCCTGACCTTTGGTTAATTGTGGTGCTATGCAACCACGGTAGGAAAGGTCATAAAGCCAATATCCTCGTCCTATAGATTTCCGGCGATAGATAGATAGATTGATATAGAGGGGAGAGATTGGCCAGCCTATGATAGCCAAACCAGTTTGTGACGTGGACTGCCTGGCGCCATCGCTGTGCTGATTATTACTCTTAAAAACGTGTTTTCTCGGCGTCCGTCAACTGTCAAATAATTTATGCACCATTTACTAAATACAATATGTACTGTATGCAGAAATAAAAATATTTAATTTGCTGCTATACTTCTACAGTTATGCTGTAAAATTTTGCAGATATGGCGACGTTACAGTATTATGGTAATACTGCATTGAGAGCCAGTTTTCGTAGTAGTCTTTTAAGATTGGTAAATGATCTTTGCAGAATTTTCCTAGGACAATGTGGACTGTGTGTAGAAATAAGAATATTTATTCTGTCTGGTATAGCTTTTATACACAAGCGATAAAGTTGACCAATTTGCCGACGTCGTGCCTTTGTTACCACCATAAATTTACAGTTTTACTCTTAAGAGGCAGAACTATTTATCATTCTTTATTCATGGGTCAAACTGACAGGCAGTAAAATTTGACAACAATACGGTAAAGTAATTGTCATCTCCAACGATGTCATCCCGTATAAGCTTCGTCCACAGGCTTAATTTAATATCAATAATAGCCAATATTCAAGTCTGTACAATCATTTTTATGGGATTTTAAAATTTACCGTATCTGGTACAATTAATAGGGATATAATTAATATTGTACTTTACAGGGCTGCATTAACCCTGCCACTGTGTTTCATAGTCTGTGGAGAGAGACAGAAAAAAAATCAGCATTCCTGAAGGTTACGCCAAGCTAGGCTACCTTTGGTAAGGTTAGGCTATGGCAGGTTACCCTTGGTTATTTGATGATCAATCCTGGTAGATAGACTAGCAACATGGTAAAATTTTCTCGTAGACCAGTTACTTGGTAAAGTTTACTTTCAAAGCTATAATGTACTATGAATTTGCATCATCATTTAGGGTAGAAACTATAATGGTAAAATTGAAGAATAGCCCACTACCTTTAAGTGTTTGGACAGATCAGATTAAGCTGAGTCCTCTACATACAAGGAGATTTGAAAAATTATTGGTAACATGGTAAATAACAGTATGACACTTCATTAACACTTAAGCCTGCAGCAGGCCTGTGGCTAGGCCGCATTATACTATGTAAGTTGTAGTACCAGTAGTAGGAAAAATTGTCAGACTTAACTTTATTTATATGGACTGACAGTAACCCAACATACTAATTTACTAGGCTATATGAATTTAATGTTAAATTGGTTTTAATGAAAAGGTTATTACAACATTCATTATTTTATTAGCTTAAAACGCAGGTGCGTAAGTTGACTGTGATCTAACATGTTTACTTGAGATTGTATTGATGCAGTTAAAAAGATTTTCATGGATGAAAAAATGTCCCTGTCTTTTGAAATGTGATCCCCTGTTCTTTTGTGATCCTGTTTCTGTATGGAACACAGTTGATGGCCCAGCACTGCTCTGTACAGTTGCTGCAGCTGTCATACTGGGAATCAACACATAGCAATGACCCCTCTATATCTATGTGTATACATATACACATACATATACATATATATATGTGTGTGATATAAATTTTTTCATTCATGAAAATCTTTATAACTGCATCAAAACAACATTGAGTAAACATGGTAGATCACTGCCAACTTGCAGTCAATTACACATCTGATTTTGAGCTAATAAAATAATGAATGTTGTAATAAGCTTTTCATGGAAACCAATTTAACATTAAATTCATATAGCCTAATAAATGAGTATGTTGGGTTATTGTCAGTCCATATAACCAAGATTAAGTCTGACAATTTTCGTATTACTGTTACTACAATATATATAGTATAATGAGACCTAGACACGGGCATGCTGCAGTTTTAAGTGTTAATGAAGGGCTATACTCTTATTTACCATGTTATCAATAATTTTTCAATAATTTACTATCGTTTCCAGTGCAGTTAACATGTATACTATATATATATATATATATATATATATATATATATATATATATATATTATATATATATATATATCTTGATGTAAGAAATATGCTGTCACTTGTGTTTGTTCGTGAGCCAAACACAATAAACTAAGCATTTGGAAAAGCAAATCTGACTTGAGTTAACTTAAAAAGATGGTAGAAAGAAGGCTTAGAATCAAGAAAACAAGGGAGGAACTGAACGAGAAATACAAAGTACATGGGAAGGGACTAAACAACACAACAGATGTAAAACAGAGGCTTAATGCCAAAGCACATAAGATCCAATGGTACATGAACAAGAATAAGGGATACCAACAGAACAAACTACTCGGAACCAACCAGAAAAGACTATACAACCAACTAAGAGGGGAAGACAACCTCTAAGAAATTCCTGAAGCTGAACCAAGTACATGGCTCCAGGAAGTCAAGGCAGAAGAAACAAGGAGGATAAACAAAGATTCACTGAGACCACGACAGACAGAATCAGACACCAACTAAAGAAAATGCCCAACTGGAAAGCCCCAGTCCCGATGAAGACCATGGATACTGGTTCAAAAATGTCAAGGCCCTACATCCATGAATAGCAGAAAAACTCCAGCATTGTATCACAAACCACCATGCCAGCAAATGGCTGACCATAGGGAGAACATCCTTAGTAGAGAAAGACTAGGGCAAATTAAATATAGCCAGTAACTACAGGCCTATCACCTGCCTACTAATAAGGTAGAGGTTACTAACAGGTATCATCAGTGAAACAAAAGAAACTATACAACTAACCAAGAGGAATACAAACCCACAATCCCAACCCCAACCAACAGAAAGGCTGGCAGAAGGAAGTGTAGGGGCACAAATGACCAGCTCCTGATAGACAAAATAGTAATGAAGAACGGTAAGAGAAGGAAAACCAGCCTAGGCATGGATTGACTATAAGAAAGCCTATGGCATGATACCACACACATGGATAATAGAATGCCTGAAAATATATGGGGCAGAGGAAAACACCATCAGCTTCCTAAAAAATACAATGTGCAACTGGAAAATAATGCTTACAAGCCCTGGAATAAGACTAAAGTCAAACCATTTTATGAGCGGACTCCGAGCCCATTTGTGACGGTGCCAATTCTCCTTAATCCGGCTGCCTTCGCTTCACTAAGAGAAGGGAAGAATAATGAAAAACTTGGAGATCTGGCATACCTGTTGCCACTTCTTCACTTGGGTCAGATCTCTGAGACCCTTGGTCAAATCGTATAAAAAGGGTCGAGATAATCTTCCGTATTCATTGTCTCGCACAGCAAGCTTCCGAAAACACCATGGAGAGTTCCCCGCGGCGTGTCCTTCGTCCTGAAGAACGCGAAATGGCATACAACGTGTACCAGTTTTTTAAATGGGAAAAATAAATTGGAATTTCCAAGTTTGGAATCAATCAAGCAGCCAAACGTGCCGCAGATGCAACGAAGATATCAAAAAGTACTTTGCATCAGATTTGCAAGGAAGCTAAAGAAACGGAAGAAGAATTTGGAGAGCTGGTTTTTGAGGAAAAGAAAAGGGAAAGATTAAAAACCGTAACAAATGTGGATGATTTCGATCGATGTATTATACGGCGAATGTATTGGCTTTCTATGCAAGGAAAGAAATTCCGACGATAGACAAAGTGTTACAACAAGTGAAGGAAAATATTGGGTTTGGTGGTTGTCTACTCATGTATTATTTCCTTGGCCTTTCAAGTCTTAAATGACATACAATAAAATGAATTGAATTGTAAAACATTATAATTGGTGATTTCTATTGTATTAGGCTTAGTTAATAAAATTATCTTAATAGATTCCCTTCTTTTTACTCATAAAATATCATGTCACAATTCTTCCAAAAACAAATAAATGGTGAACTGATCTATTCATAGTCACATAACTGTCTGACAAATAACATCCAAATGCACATGGTAGAAAAATACTCTATAATCAATCATAATTTTTTATATTTTTTTTATAAGAGACGATTTTGTTCTTCGCTATGGCTACGGAATTACAACTTTCACATCACCACGTGGTAAAAAAAAAGAATAAATAACAACGAAGGAAACAATTTAGAGGGACAGTACCAAATTAAAGGATTATATACTTTGACCATCCAAATCTGGGTTAACGAGGGAATTAAACTACTCTTTCTCTTTATCTTAGTCTGCCCATAGATTAAAGAGGTCAAACCAGGTGTGGATTAAAATGGTCAGAAGGATCTGGCAACGTCGCAAATGGGCTCGGAGTCCACTTGTAAATTGGTTTGACTATAGCAGTGGTTGATATCAGAAGAGGGATCTTCCAGGGCAACTCACTGTCCCCACTCCTCTTCATAGTAGCCATGATTCCCTTGATAAAAGTACTGCAGAAGAGGGATGCTGGGTACCAAGTCAAGAAAAGAGGAAACAGAATTAACCATCTGATGTTCATGGACGACATCAAGCTGTGTGGTAAAAGCATCAAGGAAATAGATACCCTAATCCAGACTGTAAGGATTTTGTCTGGGTACACCAGGATGGAGTCTGGAATAGAAAAATGTACCTTGGTCAATAGAAAAATGTACCTTGGTCAACATACAAAAGGACAAAGTAACAAGACTGAAGGGATAAAGCTACCAGATGGGAACAACATCAAACACCTAGATGACAGAGGATACAAATACCTGGGAATAATGGAAGGACAGGATATAAAACACCAAGAGATCAGGCAAGAATATATGTAGAGACTTAAGGTGATACTTAAGTCAAAACTCAACACCAGAAATATGATAAAAGCAGCATAGACCAGAAAACTAGGAAACACATGGCAATACGCAAAGCACTACTCCCAAGACCAAATACAAACAGACTATGCATAGCACGAAAGAAAGGAGGGAGAGGACTACTAAGAATAGAGGACTGCATCAACATCGAGAACAGAGTACTGGGGCAATATCTGAAAACCAGTGAAGATGAGTGGTTCAAGAGTGCCTGTGAAGAAGGACTGATAAAAGTAGACGAAGACCCAGAAATATTTAGAAACAGTAGAGTGACAAACAGAACAGAGGAGTGGCACAACAAACCAATGCACGGACAATACATGAGACAGACTAAAGAACTGGCCAGCGATGAAACATGGCAATGGCTACAGAGGGGAGAGTTCTAGAAGGAAACAGAAGGAATGATAATAGTGGTGCAAGATCAGGCTTTAAGAACCAGATATGTTCAAAGAGCGATAGATGGAAATAACATCTCTCCCTTATGCAGGAAGTGCAATATAAAAAACGAGACCATAAACCATATAGCAAGCGAATGTCTGGCACTTGCATAGAACCAGTATAAAAAGAGGCATGATTCAGTGGTAAAAGCCCTCCACTAGAGCCTGTGCAAGAAACATCAGCTACCTTGCAGTAATAAGTGGTATGGGCACTAATCTGAAGGATTAATAGAAAACAATCATTCAAAGCTCCCTTGAAGAACTCCCCCTTTTGAATGTATGAGCTAGTGCTACGAAGGAAACTTCTTCCCAAGCAACCTCACCAGCCTTAAATAATTCTAACGTAATAGATATATGAATAAAACTCATTTTACTCATTTTTAAACAAAAGAACTGTAGGTATCAGGCATTCCCTTCCTAAAGTCTCCCCCTATTTCTCTATATGGGTAGGCCCTTAATACTTCCTCTGTTCAAAGTGACTGCCAAGTTCCTTACCCCAAGGTGCAACCTTTTTAAGATGCAAATTCTTGGCTGAGGCGACAACTGGCAAAGATGGAAAGTAAAAGAGAAAGTGCCCAGCCCACAGCAGCTGGACATGTGCCCAGCCACCACGACTCTTGGGAAGGTGATCCTGTAGAAAACGGACCGGGCATTGACTACAATGCCACCTACAAGGATGCCCAGTCTTAATCCTCTGAAGCTACATAAGGGCCATGAACTGGCAGTTCGAAATGAGAAACACTTAAAACTCAGAAGTGCTCAGAAGCACCCAAAACTTAAACCAGGACACTTGCTGTCCTTCGTTTTTGCCCGTCTCTTGTTCTCACTCCACGTACTTGTCCTCGTGCTAGTATCCTTTGTAAGTGGCATCCCTTCATCTTCCTCCCTCCAATGCCGACGCCTCATCATCCTGATGAAGGTTATTTACCAGAATAATGTTACTTTTAGCCAGTCCCGATACTGTTGTTTATCTACCTGATTTATTTTCCATTTCCATTGTGCAAATACCCACTGTGAATTTGTATTGAATCAATGAGTGTTAACACAGCTGTATATTTATTTGTTGTAGAACTGAGTTGCCTTGGCATGTTCTATGTACTCTCTCAGTTCCCTTTGCTTGCATTAGTGTTTCTTGCAAGTAACCATCTTGCATCTCATTGCAGATTGGCCTTAGCTGTGAAGCCAAGTCTTCAGCTCTATCCCATGTGCAGTGGCCTTATGCCACCCACTACTATACCCCTCTGCAATGTTCCTCTTGTGAAGACATCATCGGCATAGAATGTCTATTCTGTGTATGACCCAGTCATTTAGAAGGACTCTGTTATTCATTGCCCAATAATTCCTATCCTTCTGATCTGTGTTTTATGCAAATATAATTATGTGAACCCTCTGTGTTTACGTAATCTTTACCTTATTTGAAGAAGGCCCTAAGCCATTATTTTCCCTTTGTCTGATTCTCCTATAGATTTGCTTTAGACAATCTTACAAGCAGATTTAGTCAAAGTATGGTAATTTCCTTAATAATCATAGTGAACTCCCTGTGATAATCCGTTGCAACCCAGAACCCCAGTAAGTATCTAAGGTGAAGACGTAGCACTAGAAATTCTGTTACTTGCTTTTTCTTTAATATATCCTTCTGGTGTACAGGAGTTTATAAAGCTAATCATATTACTCTTAATTCCCAATTTATTCAGTTACTTTGTAACTCCAAAATGCCTAGTGGTATAATAAGCCTTCTGTAGGTCAGAGAAAACCCAATAAGTATTTGGCGCTGTCAGCAAACCGTATTGAATATGACTGCACGACTCTAATAGTACTGTAAAGTGTCGAGTGTAGAAACCTATTCTTCTTGAATCCTAAATGAAAATGTGACAGTTTTACTTGATTCAAGATAGCAGACCAATTGAGTATTTATAATTTTCTCCATTAAATTACATATGTAACTGATAAAAAGTGTGTAACTAGATGAATCTGTTGGATCTTTCTGATTTGGCAATAGGTATCATCAAGATGATTTTCCAGTTATTTGGAAGGATGCCTGTTTCCCAGATCTTGTTCATATTTTCATTGGGAATCCTTTGGTGTCTTCAGGAAGTTACTTCAACATCTCGTACAGATTAGTGTCTTCACCTGGAGATGTAGGCTAGGCCACTAGATAGACCACAACTTAGTTCTTAGCTCTCTTAGCGAACATTTTACATTTTATGCTTCATTGTTATTACTACCAAGATCTAATCTAACTTGACAGTTCCTTATATTCTGAAAATTAAGGGAGTAAGTGCTTGGGTTGCAAACTTCAGCAACATTACTTCCCAAATGATCGGCAGCTTCTTGAGGACTGGCAATAAGAGAATTATTAATATTCAGCGTTGGAATAGGAGTTGGAATATATTTCCCTGATAATTTCCTTATTTTTTGGCTAAATTACGCCGATAAATTAACTTTGCTTAAGATGATCCACTTTCTTATAATTTCCAAAAATATTTCTAGTGATTTTCCTAGGATCACTGCAAATTTTATTTCACCATGGAACTGGTGGCCTATGGAGCTGACCTGTAGAGAGTCTTGAGCACTTTTTAGCACCTCACAATTGAAATAATGGTAATCATCAATGTAAGACACAGATGGATCAAAAGGTTTAGTACAGCGACAGGGTTGTCAGATGGTGCCTACTAATTTTTTTAATTTTTAAAGTTAATTGCAAAATTGCCAAAAACATTATCACTGCTTCCATATGTTTTCTAATTATTATCTCAAAAAAGGCCAAAAATTCAAACTATAAGTCAATTTTCATTTCAAATCTTCTTTATGAATTGTCTTTTACTGTTATGATGAAGATTTTCATACGATCTCTGCTCGGAAGCGAGCCGTACAGAGAGCTGGGGAATATCTTGGCGCTAGCAAGCCGAGCAGAAAGCGAATGTCAAGGTAACAATCTTTTTCATTGTGGTAGAATTATACACACACACACACTCACATATATATATATATATATATATATATATATATATATATATATATATATATATATATATATGAGTTATATATATATATATATATATATATATATAGTGTGTGTGTGTGTGTGTAATAACTGAATTAGAGAGTTTAATTTGGTATTGGAAATTTCGATCTGGTAATAGATCCTGAAGCATTTGGTAATTGTACCTGTATCAAGTAAGGTTTTCAGCATTAGTTGGAATCAAAACAAATAAAAGAAACAAGTTTAAGTGGCAAGCGATATCTGATGTGCACTGAGCCGGGCCAAACACCACCAAATATTCCCCGTCTATAATTAATTCACAGCACTCGTGCATCTCGGTTCCAGCTCCGTCCCGTACAACGCTCCTGATTGGCCAGTGATTAACCAGTCACAGGGCTAGAAACTGGCCAGTCTCTCCCAAACCGTCAGAGAATGAAATTCTCTCCAACTTCTCCTAACGAATGTCTTTCAAAAGTTATAACTTTCATTACACCTCAGTTTTACCCAAAGAAAATTAGTGTTCCCCAATTTCATCACTAAACATCGCCAAGCCAATGACTTAAGGAGTATAATGATAAATATGAATTATGTACTTCAGTAAACTTAATGCTAAAATATGTATAGAGAAATAAACATGAAATTTTTAATATAAAATTTATTCTTTCATTAGTTACGTCACATTGCAGTGTATTCATCATTTATCATCTTTTGTTTCATACAAAATCGTAGCTTAAATGTCATGGAAGGCAATGCTACCAAAATTTTACAGGTAGGGCTATTATTATGAAAATAACAAGCAAAAAATTAAGAATATTAAAATGAACGAGGATGAGCACAGACAATATCCTCCTGCGGGCAACCACCCCGCTCAACTTTACACATTCCTTACTTCTAGGGTAATCTAGTTCAACAAACGAGCCTAGCAATTATGTAATGACTGGTCTGTGGCCGTCCGAAAAGAGGCAACTTCTCTATGTGGGTATGGGTAGCAGCACTTGACAGTACAGTAATGCCTTGGTACGGGAAAACTGTTCAAATGAGTAATTATAGACTATATACATAGAGAAGTATGTTTTATGTATGTAACTTTTTTTGGTGGGGAGCCTTGCATTATTAGTGGTGTAGCTGATTGTATATCACAAACAGATGGAATTAAACAGTTCGACCACTGACCTACAGAAATCAATGCGGATTTCCTTTCATAGTGGTTTTATTAACAAATACAAAACAAAACAATAAAGCAACAAATTCTGCGGTAGATATCTTTTGTGACTAATATTAATACCAACAATAAAATATTTGATGAAAGATTCATAACCATCGTGCAAATGAATATCTAATATTCGGACCAAGCCAGAATGGTCGACTGACAAAATGAACAATATTGGCAGGAACTCACTTGACATTTCTACATGATGACAACCCTGGTTGCCCGGGAAAGGATAATACGCCTACTTGTTATTTTTATATTGGTATCCTAACCTAAAATTTTTTGGTAACACTATCATCATCCATGACATTTAAGCTACGATACTCTTTGAAACACAAGGCGATAAATGATACACGGCGATGTCATGTAAGTAATGAAAGAATATATTTTATATTTAAAATTTCATGTTTATTTCTCTACACACATTTTAGTACAAACTTTACTGATGTACATAATTCATATATATCACTATAATCCATTGGCTTGGCGATGTTTAGTGATGAAACTGGGAAACACTCATTTTCTTTGGGTAAAACTGAGAGGTTGGAGCATAGATGTTCATTCTCTGACTTTTGGGAATGACTGGCCAGTTTCCAGCCCTGTGACTGGTTAATCACTAGCCAATCAGGACCATTGTAAGGGACAGATGCACGGGTGCTGTGAATTAATTATAGTTGGCCAAAAGAGCCAGTATCACCCATCCAACTGGTGAGTACCACCAAGTCAAAAAGGCCACTGGCTATAATCCAATGTTTCGTTGATATTATTACATACAGATAAACTAGTAACGATGACACAAATTTTTTAATAAATATGGTTTTATTGTCATCAGTGTCATTTGTTTTCCAATACTACATAACTGTGGATAAATAAATCAGTAAGGAGGATGAGCAATAATTTTTCATGTGGCCATGATCCATGATTAATTACATTAGTAGTAAAAATCATATTTATTTTTAGAGTAATTAGTATATTTTTCTAATATTTTCAATCAATGCAATCTGTATACTACTGAAACTTTTGAATAAGGATTAAGATAAAATTTGGTTTCATCATATTGATTGATTGATTGTATCTGGCGTCACAACATCTAGGTTATTGACACCGAAATAAATTTAAATAGAAAAAAATTAAATTTAAAATAAATTTCATCAAAAAATGTCTAAAAATATATGTATATAAATATATTTGTTCAAAAATATAAATTCTTACACAGACAATCTTTGTATAATTTAAATTTTGTTAAGGAGGCCCGCCTTCCACATTAAGATATATAACTGCTCTATATTACAATCCTTTCCAAGAATTGTAGCTAGAATAAAATTACCGTCTCTGTCACGTCCCCATGTCTCAAATTCCTAAATCTGGGACATTCAGTCAAGGGCACAGTACAGTTCTCGCAAAATGGAGGATTTTCACGGGACATCAAGAACCCATGAGTGAGTCTTGTATGTCCAATCCTCAATCTACACAACATCGTTTCCTGTTTCCTTGGCATATAAGGATATAACCAAGGAGTCACTGATGACGTGATACTGCGCATTTTTTGATTGGTTAAAATATCCTCCCACTGGGACTGCCAACATTTTTTAATTCTCTGACCTACAAGAGGATATAAATCCCGATATTGTAGTAGGCATCTTGTGGGTTCTCGGAAGATGACTGCAGACTTTGCAAGTTGGTCAGCTTTCTAGAACATTCCCAACTACCCCATCATGGGAAGGCACCCAGGAGAACTTTATTTCTTTCTCTCTTCTTTTCAGTAAAAGCAGCCAATCCAATATATCTAAAATCAGAGGGTTTAAAAAGTTAAAAGATTTCAGTGACTGAAGAACACTTCTTGAGTCACATAATAAAATTATTTTCATTCCGAATTAAAACTTCCTTTAAAGCCTTTAAAATTGCATATAATTCTGCTGTAAAAATCGATGCAACAGATGATAACCTCCCGCTTCTTTCTATATCAGGGAGGGCTACACCAAAGCCGACGACAGCATCTGACTTTGAGCCATCCGTGAAAACCGCAGTGGAATTATCATGTTGCAAGGAGTGCTCTAAAATATTGACCGCATGGCCTCACTGGACAATTTTTTCGTGGTAAAATTAAAATATCTACAGAATTTTACCTCAGGAAAGTTCCAGGGGGGACTAACTGAATATGTTGCTTGTAAAGGTTTTGTTTTACCCATTTTCTATGAAAATCGTTTATTCCATTGAAAAAAAAATATAGTACAGAGCATACTTATAAAAATTAACAACGAGACAATTTCAGGGGTGGGTGGGTGGGGGGGGGGGGGGGGGGGGGGATTTATTCATAGTGCAAAGGGGACGCTTGGCAAAAATGTTTAGGAACCACTGGTTAAGACTGATGCCTCTTCGGTATTTTAACCAATCTGCTTCTTTCACCTTATTCTTCAGCAAGTCTTGGGTACGAGAATCTTTTTAATGTACTTCAAAATGAATGGGGCAATGATCGTTCCCATTCAAGAATTCATTTACTGACCAAGTATAATCACTCAAAATAAATGATGAGCGCATACATAGGTCTATAGCTGAAAACAATCCAGTATGAATATTCTGGAAGATCATTGATTAATCTATCATTAAAAAGAGCTAGATCATTTTTGTTGATAATTTCATAAATTTTCCCACCCTCCCCTTTTAAATGATTTCCGCCTCCTAGTGGATTATGCGAGTTAAAATTAACCAATAAATAGAAAGGCGGTGGGAGATGTTTTATTAGATCTACAATTTGAGTTTTTGTAAATCTACATCTCGGTGGAAGGTAGAGAGAGCAGACTGTAACTGGTTTCTCTAATATAACTTTGATAGCCTTACCTAGTAAATTAGTACGGACTGTTGTATGTTCTAATGATTTATTCAAAATTACTGCAGCTCAACCATGTGCATGATCATCTGGAGGAAATAGATAAGTAAGAATGGTATAATTCAGTCCAAGGTTGTAGATTTAATTTCCCAATTTTGTTTCTTGGAAGCACATAATGCCTGGATTATGATCATCCATTAAAACTTATAGCTCCTCTGCTTGAGTTCATAGACCTTTACAGCTCCACTACAGAATGTCAAAACTGAAATTTATTATTTAATTAACATTTGAATTCCCAGTCCTGTCCACTTCAGACTGAAAACTCTTTTTAGTTAATTGACCATTATGTTGTTTTCCCTTGATAATGTGACAGTCAAGAGAGATTTTCTATGAGAGCTGCTTGTTTATTGTTCACAGCATCATCCACAGATAAATGATTTATAACTGGAGAACTTTCATCTGTGATATCTTCTAGACTACTAGAATTAAAGTTTTGACAAGAACTGGATAGCGTTATTTGCTTTACTGGGTGTGGGTTCGATAAAGTTGTAAAGGGATCAAATGTTATCAATTTACCTCACAGCTAAGTCTGATTTCTTTTAAGTTTGGAAGGGCATATAAATCCATCGCTTATTTTCTTTTCTAAAGGTTTAGCTTTTGTCGATAGACCTTTTGTTTCATGTGAGTTAGGACCTTTGTTTTTTCTGCAACCTGGCTTTGAAGTATCATGTTGAATCACTGTCACATCTAAATTTTTCATAGCCGTCTGTATCAGGGGTATCCTGATTGCTTGAAGGAATAAACACAGATTGGGTGGTCTGAAAATTGGAATTGGAGGGAAGATTTGGAGCAGCAAATAATTTTGGTAAGGATAAAATGACCTTCTCTGTCACGTCCCCAAGAGAGGAACCTATGTCTCGGATTACCATGACTAGGACATTCAACCAGTATAACTCTCACAGCCAAGGGCACAATACAGTCGTCGAAGAATGGGGGATTTTCATCTGACATCAAGAAGCAAGAGTGAGTTTTGTATGT